>NW_028270173.1:57718998-58027889 GCF_037043375.1 Chiloscyllium plagiosum
AGAGGATGGGTTGGTGGGGGTAGAGAGAGGATGGGGACAAGCGGGGGAGAGAGAGGGAGGGGACAGTGGGAGTGAGAGACAGAGGGAGAGGGCAGGGCAAGAGAGAGGGAGGGGGCAGGGCGAAATAGAGGGAGGGAGCAGGGAGAGAGATTGGGAGGGGACAGGCGGGTGTAGAGAGAGGGAGGGTTGGGCGGGGGGAGAGAGAGAGAGGCGGGGGAGAGAGAGAGAGAGAGGGCAGGGTGTAGGGGAGAGAGAGAGAGGGTGGGGTGTAGGGGAGAGAGAGAGAAGGCGGGGTGTAGGGGAGAGAGAGGGAGGGGTCGGGGGAGAGTGAAAGAGACAGAGGGGGCAAGGTAAAGAGAAAGCAAGACTGGGAAGGGGCGGGGGATAGAGAGAGAGAGAGGGAGGGTGCAGGGTCGGAGAATGAGATAGAAAATGGGGGAGAGAGAGAGAGGTGGCACGGGAGAGAGGGAGGGGGAGGTGGCGGGGGGAGAGAGAGATAGAGAGGGAGGTGGCGAGGGGAGAGAGAGATAGGGATGGGGTGGGGTAGAGAGAGGGAGAGAGAGAGAGGAGGGAGGTGGCAGGTGGAGAAAGAGATAGAGGGGGCAGGGAGAGAGAGATAGAGGGGGCAGGGAGAGAGAGGGAGGTGGCAGGGGGAGAGAGGGAGGTGGCAGGGAGAGAGAGAGAGAGAGAGGTATCAGGGGGAGAGAGAGAGAGGGAGGGCGCGAGGGGGGAGGGAGAGAGAGAGGGAGGTGGCGGGGGGGTCAGAAAGGGAGAGGGACGTGGCGGGGAGGAGAGAGAGAGAGAAGGAGATGGCAGGGTAGGAGGAAGGGAGAGAGTGGGCAGGGTGAGAGAGAGGGAGGGGGCAGGGTGAGAGAGAGAGAGGGAGGTGGCAGGGTAGGAGAGAGGGAGGGGGCAGGGAAGAGAGGGAGGTGGCGGGGGGAGAGAGAGAGAGAGAGTGAGGTAGGTGGCAGGGTGGGAGAGAGGGAGGGGGGAGAGAGAGAGAGAGAGAGAGGGAGGTGGCAGGGGAGACAGAGAGAGAGGTAGGTGGCAGGGTGGGAGAGAGGGAGGTGGCAGGGGGAGAGAGAGAGAGAGAGGAGGCAGGGGGAGAGAGCGAGAGAGAGAGTGAGGTGGCACGGGGAGAGAGAGGGTGGTGGTGGGGTGAGAGAGAGAGAGGGAGGTGTCAGGGGGGGAGAGCGCGAGAGGGAGGTGGCAGGGGGAGACAGCGAGAGAGAGAGTGAGGTGGCACGGGGAGAGAGAGAGGGTGGTGGTGGGGTGAGAGAGAGAGAGGGAGGTGTCAGGGGGGGAGAGCGCGAGAGGGAGGTGGCGGGGGAGACAGCGAGAGACAGAGGGAGGTGGCAGGGGGAGAGAGCGAGAGAGAGAGGGAAGTGGCAGGGGGAGAGAGAGAGAGAGAGGGAAGTGGCAGGGGGAGAGAGAGGGAGGTGGTGGGGGGTGAGAGAGAGAGAGAGAGACAGGAAGGGGGCAGGGGAGAGCGCAAGAGAGAGAGGGAGGTGTCATGGGGAGAGAGAGGGAGGTGGTGGGGGAGAGAGAGAGGGAGGGAGGGTGGGAGGTGGCGGGGAGGAGAGAGAGAGAGAGAGAGAGAGGGAGGTGGTGGGGGAGAGAGAGAGGGAGGTGGCGGGGGCGAGAGAGAGAGGGAGGTGGCAGGGAGAGAGAGAGAAAGAGAGAGATGGCGAAGGGGAGAGAGAGAGGGAGGTGGCAGGGGGAAGAGAGAGAGAGGGAGGTGGCAGGGGGAGAGATAGAGGGAGGTGGCAGGGGGAAGAGAGAGAGAGGGAGGGACAGGGCAGGGTGAGAGAGAGGGAAGGGGCAGGGTGAGAGACAGAGAGGGAGGTGGCAGGGGGAGACAGAGAGAGAGGGAGGTGGCAGGGTGGGAGAGGGAGAGGGAGGGGGCAGGGGGAGATAGAGGGTGGTGGTGGGGTGAGAGAGAGAAAGAGAGAGAGAGGTAGGTGTCGGGGAGAGAGAGGGAGGGGGCGGGGAGAGCGCGAGAGTGAGGTGGCAGGGGGAGAGAGCGAGAGAGAGAGGGAAGTGGCAGGGGGGGAGAGAGAGGGAGGTGGCGGGGGGAGAGGGAGGGAGGTAGGGAGGTGGCGGGGGGGAGAGAGAGAGAGAGACAGGAAGGGGGCAGGGGAGAGCGTGAGAGAGAGAGGGATGTGGCAGGGAGCGAGAGAGAGAGAGAGAGAGGGAGATGGCGGGGTGAGTGAGGGAGGTGTCGGGGGAGAGAGAGATGGAGGAGGCAGGGTGGGAGAGAGGGAGGTGGCAGGGTGGGAGAGAGGGAGGGAGGGGCAGGGTGAGAGAGAGAGAGAGGTGGCGGGGGGAGAGAGAGAGAGGGAGGTGACAAGGCGAGAGAGAGGGGGAGTGGGTGGGGGGGAGGTAAAGAGGGAGGGTGGTGGTGGGGGGGAGAGAGAGAGGGAGGGGGCAGGGAGAGAGGGAGGGTGGAGGGAGGTGGCAGGGTGAGAGAGAGAAGGAGTTGGCGGGGGAGAGAGAGGGAGTGGGCGGGAGAGAGAGAGGGAGGTGGCGGGGGGAGAGAGAGAGAGAGGGAGTGGGCGGGGAAGAGAGAGAGGGAGTGGGCGGGGGAAGAGAGAGAGAGAGGGAGTGGGCGGGGAATAGAGGGAGTGGGCAGGGGGAAGAGAGAGAGAGAGGGCGGGGGAAGAGAGAGGGAGTGGGCGGGAGAGAGAGAGGGAGGTGGCGGGGGGAGAGAGAGAGAGAGGGAGTGGGCGGGGAAGAGAGAGAGAGAGGGAGTGGGCGGGGGGAGAGAGAGAGAGAGGGAGTGGGCGGGGAAGAGAGAGAGAGAGAGGGAGTGGGCGGGGAAGAGAGAGAGAGAGAGGGAGTGGGCGGGGAAGAGAGGGAGTGGGCAGGGGGAAGAGAGAGAGAGAGGGCGGGGGAAGAGAGAGAGAGAGAGGGCGGGGGAAGAGAGAGGGAGTGGGCGGGGGAAGAGAGAGAGAGAGAGGGCGGGGGAAGAGAGAGGGAGTGGGTGGGGGGAGAGTGAGGGGGTGGGCGGGGGAGAGAGAGAGGGAGTGGGCGGGGGGAGAGAGAGAGGGAGTGGGCGGGGGGAGAGCGAGGGAGTGGGCGGGGAGAGAGAGAGAGGGAGTGGGCGGGGGGAGAGAGAGGGAGTGGGTGGGGGGAGAGAGTGGGAGTGGGTGGGGGGAGAGAGGGAGTGGGTCGGGGGAGAGAGAGGGAGGAGGCGGGGAGAGAGAGGGAGTGGGTGGGGGGAGAGAGAGTGAGGGAGTGGGCAGGGGAAGAGAGAGAGAGGGAGTGGGCGGGGGAGAAAGAGGGAGTGGGCTGGGGAGAGAGAGGGAGTGAGCGGGGGGAGAGAGAGAGAGAGGGAGTGGGCGGGGGGAGAGAGAGAGAGAGGGAGTGGGCGGGGGAGAGAGAGAGGGAGTGGGCGGGGGAAGAGAGAGAGCGGGAGTGGGCGGGGGCAGGGTGAGAGAGAGAGAGAGAGGGAGGTGGCGGGGGAAAGAGAGATAGAGGGAGTGGGAGGGGGGAGAGAGAGGGAGTGGGCGGGGGGAGAGAGAGGGAGTGGGCGGGGTAAGAGAGAGATGGGGTGGGGAAGAGAGAGAGAGAGAGGGAGGGGGCAGGGAGAGAGAGGGAGCGAGGTGGCAGGAAGAGAGAGAGGGAGGGAGTGGGCGGGGGAGAGAGAGGAAGGGGGTAGGGGGGAGAGGGAGGTGGCAGGGGAGACAGAGAGAGAGGGAGGTGGCAGGGTGGAAGAGAGGGAGGTGGCAGGGGGAGAGAGAGAGAGAGAGAGAGAGAGGTGGCAGGGGAGACAGAGAGAGAGGGAGGTGGCAGGGTGGGAGAGAGGGAGGTGGCAGGGGGAGAGAGAGAGAGAGAGGAGGCAGGGGGAGAGAGCGAGAGAGAGAGTGAGGTGGCACGGGGAGAGAGAGAGGGTGGTGGTGGGGTGAGAGAGAGAGAGGGAGGTGTCAGGGGGGGAGAGCGCGAGAGGGAGGTGGCAGGGGGAGACAGCGAGAGACAGAGGGAGGTGGCAGGGGGAGAGCGAGAGAGGGAAGTGGCAGGGGGAGAGAGAGAGGGAGGTGGCGGGGGGTGAGAGAGAGAGAGAGAGAGAGACAGGAAGGGGGCAGGGGAGAGCGCAAGAGAGAGAGGGAGGTGTCATGGGGAGAGAGAGGGAGGTGGTGGGGGAGAGAGAGAGGGAGGTGGCGGGGGGGAGAGAGAGGGAGGTGGCAGGGAGAGAGAGAAAGAGAGAGATGGCGAATGGGAGAGAGAGAGGGAGGTGGCAGGGGGAGAGATAGAGGGAGGTGGCAGGGTGGGAGAGAGGGAGGTGGCAGGCGGAGAGAGAGGGAGGGGGCAGGATGAGAGAGGGAGAGAGGTGGCAGGGTGGGAGAGAGGGAGGGGGCAGGGTGAGAGAGAGAGAGGGGGCAGGGGGAGAGAGTGAGAGAGAGAGTGAGATGGCAGGGGGAGAGAGAGAGAGGGAGGGGGCAGGGGGAGATAGAGGGTGGTGGCGGGGTGAGAGAGAGAAAGAGAGAGAGAGGTAGGTGTCGGGGAGAGAGAGGGAGGGGGCGGGGAGAGCGCGAGAGTGAGGTGGCAGGGGGAGAGAGCGAGAGAGAGAGGGAAGTGGCAGGGGGGGAGAGAGAGGGAGGTGGCGGGGGGAGAGGGAGGGAGGTAGGGAGGTGGCGGGGGGGAGAGAGAGAGAGAGAGACAGGAAGGGGGCAGGGGAGAGCGTGAGAGAGAGAGGGATGTGGCAGGGAGCGAGAGAGAGAGAGAGAGAGATAGCGGGGTGAGTGAGGGAGGTGTCGGGGGAGAGAGAGATGGAGGAGGCAGGGTGGGAGAGAGGGAGGTGGCAGGGTGGGAGAGAGGGAAAGAGGGAGATGGTGGGGAAGAGAGGGAGGGGGCAGAGCAGGAGTGAGAGAGAGGGAGGTGGCGGGGGGAGAGAGGGAGGGAGGGGCAGGGTGAGAGAGAGAGAGGAAGGGGCATGCAGGGGAGAGAGAGAGAATGGGAGGGGGCGGGGAGAGAGAGAAAGAGGTGGCGGGGGGAGAGAGAGGGAGGGAGGTGACAAGGCGAGAGAGAGGGGGAGTGGGTGGGGGGGAGGTAAAGAGGGAGGGTGGTGGTGGGGGGGAGAGAGAGAGGGAGGGGGCGGGGAGAGAGGGAGGGTGGAGGGAGGTGGCAGGGTGAGAGAGAGAAGGAGTTGGCGGGGGAGAGAGAGGGAGTGGGCGGGAGAGAGAGAGGGAGGTGGCGGGGGGAGAGAGAGAGAGAGGGAGTGGGCGGGGAAGAGAGAGAAAGAGGGAGTGGGCGGGGGAAGAGAGACAGAGAGGGAGTGGGCGGGGAAGAGAGGGAGTGGGCAGGGGGAAGAGAGAGAGAGGGCGGGGGAAGAGAGAGAGAGAGAGGGCGGGGGAAGAGAGAGGGAGTTGGCGGGGGAAGAGAGAGGGGGTGGGCGGGGGAGAGAGAGAGGGAGTGGGCGGGGGGAGAGTGAGGGAGTGGGCGGGGAGAGAGAGGGAGTGGGCGGGGAGAGAGAGGGAGTGGGCGGGGAGAGAGAGGGAGTGGGCGGGGGGAGAGAGAGGGAGTGGGTGGGGGGAGAGAGTGGGAATGGGTGGGGGGAGAGAGAGGGAGTGGGTCGGGGGAGAGAGAGGGAGGAGGCGGGGAGAGAGAGGGAGTGGGTGGGGGGAGAGAGAGTGAGGGAGTGGGCAGGGGAAGAGAGAGAGAGGGAGTGGGCGGGGGAGAGAGAGGGAGTGGGCGGGGAGAGAGAGGGAGTGGGCGGGGGGAGAGAGAGAGAGAGAGGGAGTGGGCGGGGAAGAGAGACAGAGAGGGAGTGGGCAGGGAAGAGAGGGAGTGGGCGGGGGAAGAGAGAGAGAGAGGGCGGGGGAAGAGAGAGAGAGAGAGGGCGGGGGAAGAGAGAGGGAGTGGGCGGGGAGAGAGAGGGAGTGGGCAGGGAGAAAGAGGGAGTGGGCGGGGGGAGAGAGAGGAGTGGGTGGGGGGAGAGAGTGGGAGTGGGTGGGGGGAGAGAGAGGGAGTGGGTCGGGGGAGAGAGAGGGAGTGGGCAGGGAGAAAGAGGGAGTGGGCGGGGGGAGAGAGAGGAGTGGGTGGGGGGAGAGAGAGGGAGTGGGTCGGGGGAGAGAGAGGGAGGAGGCGGGGAGAGAGAGGGAGTGGGTGGGGGGAGAGAGAGTGAGGGAGTGGGCAGGGGAAGAGAGAGAGAGGGAGTGGGCGGGGGAGAGTGAGGGAGTGGGCGGGGGGAGAGAGAGAGAGAGGGAGTGGGCGGGGGGAGAGAGAGAGAGGGAGTGGGCAGGGGAGAGAGAGAGGGAGTGGGCGGGGGAAGAGAGACAGAGAGGGAGTGGGCGGGGGCAGGGTGAGAGAGAGAGAGGGAGGTGGTGGGGGAAAGAGAGATAGAGGGAGTGGGAGGGGGGAGAGAGAGGGAGTGGGAGGGGGGGAGAGAGAGGGAGTGGGCGGGGTAAGAGAGAGATGGGGTGGGGAAAAGAGAGAGAGAGAGGGAGGGGGCAGGGAGAGAGAGGGAGCGAGGTGGCAGGAAGAGAGAGAGCGAGGGTGGGCGGGGGAGAGAGAGGAAGGGGGTAGGGGGGAGAGGGAGGTGGCAGGGGGGGGAGAGAGAGAGAGAGAGGGAGGTGGCAGGGCGAGTGAGAGAGAGAGAGTGGGTGGGGAGAGAGAGGAAGGGGGTAGGGGGGAGAGGGAGGTGGCGGGGGGGAGAGAGAGAGAGAGGGTGGTGGCAGAGGGAGAGAGAGGGTGGTGGCAGGGGAGAGAGAGAGAGGCTGGTGGCAGGGGGTGAGACAGAGAGAGAGAGGGAGGTGGCAGGGGGCGAGAGAGAGAGGGAGGTGGCAGGGGGAGAGAGGGAGTGGGCAGGGCGGGAGAGAGATGCAGAGAGAGAGAGAATGGGAGGTGGCAGGGGGAGGGAAAGAGGGAGGGTGGTGGTGGGGAGGAGAGAGAGAGAGGGAGGGAGGGAGGTGGCAGGGCAAGAGAGAGAGGGAGTGGGCGGGGGAGAGAGAGAGAGAAGGGGAGGTGGCAGAGGGAGAGAAAGGGAGGGGGCGGGGTGAGTGGGAGATTGAGGGAGGTGGCAGGGAGAGAGAGGGAGGTGGCAGAGGTATAGAGACAGGGAGCTGAAAATGTGTTGCTGGAAAAGCGCAGCAGGTCAGGCAGCATCCAGGGAACAGGAGAATCGATGTTTCGGGCATGAGCCCTTCTTCAGCCCTTCCTGAAGAAGGGCTCATGCCCGAAAGGTTGATTCTCCTGCTCCTTGGATGCTGCCTGACCTGCTGCGCTTTTCCAGCAACACATTTTCAGCTCTGATCTCCAGCATCTGCAGTCCTCACTTTCTCCTCTATAGAGAGAGGGAGGTGGGCAGGGGGGGCAGGGTGGAAGAGAGAGAGGGAGGAAGGGAGTTAGAGAGGGAGGGAGGGAGGTGGCGGGGGAAGGAGAGAGAGAGAAGAAGGGGGCAGGGGGGATAGATAGAGAGAGGGAGGTGGCGGGGTGAGAGAGAGGGAGGTGGCGGGGGTGAGAGAGAGAGGGAGGGGGCAGGTGGGAGAGAAAGAGAGAGAGGGAGGTGGTGGGGGAGTGAGAGAGGGAGGGGGTAGGGGGAGAGAGAGCGAGAGGGAGTGGATGGGGAGAAGAGAGGGAGGTGGCGGGGGGAGAGAGAGAGGGGGAGAGGGAGGTGGCGGGGGGAGAGAGAGGGGGAGGAGGCAGCGGGGAGTAGAGAGAGAGAGGAACGGGACAGAGAGAGAGGGAGGGGGCAAGAGAGAGAGAGGGAGGGGTGGGGGCAGTAGAGAGAGGGTGAGTGAGGAGGCAAGAGTCGGAGAGGGAAGGGTGAGGCAGGGAGAGGGCAGACAGTGAGAGAGAGGGAGGGGCAGGGGTGAGAGAGAGAGAGGGAGGGGCAGGGGAAGGGGGGGTGAGAGAGAGAGAAGTAGGGGGCGGGGTGAGACAGAGAGAGAGGGGGCGGGTGGGGGTGAGTGAGAGAGATGGAGGTGGCGGGGTGAGAGAGAGAGAGAGAGGGCGCGGATGGGGGTGAGAGAGAGAGAGAGGGAGGTGGCGGGGGAGAGAGAGGGAGGAAGGGGGCAGGGGGATAGAGAGGGAGGTGGCAGGGCAGAGAGAGAGAGGTGGCGGGGGGGTAGGGTGGGAGAGAGATAGAGGGAGGAAGGGAGTTAGAGAGGGAGGGAGGGAGGTGGTGAGGGAAGGAGAGAGAGAAGAAGGGGGCGGGGGGATAGATAGAGGGAGGTGGCGGGGTGAGAGAGAGGGAGGTGGCGGGGTGAGAGAGAGAGGGAGGGGGCAGGTGGGAGAGAAATAGAGGGAGGTGGTGGGGGAATGAGAGAGGGAGGGGGTGGGGGGAGAGAGAGCGAGAGGGAGTGGATGGGGAGAAGAGAGGGAGGTGGCAGGGGGAGAGAGAGGGGGAGAGGGAGGTGGCAGGGGGAGAGAGAAGGGGAGGAGGCAGCGGGGGGTAGAGAGAGAGAGGGACGGGACAGGGAGAGAGAGAGGGAGGGGGCAAGAGAGAGAGCGAGAAGTCGAGATAGAGAGAGAGGGAGGGGTGGGGGCGGTAGAGAGAGGTTGAGTGAGGAGGCAAGAGTCGGAGAGGGAAGAGTGAGGCAGGGAGGTTCAGGGGGAGAGAGAGAGAGGGAGATGCAGGGTTGAGAGAGAGAGAGGGAGGGGCGGGGTGAGATAGAGAGAGAAGTAGGGGCAGGGTGGGACAGAGAGACAGAGGGGGCAGGTGGGGGTGAGTGAGAGAGAGGGAGGGGGCGGGGTGAGAGAGAGAGAGGGTGGGGGTGGGGGTGGGGGTGAGAGAGAGGGAGGGAAGGAGGTGGCGTGGGGGTGAGAGAGAGAGAGGGAGGGAGTGAGGGAGGGGGCGGGGGGAAAGAGAGAGAGAGAGGGAGGTGGCGGGGGAGAGAGGGAGGGAGGGAGGTGGCGGGGGGGAGAGAGAGAGAGAGACAGGAAGGGGGCAGGGGAGAGCGTGAGAGAGAGAGGGATGTGGCAGGGAGCGAGAGAGAGAGAGAGAGAGATAGCGGGGTGAGTGAGGGAGGTGTCGGGGGAGAGAGAGATGGAGGAGGCAGGGTGGGAGAGAGGGAGGTGGCAGGGTGGGAGAGAGGGAAAGAGGGAGATGGTGGGGAAGAGAGGGAGGGGGCAGAGCAGGAGTGAGAGAGAGGGAGGTGGCGGGGGGAGAGAGGGAGGGAGGGGCAGGGTGAGAGAGAGAGAGGAAGGGGCATGCAGGGGAGAGAGAGAGAATGGGAGGGGGCGGGGAGAGAGAGAAAGAGGTGGCGGGGGGAGAGAGAGGGAGGGAGGTGACAAGGCGAGAGAGGGGGGAGTGGGTGGGGGGGAGGTAAAGAGGGAGGGTGGTGGTGGGGGGGAGAGAGAGAGGGAGGGGGCGGGGAGAGAGAGAGGGAGGTGGCGGGGGGAGAGAGAGAGAGAGGGAGTGGGCGGGGAAGAGAGGGAGTGGGCAGGGGGAAGAGAGAGAGAGAGGGCGGGGGAAGAGAGAGAGAGAGAGGGCGGGGGAAGAGAGAGGGAGTGGGCGGGGGAAGAGAGAGGGGGTGGGCGGGGGAGAGAGAGAGGGAGTGGGCGGGGGGAGAGTGAGGGAGTGGGCGGGGAGAGAGAGGGAGTGGGCGGGGAGAGAGAGGGAGTGGGCGGGGAGAGAGAGGGAGTGGGCGGGGGGAGAGAGAGGGAGTGGGTGGGGGGAGAGAGTGGGAATGGGTGGGGGGAGAGAGAGGGAGTGGGTCGGGGGAGAGAGAGGGAGGAGGCGGGGAGAGAGAGGGAGTGGGTGGGGGGAGAGAGAGTGAGGGAGTGGGCAGGGGAAGAGAGAGAGAGGGAGTGGGCGGGAGAAGAGAGGGAGTGGGCGGGGGGGAGAGAGAGAGAGAGAGGGAGTGGGCGGGGAAGAGAGACAGAGAGGGAGTGGGCGGGGAAGAGAGGGAGTGGGCGGGGGAAGAGAGAGAGAGAGGGCGAGGGAAGAGAGAGAGAGAGAAAGGGCGGGGGAAGAGAGAGGGAGTGGGTGGGGGAAGAGTGAGGGGGTGGGCGGGGGAGAGAGAGAGGGAGTGGGCGGGGGGAGAGAGAGGGAGTGGGCGGGGAGAGAGAGGGAGTGGGCAGGGAGAAAGAGGGAGTGGGCGGGGGGAGAGAGAGGAGTGGGTGGGGGGAGAGAGTGGGAGTGGGTGGGGGGAGAGAGAGGGAGTGGGTCGGGGGAGAGAGAGGGAGGAGGCGGGGAGAGAGAGGGAGTGGGTGGGGGGAGAGAGAGTGAGGGAGTGGGCAGGGGAAGAGAGAGAGAGGGAGTGGGCGGGGGAGAGTGAGGGAGTGGGCGGGGGGAGAGAGAGAGAGAGGGAGTGGGCGGGGGGAGAGAGAGAGAGGGAGTGGGCGGGGGAGAGAGAGAGGGAGTGGGCGGGGGAAGAGAGACAGAGAGGGAGTGGGCGGGGGCAGGGTGAGAGAGAGAGAGGGAGGTGGCGGGGGAAAGAGAGATAGAGGGAGTGGGAGGGGGGAGAGAGAGGGAGTGGGAGGGGGGAGAGAGAGGGAGTGGGAGGGGGGAGAGAGAGGGAGTGGGCGGGGTAAGAGAGAGATGGGGTGGGGAAAAGAGAGAGAGAGAGGGAGGGGGCAGGGAGAGAGAGGGAGCGAGGTGGCAGGAAGAGAGAGAGCGAGGGTGGGCGGGGGAGAGAGAGGAAGGGGGTAGGGGGGAGAGGGAGGTGGCAGGGGGGGAGAGAGAGAGAGGGAGGTGGCAGGGCGAGTGAGAGAGAGGGAGTGGGCGGGGAGAGAGAGGAAGGGGGTAGGGGGGAGAGGGAGGTGGCAGGGGGGGAGAGAGAGAGAGAGAGGGTGGTGGCAGAGGGAGAGAGAGGGTGGTGGCAGGGGAGAGAGAGAGAGGCTGGTGGCAGGGGGAGAGACAGAGAGAGAGAGGGAGGTGGCAGGGGGCGAGAGAGAGAGGGAGGTGGCAGGGGGAGAGAGGGAGTGGGCAGGGCGGGAGAGAGATGCAGAGAGAGAGAGAATGGGAGGTGGCAGGGGGAGGGAAAGAGGGAGGGTGGTGGTGGGGAGGAGAGAGAGAGAGGGAGGGAGGGAGGTGGCAGGGCAAGAGAGAGAGGGAGTGGGCGGGGGAGAGAGAGAGAGAAGGGGAGGTGGCAGAGGGAGAGAAAGGGAGGGGGCGGGGTGAGTGGGAGATTGAGGGAGGTGGCAGGGAGAGAGAGGGAGGTGGCAGAGGTATAGAGACAGGGAGCTGAAAATGTGTTGCTGGAAAAGCGCAGCAGGTCAGGCAGCATCCAGGGAACAGGAGAATCGATGTTTCGGGCATGAGCCCTTCTTCAGCCCTTCCTGAAGAAGGGCTCATGCCCGAAAGGTTGATTCTCCTGCTCCTTGGATGCTGCCTGACCTGCTGCGCTTTTCCAGCAACACATTTTCAGCTCTGATCTCCAGCATCTGCAGTCCTCACTTTCTCCTCTATAGAGAGAGGGAGGTGGGCAGGGGGGGCAGGGTGGAAGAGAGAGAGGGAGGAAGGGAGTTAGAGAGGGAGGGAGGGAGGTGGCGGGGGAAGGAGAGAGAGAGAAGAAGGGGGCAGGGGGGATAGATAGAGAGAGGGAGGTGGCGGGGTGAGAGAGAGGGAGGTGGCGGGGGTGAGAGAGAGAGGGAGGGGGCAGGTGGGAGAGAAAGAGAGAGAGGGAGGTGGTGGGGGAGTGAGAGAGGGAGGGGGTAGGGGGAGAGAGAGCGAGAGGGAGTGGATGGGGAGAAGAGAGGGAGGTGGCGGGGGGAGAGAGAGAGGGGGAGAGGGAGGTGGCGGGGGGAGAGAGAGGGGGAGGAGGCAGCGGGGAGTAGAGAGAGAGAGGAACGGGACAGAGAGAGAGGGAGGGGGCAAGAGAGAGAGAGGGAGGGGTGGGGGCAGTAGAGAGAGGGTGAGTGAGGAGGCAAGAGTCGGAGAGGGAAGGGTGAGGCAGGGAGAGGGCAGACAGTGAGAGAGAGG
Source organism: Chiloscyllium plagiosum (assembly GCF_037043375.1). NCBI lineage: Eukaryota > Metazoa > Chordata > Chondrichthyes > Orectolobiformes > Hemiscylliidae > Chiloscyllium > Chiloscyllium plagiosum. Next base: position 57,730,865 of record NW_028270173.1, read on the forward strand.
GAGGGGCAGGGGTGAGAGAGAGAGAGGGAGGGGCAGGGGAAGGGGGGGTGAGAGAGAGAGAAGTAGGGGGCGGGGTGAGACAGAGAGAGAGGGGGCGGGTGGGGGTGAGTGAGAGAGATGGAGGTGGCGGGGTGAGAGAGAGAGAGAGAGGGCGCGGATGGGGGTGAGAGAGAGAGAGAGGGAGGTGGCGGGGGAGAGAGAGGGAGGAAGGGGGCAGGGGGATAGAGAGGGAGGTGGCAGGGCAGAGAGAGAGAGGTGGCGGGGGGGTAGGGTGGGAGAGAGATAGAGGGAGGAAGGGAGTTAGAGAGGGAGGGAGGGAGGTGGTGAGGGAAGGAGAGAGAGAAGAAGGGGGCGGGGGGATAGATAGAGGGAGGTGGCGGGGTGAGAGAGAGGGAGGTGGCGGGGTGAGAGAGAGAGGGAGGGGGCAGGTGGGAGAGAAATAGAGGGAGGTGGTGGGGGAATGAGAGAGGGAGGGGGTAGGGGGAGAGAGAGCGAGAGGGAGTGGATGGGGAGAAGAGAGGGAGGTGGCAGGGGGAGAGAGAGGGGGAGAGGGAGGTGGCAGGGGGAGAGAGAAGGGGAGGAGGCAGCGGGGGGTAGAGAGAGAGAGGGACGGGACAGGGAGAGAGAGAGGGAGGGGGCAAGAGAGAGAGCGAGAAGTCGAGATAGAGAGAGAGGGAGGGGTGGGGGCGGTAGAGAGAGGTTGAGTGAGGAGGCAAGAGTCGGAGAGGGAAGAGTGAGGCAGGGAGGTTCAGGGGGAGAGAGAGAGAGGGAGATGCAGGGTTGAGAGAGAGAGAGGGAGGGGCGGGGTGAGATAGAGAGAGAAGTAGGGGCAGGGTGGGACAGAGAGACAGAGGGGGCAGGTGGGGGTGAGTGAGAGAGAGGGAGGGGGCGGGGTGAGAGAGAGAGAGGGTGGGGGTGGGGGTGGGGGTGAGAGAGAGGGAGGGAAGGAGGTGGCGTGGGGGTGAGAGAGAGAGAGGGAGGGAGTGAGGGAGGTGGCGGGGGGAAAGAGAGAGAGAGAGGGAGGTGGCGGGGGAGAGAGGGAGGGAGGGAGGTGGCGGGGGAAGGAGAGAGAGAGAGGAAGGGGGTAGGGGGATAGATAGAGAGGGAGGTGGCAGGGCAGACAGAGAGAGAGAGGTGGCGGGGGGAGAGAGAGAGATAGGGAGGTGGCAGGGGGGAGAGAGAGGGAGGGAGGGGGCAGGGGGGAGAGAAAGAGAGGGAGGGAGGTGGTGGGGGGGAGAGAGAGAGTGGGAGGTGGTGCAGGAGGGAGAGAGAGAGAGAGGGAGGTGGCAGTGCGAGAGAGAGAGATAGAGGGAGGTGGCAGGATGAGAGAGAGAGAGAGGGAGGTGTCAAGGGGAGAGAGAGAGAGGGAGGGGGCAGGGTGGGAGAGAGGGAGGTGGCAGGGGGAGAGAGAGAGAGGTGGCGGGGAAGAGAGGGAGGGGGCAGGGCAGGGGTGAGAGAGAGGGAGGTGGCAGGGGGGAGAGAGAGGGAGGGAGGGAGAGGGCAGGGTGTGTGAGAGAGAGAGGTGGCAGGGTGGGAGAGAGGGAGGGGACAGGGTGAGAGACAGAAAGAGAGGGAGGTGGCAGGGGGAGACAGAGAGAGAGAGGGAGGTAGCAGGAGGAGAGAGGGAGGGGGCAGGGTGAGAGAGAGAGAGGGAGGTGGGGGGGGGGAGAGAGAGGGATTAAGGGAGGTGGCGGGGGGGAGAGAGAGAGAGGGGGGAGGTGGTGGGGGGGAGAGAGAGAGTGGGAGGTGGCGCAGGAGGGAGAGAGAGAGAGAGCGAGGTGGCAGCGGGAGAGAGAGAGGGAGGTGGCAGGGCGAGAGAGAGAGAGATAGAGGGAGGTGGCAGGATGAGAGAGAGAGATCGAGAGAGTGGGAGGTGTCAAGGGGAGAGAGAGAGAGAGAGGGAGGAGGCAGAGTGGGAGAGAGGGAGGTGGCAGGGGGAGAGAGAGGGAGGTGGCAGGGGGAGAGAGAGAGAGGTGGCGGGGAAGAGAGGGAGGGGGCAGGGCAGGGGTGAGAGAGAGGGAGGTGGCAGGGGGGAGAGAGGGAGGGGACAGGGTGAGAGACAGAAAGAGAGGGAGGTGGCAGGGGGAGACAGAGAGAGAGGGAGGTAGCAGGAGGAGAGAGGGAGGGGGCAGGGTGAGAGAGAGAGAGGGAGGTGGCGGGGGAAAGAGAGAGAGGTGGCAGGGGAGAGGGAGAGAGGGAGTGAGGGAGGTGGCGGGGGAGAGAGAGAGAGAGAGAGAGGGAGGTGGCAGGGGGAGAGAGCGATAGAGAGAGAGGGAGGTGGCGGGGGGAGAGAGAGGGAGGTGGCGGGGGAGAGAGCGAGAGAGAGAGAAAGGTGGCAGGGGGAGAGAGAGAGGGAGGTGGCGGGGGGAGAGAGATGGTGTGGCGGGGGGGAGAGAGAGAGAGGGGGGGAGGAGGCAGGAGGGAGAGAGAGAGAGGAGGTGGCTGGGGTAGAGAGAGAGGGAGGTGGCGGGGGGAGAGAGATGGTGTGGCGGGGGGGAGAGAGAGAGAGGGGGGGAGGAGGCAGGAGGGAGAGAGAGAGAGGAGGTGGCTGGGGTAGAGAGAGAGGGAGAAGTCGAGAGAGAGAGAGAAAGAGAAAGAGCGGGAAGGGTGGGGGCAGGATAGAGAGAGAGAGAGAGGAGGCAAGAGTCAGAGAGGGAAGGGAGAGGGCAGACAGTGATAGAGAGGGAGGGGCAGGGGGAGAGAGGGGGAGAGAGAGAGAGAGAGAGAGAGAGAGGCAGGGGAAAGGTGGGGTGAGAGAGAGGGAGTGCGTGGGGTGAGTGAGAGAGAGGGGCGGGGTGAGAGAGAGGGGTGGGTGGGGGTGAGCGAGAGAGGGAGGAGCGGGGTGAGGAGAGAGAGGGAGGGGTGAGAGAGTGAGAGGGGGCGGGGTGAGAGAGAGAGAGAGGGGGCAGGGTGATGAGGGAGGGGGTGTGGTGAGAGAGAAAGGGGGGGCAGGGTGAGAGAGAGAGATATATAGAGGGGGTGGGGTGAGAGAGAGTGAGAGGGGGCGGAGTGAGAGAGAGGGGTGGTGGGGTGAGAGGGAGGGGGCGGGGTGAAAGAGAGGGGTAGGGGGCAGGTGGGGGTGAGTGAGAGAGGGAGGGGGGGAAGGGTAAGAGAGAGAGGGAGGGGGCACGATGAGAGAAAGAGAGAGGGGGTGGCGGTGAGAGAGAGGGAGGGGGTGGAGTGAGAGAGAGAGAGGGATGGAGTGGGGTGACAGAGAGAGGGAGGGGGCAGGGGTAGAGAGAGAGAGAGGGATGGAGTGGGGTGACAGAGAGAGAGGGGGTGGGGTGAGAGAGAGAGGGAGGGGGTGGGGTAGAGAGAGAGAGGGATGGAGTGGGGTGACAGAGAGAGAGGGGGTGGGGTGAGAGAGAGAGAGGGAGGGGGCAGGGGTAGAGAGAGAAATGGAGGGGACGGGGGTGAGATAAGGTGGCAGTTAGAGAGAGGGGTTGGGGGTGTGAGAGAGAGAAGGAGGGGACAGGGGAGAGTGAGAGAGGGAGGGGGCGGGGAGAGAGAGAGGGGAGAGAGGGGGGAGGGGAGAAGGAGAGGGGAGAGAGAGGGGGGAGGGGAGAAGGAGAGGGGAGAGAGAGCGGGGAGGGGAGAAGGAGAGGGGAGTGAGAGGGGGAGGGGAGAGAGAGAGAGGGGGAGGGGAAAGAGAGGGGGCGGGGGTGTGAGAGAGAGAAGGAGGGGACGGGGGGGAGAGAGAGAGGGAGAGGGCGGGAGAGAGAGAGATAGGGGGAGGGGAGAGAGAGAGGGGGCAGGAGGAGAGAGAGATAGAGGGGGAGAGAGAGAGATGGAGGGGGCAGGGTTAGACGGAGATCGGGGAGAGAGAGAGAGATGGAGGGGGTAGGGGGAGAGGGGGGCAGGGGAGGAGAGAGAGGATGAGGGGGAGGAGTCCAAGGATGTGAGGAGGAGGGAGGATGCAGAGAGAGGGTAGGAGGAAGCCAGGGGAGAGAAAAAGAAGGAGGGGGGGAGATGCAGTGGGAGAGTGAGAGGGTAGGATGTTGTTGAGGGAGGCAGTGAGAGAGAGAGATGGCGGGGGAGAGAGGAGGCAAAGGGGGGAGTTAGGGGGGACAGAGGTGGCAAATGGGGAGAAGGGGAGAGAGAGAGAGAGAAAAGCGGAGGGAGGGAGGAGGCAGAGGATGAGAGGAGGTAGAGGGAGGGAGGGAGGAGGCATGGGGAGAGAAAGAGAGGAAGGGAGTAGGCCGAAAGAGAGAAAAAGAGGGAGGAAGGAGGCTGGGGGTGGAGGTGGGAGAAAGGCAGAGGGAGAGAAAGAGGGACAGAGGGAGGAGGCAGGGAGAGAAGGAGGAGGGAGGGCGGAGGCAAAGGGGGAGAGAGGAAGGAAGAGGGCAGAGGGGGAGAGAGAGAGAGAGATGTTACAGGCAGAGTGAAGGGCGAGGGGGAGGGGGAGGCCAAGGAGGTTGAGAGAGAGAGAGAGGGAGAAGGAAACCCAGGGAGAAAGAGAGAGGGAGAAGGCAGAGGAAGAGAGAGAGGGGGGAGAGAATGAGGTGGGGAGTGCAGGGGGGGGAGAGAAAGAGAGGGAGAAGGGAGAGGGAGAGAGAGACAAAGGGGGTAGGGAGAGAGGGTGGAAGGACGGAGGAGATATGGAGGGAGGAAGGAGGCAATTGAAGAGTGAGAGTGCGAGATGGCAGAGGGAAGGTATGGAGGGAGAAACGGAAGAGGGAAACGATGAGAGCAAAAGAGAGAGAGAGAGAGAGAGACCATGGAGGTAGAGAGGGACGGAGGAGCAAATGTGGATAGGGAGGGAGGAGGCAGAAGGAGAGGGAGGGAGGAGGCAGAGAGAGAGGTAGCAAGGAGAAAGAGGATGAGGGTGAGAAGGGAGGGAAAGGATGTGTGAGAGAGAGAGGAAGGAGATAGAGTGATAGAGCCACTCCTCCATCCTTTGCTAACTTCCTGTTCAGCCTGAACATCACATTCCCATTGCAATGTTCAGGTCCCAATCTCGGCAATCCTGCATCTCAGTAATGGCTTCTCAATCAGACTGTTTATCTCAACGTGTACTACTAGGTCCTCTGTTTTATTTGAATGCTCTGTACATTCAAGTACAGTGCCTTAAATTGTTTCCTTTTATTGTTTTTGTAACCTCTGGTCTTATCCGCTGATTTGCAATTTAATCCCTTCCTGTTGTTGTCTGTTTACCACTTCTCATGTTAACTTCTTTCTTTGTGGCCTTTTCTCCACTCCTGGATTCATGGCACTTTCGCAAATTTGGGTCCTACCCACCTGTATAATATGAAACTGGGTCTACTTCCCGAATCTGCAGTTCACAAGAACACCAGTCCCTCTAGGGTTCAGGTCTAGACTGTTAAATTCATATTGACCTCACCTTCCCTTCCCCCCCCCCCCCCCCCTCCCCACCCTGGTGCCCCATGATCCAGAACCCATCTCTCCCACACCAGTCTTTCAGCCACACACTCATCTCTCTAACCTTGTTTACTCTATGCCAGTTTGTATTTGGCTCAGGTAGTAATCCAGACATCATTATCTTTGAGGTTCTGCTTCTTAATTTAGTGTGTAACTTCTCATACTGGCTATGTAGAAACTTCTTCTAGCCAGATCAGACAACACAGCAATGTGGACCCTCACTCTTTGTTACAGAGAATAGTTTCAGTCTCCCTTAGTAAGCTGTCCCCTACCACTACATTCCTTTTCACTCCGTCAACTTGAAGAGCTTCCTCTTGTACAGAGTCGTTGTCATTCCGCTCATCCATCCCACATGCTCCACTCTCATCCAAATGCGCTGAGAGAACCTCAAACCTGTTGGGTAGTTGCAAAGGCTGACAGTCCCACACTCCTGTCTTCTGGATCCCCTTGCAGTCACATCCTCTTGTCCCTTGTGAGAAGACATTATGCTACGTCATGTGCCTGTTGGTACAAGGAATTCCTCTTCTCAGATTCCCCCTCCCTGATGCATCACAGTGTCTGTAGTTCAATCTCCAACTCAGATTTAGATTTTTGATTAATTTCATTGTAGCTCCTGAGATGTGCCCGTAGTGGACATGGAGTGTATTGCCTGGGGTAATGAGGGGCTGTGATAAATAATATGCATGTGAAAATAAACGCTGTGTTTTTCAGATGAAGTCATCTGATGATTGCATTTGGTTAAGAAATAATGTAGGGGACAAGAATAAGTTCTTGGTGAGGTATTTTGAAGAGAAGTGATTGCAAGGATTACTCTGGCTATGACTGAATGGAAAGAATGGAACCAGGTGAGAGCAGGTCCATCCTAGCTGGATGACAGTGATGGGGTGTTCAACTGTGTCAAAGGCTGCAGTGGAAGAGGAAGGACAGGATAGTTCATCCTTGTCACATTCACATTGGACATGATTTGTGACTTTAATAAAAGACATTTCAATAGTGTTGTAGGACCAAAGCCTGATTGGAGGAACTTAAATATGTAATTGGAAAAAAGGTGGGAGCAAATTTGGAAAGTCTTGGCACGTTGGAGGATTTGCAAAGAAATGACAGGTGGGAGGATAGATTGGAAGGAAATTGGGATCAGTTTTCTTTTTTAAGGGTAAATAAGAAGGAGAGAGGAATAACTGAAGAGAGAAAACTGTAAACAAAGTAAGTTAACATGGGGACCAGGAGGGGAACATGAGTGATTGGCAGTTTAATTATAATAGAGTCAAGGAGGCATTGTCACAGAGATGTACAGCAGGGAAACAGACCCTTCGGTCCAACCCGTCCATGCCAATCAGATCTCCCAACCCAATCTAGTCCCACCTGCCAGCACCCGGCCCATATCCCTCCAAACCCTTCCTATTCATATGCCCATCCAAATGCCTCTTAAATATTGTAATTGTACCAGCCTCCACCACTTCCTCTGGCAGCTCATTCCATACACGTACCACCCTCTGTGTGGAAAAAGTTGCCCCTTAGGTCTCTTTTATATTTTTCCCCTCTTACCCTAAACCTATGCCCTCTAGTTCTGGACTCCCCAACCCCAGGGAAAAGACTTTGTCTATTTATCCTATCCACACCCCTCATAATTTTGGAAACTCTATAAGGTCACCCCTCAGCCTCTGACTCTCCAGGGAAAACAGCCCCAGCCAGTACAGCCTCTCCCTATAGCTCAAATCCTCCAACCCTGGCAACATCCTTGTAAGTCTTTTCTGAACTCTTTCAAGTTTCACAACATCTTTCCGACAGGAAGGAGACTAGAATTGCACACAATATTTCAACAGTGGCCTAACCAATGTCCTGTACAGCTGCAACATGACCTCCCATCTCCTGTACTTAATACTCTGACCAATAAAGGAAAGCATACCAAACGCCTTCTTCACTATCCTATCTACCAGCAACTCCACTTTCAAGGAGCTATGAACCTGCACTCCAAGGTCTCTTTGTTCAGCAACACTCCCTAGGACCTTACCATTACGGTGTATAGTCCTGCTAAGATTTGCTTTCCCAAACGCAGCACCTCGCATTTATCTGAATTAAATTCCATCTGCCACTTCTCTGCCCATTGGCCCATCTGGTCCAGATCCTGTTGTAATCCGAGGTAACCCTCTTCACTGTCCACTACACCTCCAATTTTGGTGTCATCTGCAAACTTACTAACTGTACCTCTTATGCTCATATCCAAATCATTTTTGTAAATGACAAAAAGTAGAGGACCCAGCACCGATCCTTGTGGCACTCCACTGGTCACAGGCCTCCAGTCTGAAAAACAACCCTCCACCTACACCCTCTAGGTGCTTGGACAAAATGAGCTCAGAGAAGATATGAGGGGTTTGGAGAGAAACCAGAGCAAGATGCAAGTTAAGGACTAGGGAAGGGAACAGCATTAATGCAAGCTTGTCCAGGGGATTAGTGGAAGGGAGGGAAGTCACAGATAGGATGATCTTGATCAGCATGACAAATAAATCCATAAACTTCTTGCAACTATTGTTGGGGGTGAGGTAGACAGATTAAGACAATTTGTCATAGAGAAAAGAAACTGGATATTACATGGTGATCCTGGAGCAGTGAAAGGTTTTAGCAGCACAGAGTAAGACATAGTTATAGAAGTATACAGAACAGAAAGAGGCCGTTTGGCCCAACTCATCCATGCCAACCAGGTTTCCTTCTGAACTAGTTGTCCCTGCTCTATCCATGTACCTGTCCAAATATCTTCCTAATATAATTGACAAATTTGATTTGCCATCTGATCTCTATACACATGCAATAGGGATTACCAGATAGTGATAATCAGCAGAAACCCAGGGCAATTCTCCTCCTCCCTAAACCAGGATTTTAGTTGTTCTCACTACTGTTTAGATGAAAACAACTGCTAGTTGAATTAAAAATAGGCCATATTGTATTGGTTTATTTGGCTTAGATACTTAGTGGACAGCAGATAAACCTGCTGAGCTAATTCTTGCACAAAAGAAGTTTTACTTCAATGTGGCACAGTTGACACTTTCTTAACTGTTTATGAATCTGACAATTCTGGATTCAAGTCTCAGCCTGGGGTTTAAGTATAAGTTAAAGCTGACATTGTATAGCAATGCTGTAGGAAGTCCTGTCAGTCAGATGAGACATAACCTGAGGCCTAATCTGTCTCCCTGGGTGAAATGTAAAACATTACATGGTACCATATTGAAAAGAAGCAGGGGGCTTACTCCTGATGGCCTGGCTAATAATTATCACTCAGTCAACATTATAAAAACAGATTATCTGGTCATAGTCAAAAGGGTTTTAGTGAGATTTCATCAAGTGTAGGTTGATTGGCAAGATTCCTACATTAAATGAGTAACTAAACTTCAAACGTACATTGACTGTAAATGCTTTGAGATGTCACCTGGTCTAAAAAGCAATAAAGGAAGCAATACAAAAATTATTTTTTTAAATTATGCAACTTGTAATGTTCTTAAATATACAAGTGTCCTTTTCTTAAAAAGAATCATTTGTTTCCTGTGCTCCAGCAGAAATAGTAAGTTCCTTCTTGTAAAGACAGTGTCTTATCCCTGTGCATTATACCTGGGCTACATGCTCCCTCTGACTTCCCTTTTTTAATGGGACATTCAAGATTGAACACATTCATTATGATACTTTACTCTTGTTCTTCAAGGCGTTACTTTAAAATCCATATGATTTCAGAAATAACAACTTGTCTGCATGCCTGCAGGGAACCATCATTTGAACTTTGAGATTTCCTCATAACCTTCAATGTATGTTGCTTAAACGTTTTGTACAAAATGTACCACTTCACACCTTCCCATACCCAATTACACCTTCCACTAAGCTGGTAACTCCGCTTACCTGTTAGGTGCTGCTTAACTCTTTTACAGTTCTGATTGCGTTTGTAAAACACTTCTTTCTCTTCATCAATACATTTTGATATCCGGGGAGCACCAGTGGTACTTGTAAGCTCCATATAACAGGACATGATAATGCTTTATGTGGTCCAGCCAGATCTAACAGTAAATGTCAGTTGCCAGTTGTCTGACATATCATATTATTTCAAGTATGTATTACTTAGCCTTAGAGTAACAGTTTTAGTCAAAGATGGAGGTGACAGTACATAAATTGGTAGCTACAGAAACGTGTGGATGGAATGCTAAATTACAGCTTTTGAAAGTATATTTACAGGGGAATTGGGAGTGCTACATTGAATTGATCAGTGACTTTATCTATGATTGATACAATGACAGTAGTAAAGCAGCATAAATGGGCTAGGTCAAGGGGATTACCATGATTATGATGTGGAGGTGCTGGTGTTGGACTGGGGTGGACAAAGTCAGAAGTCACACGACACCAAGTTATAGTCCAACTATTTATTTGAAAACACAAACTTTCAGAGTGACGCTCCTTCATCAGGTGAAGTGTTTATGGGTTGAGCTTGTATGGATGATAAATTTAAGGGAGGTTAGAAGAGTAAGTGAACTCAGGAAAGAGAACATGATGTGTTTAAATGGAAATTGAAATCACTTAAGATGAGAAACCATTCAATGTAGAAGCTAAGCAAGGAAACAGGGAAGATATCTTGGTAAGAAAATAAGATGTCACTTGGATTTGAATGGTGAATTATGAGAGGTGGGAAAAGTCAAGATGCTCAAAGGAAGAAATATTGGAGCACAGAGGGCCAGATTAGGGTAAAAATTGTTATAAGATGACCCCTCCACAGTAATGGTTAGGAAATATAACCAGGTGGGAGGCTTCATTTAAGAGGAAGTTGCAAACACTCCTCAGCATATATCTGTCAGGGCCAAGTTATTAACTGTATGTTAAGTTTAATTCTATTCAGATGGTGGGCATTAATGGGGGATTCTTAAAAAAAAAGCTTCTTCTGCTACAACACATAAAAATATCAATAAACCAGATCTCTGAATTATCTACAACTGAAGCTATTAGCATTTCAGACCTCTTTATTTTGTACACCCCAAACATTGAGCTATCGACAAAAGTAATCATAGAAAAAAAACTTATTATAACATGAAGTTGTCAACCTTTGTCCCATTGTTCCATTGGCTCAGTTTTTCTGAGAACATTTTGAATGGGTCTTCTTTAAGCAGTGCCCCAAATGCCATTGCTATTTTAAGGTTCAACACTAAACAAGAAAAAAAAAACAAAGAATTGCAGATGCTGAAAGTCAGCAACAAAACAGAAATTGCTGGAAAAACTCAGAAGAGAAGAGAGAGTTCGAAGAAAGGTCACTGGATCTGAAATGTTAACTTTGCTTTCTGTCCTCAGATGCTGCCAGACCTGCTGAGCTTTCCCAACAATTTCTATGTTTGTTACTTCTGGGTTAATTGGTTGTGTACAGAGTGTATTGTCGCCGTATGGGTAGAGAAGCATTAATTGGTATGGGGGGTGTAATGGTCCATGGGGAGTGGGTGGGAGAGGGGTATGTGTGAGCAGCAAGGGTTGAAGAGTGTAAAATGTATACAAGTAACAAAGGAGGCAGAGAAATGAGGTGGGCCTTTGAGTCAGATTGCCTCAGCACTCGGCTGGCCCTTTGATTGTTTGTGATCTGTATCCAAGGGCCTATTCTATCCCAACCCAATCCAACATCCACATCCCTTCCATTTCCTTCTCCACCTTCTCCTCCTCCACTCACTCCCCTTGGCATAGTGGCTCAGATTCTGGATTAGAGTGGTGCTGGAAGAGCACAGCAGTTCAGGCAGCATCCGAGGAGCAGTAAAATCGATGTTTCGGGCAAAAGCCCTTCATGGTGGCTCAGTGGTTAGCTCTGCTGTCTCATAGTGCCAGGGGCCCAGGTTCAATTCCAGCCTTGGGCAACTATCTGTGTGGAGTTTGCACATTCTCCCCGTGTCTATGTGGTTTGCCTCCATGTGCTCCATTTTCCAAAGATGTGCAGGATAGGTGAATTGGCAATGCTAAATTGCCCATAGTGTCCAGGAATGTGTAGGGTAGGGGAATGGGTCTGGGTGAGTTACTCTTTGGAGGGTTGGTGTGGACTTGTTGGCTGAAGGGCCTGTTTCCACACTGTAGGGATTCTTCTTGATGTTAAATCATTGAGAATAAATGTTTAAACATGACAAAATAATTTTAAAAGTTGAAGCAGTTGGAGATATTGGGCTAGATTTGGATATCGACACTGGTACCTCAAGCATAGGAATTTCACAACTTGCCACACTCATCATGATAAAACTTTTAATGATAAGAATTTTGTTTCAGAGCAGTGGATGTGTGATGATGTTGAGCTCATCAACTCTGGAAGTAGTTGCTTAGATTGCAACAGGAATGAGCGAGTACTGAAGTAGACTTGTTAAAAGTGCCACTTCATTTTTCTTGGATTTGTTCCCAGCTTTTTTACAAGATTCTAGCCCTCACCCCTCAAATCCCTCCCCCAACACACCTCTCATAGCCCTTCATCCTTTCCATGCCAACCAATGGCCTGCCACACATCAACCCTCATAACTCCTCATAATCCTGAAGCTAACTTAGTGCCAATTCACCCAGTGTCCATCATGGGCAGACCTCAGGAGCCGTGTAGCAATGAATTCAATCTATAAATCTGGTACAGTTCTCAGTGAATAACATTTCCATTTTTGTAAACATTAATGTTTTAAAATTTGCACAAGTGTAATCTCTTATAAAAAGTGATTATTTTAAATTAAAATATCTTCAATTGCTCATCAACCTGTGAACACATTCCCCTTGATGAGACCATTGAAAACTTTGAAACTCAACCAAAAATTCATAATGAATAGCACTTAGAGAACTAACAACAAATAACTTATTGGAACTGATACGATACCAGCTTGCCTGGGAATAAAAGTAGTCCTCAATAAGGGCTTGACACTAAGTTCAATGACCCTGCTGTATTTGTTTTTCCTGCCTATGAGTTCACCCCCTACCCTTTTTACTGCCAAAACTTGTTCAGTCAGAAATGGGATGGGGTCTTCCACATCCATTTTGGTAACTCTTGCCATTTTGAAAGGTCTGGAGAGTTTGCAAAGTCTGCAAAAATCTAGTCCATCATGGATGAATCTGACAGTGTAATCCAGAGCAGAAGCACAGTTTAATCTGCAGAATTAAAAATCACACAACATTAGGTTATAGTCCAACAAGTTTGTTTGGAAGTACTAGCTTTCGGAGCACTGCTCCTAATCAGGTACCTTTGGAATGGGATCATAAGACACAGAATTTAGAGCAAAAGATTACAGTGTCACACAACTGAAATGACATATTGAACAGACCTAGTTTGCTGTAAAGTCTTTTATCTTTTAGAATAGTTTGCAGGTTTTGCTTCATTAATAAGTAAATCCCAGAACTGCTTTCAGGTCACAGTCCCAAAATAACTTAATGTTTTATTTTTAAAAATGTGACATTTCAGCTCAGACAATGCATTAAATGTGTGAGGTTGGAGTCTGTCTGTATCCCAATCTTGAGTCAGACTGGTTCTATTTCCGAAGTAGGAATTTACAAAATGTTACATGTATTGACTGCCTGCAGGTTGTGCACTTTTTGAGCAAAATAGAATATATCTGCAAATATATAATTCGGCAAATGCAAATTAATCCCATAGACATGTCACAATGCACGCGTGCATGAGAGAGTGTGTGTGAGTGAATGCATATGAGAGAATGTGTGTTTGCATGTGTGCAAACTTGATAAATTGTGAGTGTAATGAAGTATAAGCTTGTGAGAAGGTGTATATGTGGTTGTGATTGGAGGGGGTGGTGTGTTTCTGTGTGTGTGTGTGTGTGTGTATGTGTGTGTGAGAGAGACAGCGGGTCTGCGTGAGTGTGTGAATATGTAAGAATGAGTGTGTATGTGTGCTTTCATGCGTGAGTGTGAGAGACCATATAGTGTAGTGGTGTCACCTGTAGTGTGACATGAACCCAAGGTCCTGGTTGACACCATCCCCATGGGTACCGAACTTGGCTATCAGCCTCTGCTCGGCCACTTTGCATTGTTGCCTGTCCTGAAGTCCGCCTTGGAGGATGGTCACCTGCAGGTTCGAGGCCGAGTGTCCTTGACCACTGAAGAGATCCCCGACTGGGAGGTAACACTCCTGTCTGGAGACTATTGTGCAGTGTCCATTCATCTGTTGCTGCAGCCTCTGCTTGGTCTCACCAATGTACCATGCCTCAGGGCATCCTTGCCTGCAGCGTATGAGATGGACAACATTGGCTGAGTCACATGAGTACCTGCCATGTATGTGGTGGATGGTGTCCCCATGTGTAATGGTGGTTTCCATGTCAACACTCTGACACGTCTTGCAGGGTTGCCATGACAGTGTTGTATGGTGTTGTGGTCCATTTTGTTCCTGAAGGCTGGGCAGTTTGCTGCGAATAATGGTTTGTTTAAGGTTTGATGGTTGTTTAAAGGTGAGAAGTAGAAGGAAGGTCTTGACGAGGTGTTCATCATCATCGATAATATGTTGCAGGCTGTGAAGAACATGGCGTAGTTACTCTACTCTTGGGAAGTACTGGACAACGAAAGATACCCTATTAGTTGCATTCCGTATCTGTCTCCTGAGGAAGTCATTACAGTTTCTCACTGTAGCATTTCGGAACTGACAATCGATGAGTTGAGTATCGTACTCTGTACTTATGAGGGCGTCCTTCAGTACCTTCAGGTGTCCGTCAACTTCCTCCTCATCTGAACAGATCCTGTGTATGTGTTGGGCTTGTCCATCAGGGATGGCTGCTTTAAATGGAAGAGTTTAAGGTGGAAGCCAGAGAAGTGTAGTGTTGTGAGATTATCCGTGGGTTTGTGGTGGTGAGGTACTGAGGTGTCCATCCTTGATGGAGATGCATGTGTCAGAATGAGACAGACAGCTGAGAGTGGTCCATGGTGAGTTTAATGGTGGGATGAAACTCGTTCACATCACTGACTAGATGTTTCAGTGACTCCTCACAATGGGTCCAGAGGAAGAAAATGTCATCAGTGTACCTGGTGTATAGTGTTGGTTGGAGATCCTGCATAAAGAAGCAGTCTTGTTCGAACCTGTGCATGAAAATGTTGGCATATTGGGGTGTAAATTTGGTCCCCATGGCTGTTCCATGTGTCTGGATGAAGAACTGGTTGTCAAAGGTGAAGACGTTGTGATCAAGGATAAAGCGGATGAGTTGTAGGATGGTGCTCAGAGATTGGCAGTTGTTGGTATTGAGTACTGAGGCTGTTGCCACGATGCTGTCATTGTGGGGGATGCTGGTGTAGAGTGCTGAAAGGTCAATTCTGACAAGGAATGTTCCTGGTCCAGCTAGTCCGTGGGTGCTGAGTGTCTGTAAGAAATCCCTAGTGTTGCGACAGAAGCCCTATACAATAGGTTTCACGATGCCTTTGATGTCACAAAAGAGGTTCTCACATGGTCCCATTGCCTGATACGATGGGACACTCTGTCGGGGAATACGTCAGCGGTCAGGGACCTTTGGCTTCAGACCTTCGGGTGACCATCCTCCAAGGCGGACTTTGGGACAGGCAACAATGCAAAGTGTCCGAGTAGAGGCAGATGGCAAAGTTTGGTACCCATTGGGATGGTCTCAACCGAGGCCTTGGGTTCATGTCACACTACAGGTGAGCCTACTGCACTATACACTCTGTCTCTCTCACACACATGCATGCACGTACACACACGCACACTCTTACGTACTCAGGCAGACCCTCATACACATGCTCTCTCACATGCACACATGCATGCACACACACACATGCACACACTCATGCACAAACTCTCTCTCTCTCTCTCTCCCACATGCACGAGCGCACACTTATGAGTCTTTGGGGTGAATTTGTATTTGCAGAATTGTATTTGCAGATTCATTCTATTTTGCATAAAAAACACACAATCTGCAGGCAGTCAATGCAGGCAGTCAATCCACGTGACAATTTATAAATTCCTACTTTGAAAACAGAACCAGTCTGACTCAAGATTGGGATACAGACAGACTCTAACCTCACACCTTTAATGCATTGTCTGAGCTGAGATGTCACCTTTTTTTTTAACAAAACCTTAAGTTATCTTGAGAATGTGAGTCAAAAGAAGTTCTGGGATTTACATATTAATGAATTGAAACTGCAACCCAGTCTAAAACTTAACAGCAATCTCAGTTTGTTCAATATATTGTTTCAGTTGCATGACACTGTAATTTTTTGCGATAAATTGTATGTCTTATGGTCCTGCTTCACAACCACCTGATGAAGGAGCATCGCTCCGAAAGCTAGTGCTTCCAAATAAACCTGTTGGACTACAACTTGGTGTTGTGTGATTTTTAACTTTGTCCACCCCAGTCCAACACTGGCTCCTCCACAGCATGGCTTGATCTGCAGAGATATTCAAGAATGTGGAAGCCAAATTCAGGAAGATCCAGTGTTTACTGAAGAAACTGAAGAGTAAACATAGTGGGTGTGGTTGAGCTACATTCATTGGTTATGGTAGGTTATGAAAAATGGATGGTGTATATGGATAGTCAGTGGCATGTTTGGGTTGGTCTGTGGACACAGTCAAGGATTGCACAATAGGCATATTGAAGGGTAAGTCATGCTCAGTTCAAATGAACAGTTAACTTGTAGTTAACAGTTAACAGGCAGTCACAATAAGACTCACAGGAACTTAAAACAATAACAAGGATGGAAAAAAAGGTGAGAAAGGACAAAAGATGGCAATGAAGGGTAGAGTTGCAAACTGAGGTATTTCCTTAGGAGTTGCCTTTCCAGGATCCTTCTGAGAACAGTGCAAGTGTAAGAAACACTATTGTCTTTGAGTTTGAGACCATCTGTTCCACTTCCTCTTCTATATCCCTCCCTTCAAATTTTCCATCAAATTAAACATTCCCAAGATTATTCCGTTCTCTCTGATTCCTACCTGTCCTATCTCCTCCCATTGTCCTCTCCAAGTTCTTCTTGTACAAAAAGTGCATCACGTACTCTTGATCCTAGTTTGAGCACTCAGATTTCACCAGCCAATACCATCTCAACAATCCCCACTAAAAACAAAATTGCAGTCTTCTACCAGCCTGACAAAGCTACTAAGAGAGCTTAAAGGTGCTAGAATAGGAAATCATCTTCAGAATGCACATTGTCACTTAGGTGAGAAACCAGAGCAATAACTTTTGTATTAAATAGCCTCTGTTGCCTTTGACACTCTGGTCTATGGTGTGATTTAACATTTCTGCATCTACAGTCAGTATACATTAGTACTGGAGCTGTCTGAATGTTAGAATGTAGTTTGATTGATAATAAAGGAAGTTACTTTGAGGAAGCCTGATGATTAAACAGGTAACTATCCACTTCTGTCTTGTATCTCTTGTAAGAATTCTCTCTGGTAGGGGATTTCAAAACTAGAGGCTGTAGGTTTAAGGTGAGAGGAGAAAGATTTAAAAGGGACCTGAGGGGCAACATTTTCACACCAAGAATGGTTCATATGTGGACTGAACTGTCAGAGGAAGTGGGAGATGCAGTACAGTTCCAAAATTTAAAAGAGATTTGGTTGGTACATGAATAGGAAATGTTTAGAGAGAAATGTTGGGCGGCACGGTGGCACAGTGGTTAGCACTGCTGCCTCACAGCGCCAGAGACCCGGGTTCAATTCCCGCCTCAGGCGACTGACTGTGTGGAGTTTGCACGTTCTCCCCGTGTCTGCGTGGGTTTCCTCCGGGTGCTCCGGTTTCCTCCCACAGTCCAAAGATGTGCAGGTCAGGTGAATTGGCCATGCTACATTGTCCGTAGTGTTAGGTAAGGGGTAAATGTAGGGGTATGGGTGGGTTGCGCTTCGGCGGGGCGGTGTGGACTTGTTGGGCCGGAGGGCCTGTTTCCACACTGTAAGTAATCTAATCTAATCTAATCTAATCAAAGGTTTACACCAAACACAGGCAAGTGGGATTAGTTTAGTTTGGGAAGCTTAGTCAGCATGGATGACTCAGACCAAAGGTTTCCATGCTGTATGACTCTGGCTCTGTGCCTTGGTAGCCCTTGTTTTGCTGCTGCTTTCTCCTCTCTACCTTTATCTTCTTTTACTGATCAGGAATGTGACTGCTGCCAACCTCAGTGTAAGGCAAGGTTGTGAGGCAGCTGTGGTGCAGTGATAGAGTTCCTACTTCTGGATCAGGAGCCTGGGTTCAAGTCCCACCTGCTCCATGAATGTGTAATAACATCACTAAACTCGTTGATTAGTAATATCTAAGACAAGGTTGTGAAATATGCAGCACCCAATGGCAAAAATAAGGAGACTCTTCATTACACCACTGGAGGGACTCCTCTGAAGTGAGACACCTAAAACATATCTTCAGCATCCAATTTTTAATGACCCTGGTATTTCCACAGTTTCTATTGTAGCATGAATTGTTTGAAGCGATGAGTTTCAGTAGGGTGTTATGAGTAAAAATTGTACAGATTTTCTCTTGACCTCCAACAAGTAACCTGTCCTGTTTCTGTGTGGTTCAATCATTGGTGGCGTAGTTGCATGTGCAAGGGTAACAACATCATGACAGCTTACTGGGATTTGTTTGAAGCTGCTTCAATCATACTGATTGCTTTATCTGATAATGAGTACTGTTTGCAGTTGACATTCTGCCCTGATGGTGTGTGCTTCGATCATACGTGGGAATCTATAAATCACCAAGCTTTTCCCTGACAACAATTAAGGTCACTGGGAAGATAATATACTCCTGACACTACCTCACCTACTGGTACTCTCCCTATCCCAAACCCCCATCTCACTCTTTATCACTAGCTCCCCCTACCCACACTTCCACTCCTGAAGAAGGGTTATACTCGAAACATTGACTTCTCCACCTCTTGATGCTGCCTGGATTGTTGTGTCCTTCCAGTCTCTTGTTTGTCTAATTTGGATTATAGCATCTGCAGTTTATTTTGTCTCTAATAAACTCCTGAAGTCAAGTGAAAATGAAACTGTGCATTTCAGATTGGAAGATATTGTCAATATCCCCTTGTTGCAGACTAGAAAGAAATTGTAGCTGTGAGAGTTGTGGTGAAATAGAGAGCTGCTGGTAAAATATGAATACCTGGACACACAGGTACTGTTGTCAGAATTTGCAGAGGTTTGAGACAGTCTGCCTGGAGAAGCATAGCCCCTTCCTGGATAGATCTTCAGATAGTTCCAAAAAGAGGCTCTGGACCTGAGCTTCCAGTGTAGTGCTGCCTGTGATGTTCATCATATAAAAACACACACACTCACTTCATCTGGTGCCTCACTGAGAATTGCTTTTGAGGCTGCTATTGCTCTTTGCAAACAAGATAAATGTGGCAATAACAGCACATCTAATTATAGCAAAATATTCCTGAAGTACATTGAGGGAAAAAGTGGTGAAAAAGCAATATGGAATCAGGGGATTATCTGTGAATTGAATCAAATGAGTCACTGAGCAGCTTCTACCTGACTCTTTTATATTGTGTCAGTTTTCCAATCATATTGGGTGTTCCTTCATTTTGCTATGATAGAATTATAGATGTAACACAGTTGTGTCATTAGTTGCAGACTCGCGTTTAAAGTAGACACCAGTGTCGTTGGAGAGGAGTGGTCTTCTGATATTGTTGTCAAATGAGCTAAATTGTTGTTGGGTGGAGGGACTAACTCTTCCTGTAATGATAACTCACCCAAAGCATTTCAGCTGGTCAAGCTAGATTATAATCCATGTTCTAGGGCAGCAAGATTCTTAGATTTTTTTCTTCTCTTAGTGTGAGGTAGCTCACTTTGGAAAAAGTAACAGGAATACAGAATACTGGGCTAATGGTAAAATTCTTGGCAGTGTAGATGAACAGAGAGATCTCGGTGTCCAGGTGCATAAATCCCTGAAAGTTGCCACCCAGGTTGATAGGGTTGTTAAGAAGGCATATGGAGTGTTGGTGTTTATTGGTAGGGGGATTGAGCTTCAGAGGCACAATGTCATGCTTCAGTTGTACAAGACACTGGTAAAGCCGCACGTGGAGTATTGTGTACAGTTCTGGTCACCGCATTATAGGAAGGATGTGGAAGCTTTGGAATGGGTTCAGAGGAGATTTACTAGGATGTTGCCTGGTATACAAGGAAGGTATTACGAGGAAATGCTGAGGGAACTAAGGCTGTTTTCGTTGGAGAGAAGGTTGAGAAGTGACTTAATTGAGACGTACAAGATAATCAGAGGGTTAGATAGGGTGGACAGTGAGAGCCCTTATCCTCGGATAGTGAAGGCTAACATGAGGGGACAGAGCTTTAAATTGAGGGGGGATAGATTTATGACAGTTATCGGGGTAGTTTCTTCACTCAGAGAATAGTAGGGGCATGGAATGGACGGCCTGCAACAGTAGTAGACGCGCTGATGTTAAGGGCATTTAAATGGGCATTGGACGCACAGATGGATCATAATGGAACGGTGTAGGTTAGATGGGCATCAGATTAATTTCACAGGTCAGCACAACATCGAGGGCCGAAGGGCCTGTACTGCGCTGTAAAGTTCTATGTTCTATGATTTAGTTTTTTTTCTTTCACACTTTCATTATCGTGTCTAGGATTCTCAGTACAGTGTACAGTACAGTGCTTACCTAATTTTGGATGTAATTGTATTGCATTCTTATGTGTTCCACCTTTCTTTTACAGTTCGACCTGAAGTCTCTGTGTATTCTGAAGACCTTGTAGAATGGGGACAGATCAACATGTTGATCTGTTTTGCTGATGGATTCTACCCTCCGCACATCACCATGAAGTGGAGAAGGAACAATGAGCCAATGACTGATGGAGATAACATTACTGAGTTCTATATTAAAGAGGATTTTACATATCGTAGATTTTCATACCTGAGCATTGTTCCGAGTCCTGGAGACATGTATTCCTGTCATGTGGAACATTCGAGCCTACAGGAGGCAGTAACTGTATTCTGGGGTCAGTGAGAGATTTGATTCTAAATTGGCATTAGCGTTGCTTGAACATTTTAGCTTCCGTCTCAAATTTAAAAAATGTAAATTCAAGGTATCTGAAAAATCAACAAATATCAGACTTGCATTTTTTTAACATGTTGACGACCAGTATTTGTTGCCTATCTCTAAATGCCCTTGAATGGAGTGGTTTTCTAGCCCATTTCGAGGACAGTCAACTGCATTCCTGTAGATCCAGAGTAGCATATAGGTAAGACCTGGTAAGAATGATAGCTTTCCTCAACTGATGTGCACAGTGAATAAGGTAGGCTTTTATTATAATTGGTGATAGTCTTGTGGTCACTATAAATAAAATAAGCTTTTTAATTCCAAGAAATGCCAAGCACAATGGATATAGCAAAGGCCATAGATCGTGACACCATCCCATCCGTAATACTGAAGATTTATGATTCAGAACTAGTTGCACCTCTAGCCAACAGTACCAGTTACAACACTACATGTAATCAACAATGGGGAAACTGCCCAGGTATGGCATGTCCACAACGATAACTCCAATTCAGCCAGTTACAGTCTCAGTACTCTATTTCCTTGTTAGTAATGTGATGGAAGGCACCATCATCGATGCTATGAGAAGGCACTCATACAGCAGTAACCTACTCATTGCTGTACAGTGTGCATTCCACCATGGCCATTTGGCTTCTGACCAAACAACCTTGGTCCAAATGTATATGTAAGGTGAAGTAAAAGTGATTGCTGCTGTCTCCATAACAAACTTTGACTCTGTAGAGTACTTAGGAAACTGAATAAAATTGAAATTACTAGGAATCAGGGAAAGCTCCTCACTGGTTGGAGTCATACCTCACACATAGGAAGATGGTTGTGGTTATTGGACATCAGTCACCTTAGCTCCAGGACATCTCTGCAGGAGATCTTCAGGGTAGTGTCTAAGGCCCAACCATCTTCAGCTGCTTCATCAATGACCTTCCCTCCAGCATAAGGTCAGAAGTTGAATGTTTTCCAATGGTTTTACAACGTTCAACACCATTCATGACTTCTCAGATACTGAAGCAGTCCATGTAGAAATATTACCTACAAATTATCAGCCCATGCAGCAAGGTTTGAGCAGCATGCTGATTTGGACTGCTAGGTTGTAAGTAATACTTGTGCACAAATCTGCCAAGTAACTATCTCCATAAAAAAAAGAACATATGCAATCAACCCTTGACTCCACCATTTTCAGATTCCCCTCCTACCAAAATCTTTGGGAGTTACCATTGACTGGAGCAGGTTCATTAATATTGTGCCTGCAAGAGCAGGCTGGAAGCTAGATATTCTATCATGAATAACTTACTTGTCTGTCAATATCTGTCCACCATCAATACAACACAAGTCAGGAGATTAATGGAATACTTGTAAAAATGCCTTCAATGACACTTCAGAAACTTGATGCCATCCAGGGCAAAGCATCTCATTTGATTGGTACCCCAGCCGTCATCTTCAATATTCACTCTGTTCACCACGAGGGCGCAGTGGCAGCAGTGTGTGCTATCTACAAGACGTAGCATAATGTAAGAATTCAACCTGCCTTCTTTGGCAAATATGTGACCTGTACCACTTAGACAAGGATGCATTCGAACAACCTCACTTGCAAGTTCCCCTCAAGTCTCCCCTCTACATCCAAATTTGGAAATATAGTATGCCATTCTCATCACTGGGTCCAAATTGTGAACGTTCCTAACAACACCATGTATACTATAGATATTCAGGAACGTAGTCCATCACTTTTGTAGTATTATTCCTTTCTTTCTTGTTACACAGATCAGGGAGTACCTGAAGAAAAGTCTGGTCCTGGGACAGTGATCTGTGTTCTGGGACTCACCCTAGGAATTATCAGTGCTGTTGTGGGAGTCATCTTACTGATTAAAGAGAGACAGCGGCTGCAGGCTCAGCAACACGGCATCTAGGGGTAAGTACAGGGCACAAGAAATTCCTGTCTGTGTGTATCATTAGCATTACTGAATTAAAAATGGATCAGCTATTTATTTAGCTGTTGGATTTGTCTTCCCATAACTCCATAAGGTCTATTTTCTGTTTTCAAGTGATGGAGCATCACAACTTGTTATTTATCATTTAAATTAGTGACTTATAACAATCAATATTAATACATTGATGTTCCTTTAATCTAGGCCTTTAAATAAAAGGCAATGAAGGCTTTCAATCTCATTGTTAAATAATTTAACAAGAATCTATCAACATCTGCCTTAAAATATTTAAGACCTCTCCCTCCACCATCTTCTGAGGCAGAGAGTTCCAAAGTAGCACAACCCTCTGAGACAAAAGAATTTCCCTAATATCTGATACCTACTTTTAAAACAGTGCCCCTAGTTCTCGGTTCAGCCACATATCGACTAGAATACAGGCAAAAGTGTTTTGGTTGAATTAAGTTTTTGGTTGAATTGGAAAATAGAGATTAACCAGGATAGCATTGGAATACCTAAGTGTATTGGTAGTGAAATGCATGGTTGAGTGCTTAGATTAACTAAGACCGTGGGAAAGATTGACACTATTACAGAGATGATCTTTGTGGTGAAGATGGTTTAGAATCTTGTAGTACAGAAAGCCATTCATCCCTTCATGCAGGTTGTTACAACACATGGATAACAAGCCAGAACCAATCAGACTTACTAACACCAGATAATACAATACAGTGATATTAAAATATTTAATGACCTTCAAAATTGCCCAGTTGTTCCTAACCAGAATTTATGAAGAACAAATGTAAGAGACTACATTTCTAACTTAAACAGAAATGACGATTTATTATTAACATCAGAATAAAATTAACTAACAAGGTAATATAAATAATATCTGTGATTTAAAGCTAACTTCTTTAATCTTAACCCCCATTCACATCCATAGGCAGAATGACACAGTTAAGGGATAAATTAAAAAGAAAATAAAATGTTGTCATTGGGTTTGATAACCGTTTCAATAATGAGTATGTTGTCTTTATTGAAATTCCTTGAGCATTGCGTTGACTTACTGACACATGGAACTGTGTCTTGCTTGAATTCACCAATCAATGCAAACAGTTTCACAGACTACTGGAGAGCTTTACTTATGTTCCACAAACTGGAATTCTTCTCTCAGAACTTTTACTCAGTCAATCACTGAAGAATAACTAGAAAGCAACCAAAGCTCCATGTAACAGTTTTCACAATCATAATGTGTTCTGCTTAACAAAATTTTGTCAGAGCCAGTTCATTTCTTTTTTTCCCAACATTCTCTTTGTTTATCTGGTCAGAACCAGACTCCCTTTGATTGCCCTTATAACATCCAGACAACTGCATGTCCTTGAGAATGATATATTTTAGGTGCTGAAATATCTGCAGCATTCTCAGATCAATAATTATCTTGTAATTAACTTTCCAGGCCAGCTCCATGAAGAAGTCAATTTGTTTGTTATTTCCTTTTTTTAAACCAAGCTGGTACTCATGGTCCAAAGTTCAACTTTCAACTTCAGCTCACAGTTCCAAACTAAAAGTGAGAAAAATAAAGGAAATCAGCAAGGTCTCTAATATGCTTCTCCCCTCAAAAATATGAAATGTCATTCAACAATGTGTTTCATGATGAAGTTAATAGCACTTAAAAAACAAACAAGACACAAAACTCACAGCCATTCAATTCTTTGTCCCACTAGATTCTTTGATTTGGCAGTTCTAATTTCATTGAATCCAATGGTTTCAGTATAAAATCCATAATGCCTGCCAGGAGGCTGGAAGGATACAGCAAGCCAGGCAACATCAGGAGATGGAGAAGTCAATGTTTTGTGTGTAACTCTTCTTCAGGACTGGGGCTGGGTGTGGAGGGAGGCGCAGATAAGGGGGAGGCAGGGGCAGGGTAGTGAAGTGGGGATAGGTGAAGGCAGATAGAGGGTGTGACCTGGTTGGTTAATGGGAGGAATGCATCCAGTTGTTAGCTGGAAGGAAGGGTCGATGAGAGGAATGGAAGGGAGGAGGAGGGGCTGGAAATGGAGTCGGGGATGGGAAGGGAGGTTATTTGAAATCAGAGAACTCAGTGTTGAGTCCTGCAGGCTGTAGATTGTCCAGGCGAAAGATGGGACTGAGGGAAAGGTTTGCTGACCATCTCAGCCACGCTCGCAGAGGCCAACCAGACCTCCCAGTCACCACACATTTTCATTCCCCTTCCCACTCCCTTTCTGACATGACCATCCTTGGCCTCCTCCATTGCCACAATGAACCACAGCACAAGTTGGAGGAACAATACCTCATCTTCCACCTGGGCAGCCTACAGCCTGGAGGACTCAACATTGAGTTCTCCACATTCAAATAACCTCCATCCCCATCTTCCGACTCCCTTCCCAGCCCCTCCCCTTCCTTTCCATTCCTCTCATTGATCCTTCCTTCCAACTACAACCAGATTCATCCCTCCGATTAACCAACCAGGTCATAACTCTATGTGTAGAAAGTGAGGTCTGCAGGCAGCATCTATATCGCCTGAATGAAAAAAATCCATTTACAGAAAGGTGACCATCCAAAAGAGAGAGTTTTCAGATAACTTGCAAAGTAATTAGAAAGAACATAGAACATACTGCACAGCCCAGTACAGGCCCTTTTGGCCCACAGTGTTGTGCTGAGCATTTATCTTAATCTAAGGTCAACCTAGCCTACACACCCCTCAATTTACTGCCGTCCATGTGCTTGTCCAGCAGTCGCTTAAATGTCCCTAGTGTCTCTAATTCTACTACCACCATTGGCAGTGCATTCCGCGCACCCACCATTCTCTGGATAAAGAACCTAGTTCTGACACCTCCCCTATACCTTCCTCCAATCACTTTAAAATTATGACCCCTCGTGACAGCCATTTCTGCCCTGGGGAAAAGTCTCTGGCTATCTATTTATGCCTCTCATTACCTTGTACACCTCTATCAAGTCACCTCGCTTCCTTCTTCTCTCCAGTGTGAAAAGCCTGTGCTCACTCAACTTCTCTTCATAAGACAAGCCTTCCAATCTAGGCAGCAGCCTGAGGGTAAATCTCCTCTGCACCCTCTCTAAAGCATCTACATCCTTCGTATAATGAGGCGACCAGAACTGGACACAATATTCCAAGTATGGTCTAACCAGGGTTTTATAGAACTGCAGCAAAACCTCACGGCTCTTAAACTCAATCCCCCTGTTAATGAAAGCCAAATCACCATATGCCTTCTTAACAACCCTATCAGTTGGGTGGCAACTTTGACGGATCTATATACAAGGACCCCAAGATCCCGCTGTTCCTCCACAGTGCCAAGAATCTTATCTTTAATCCTGTATTCAGCATTCAAATTTGACCTTCTAAAATGAATCATTTCACATTTATCCAGGTTGAATTCCATCTGCCACTTCTCAGCCCAGCTCTGCATCCTGTCAATGTAATGTTGTAGCCTGCAACAACCCTCAATACTATCTACAACACCATCGACCTCTGTGTCATCGGTAAATTTACTAATCCACCCTCCCACTTCTTCAACCAAGTTATTTATAAAAACTCCAAAGAGCAGAGGCCCAAGAACAGATCCCTGCGGGACACCACTGGTCACTGACCTCCAGGCAGAATACTTTCCACCTACTACTACTCACTGTTTCTTTTGGCCAGCCAATTCTGTATCCAGACAGCCAAATTTCTCTGTATCCCATACCTTCTAACTTTCTGAATTAGCCTACTTGTGGGAACCTTATCAAATGCCTTACTGAAACCCATTTACACCACATCCACTGCTTGAATTTTGTCAACTTGTCTTGTCACATCCTCAAAGAACTCAAAAGATTTGTGAGGCATGACCTGCCCCTCACAAAGGGACATTCTCCTGCTCCTTTGATGCTGCCTGACCTGCTGCGCTTTTCAAGCAACACATCTTTAAGCTTCCCCTCACAAAGCCATGCTGACTATCTTTAATCAAACTATGTTTTTCCAAATAGTCATAAATCTTATCTCTCAGAATCCTTTCCAGTACCTTGCTTACCATAGACGTAAGACTGACTGTAATTCCCAGGGATTTCCCCATTCCCTTTCTTGAACAAAGGAACATTTGCCTTCCTCTAATCATCTGGTAATACTCCCATGGAGAGTGAGGATGCAAAGATCATTGCCAGAGGGGCAGCAATCTCATTCCTCATTTCCCGTAGTAATCTTGAATATATCTGGTCTGGCCCTGGGGATTTATCTATCTTGATGCTTCCCAGAATTTCCAGCACATCGACTTCCTTAATACCAATCTGTTCAAGCCTATTAATATGGTCCACAGTTTTCTCACTATCAACAATGTCCCTCTCTCTAGTGAATACTGAAACAAAAAACTCATTTAGGGCCTACCATACCTCTTCCGACTCCCAGGCACAAGTTCCCTCCACTATCCCTGATTGGCCCTGCCCTCTCTCTGATCATTCTTTATTCCACACTTGCATGTAGAATGCCTTTGGGTTTTCCCTAATCCTTCCCGCCAAGTCTTTTTTGTGTCTTCTCCTAGCTCTCCTCAGTTCATTTTTGAGTTCTTGCTTCCTCAACCTTAAGTAAGCTTCCTTCTTCCTTTTGATGAGAAGGTCCTCTGCTCTTGTCATCCAAGGCTCCTTCACCTTACCATTTCTTGCCTGTCTCAGTGGGACAAAGTCGTCCAACACTCGAAACATGTGCTTCTTACACAGCCTCCACATTTCTGTTGTGCCTTTCCTGTAGAACAATTGTTCCCAAATTATACTCCACAGCTCCTATCTAATAGCAGTATAATTTCTCCTCACCCAATTAAATACCTTCCAATAAAGTCTGCCCCTATCCCTCTCCATGGCTATGTTAAAGGTGAGGCAGTTGTGGTCACTGTCACTGAAATGTTCTCCCACCGAGAGATCTGATACCTCGCCTGGTTCGTTACCTAGCATCAAATCCAATATGGCCTCCCCCTAGTTAGCTTATCTATATATTAAGTCAGGAATCCTTCCTGGACACACTTGACAAAATTGGTTCCATCCATGCCATCTGCACTAAGGAGGTTCCAATCAATATTGGGGAAGTTGAAGTAACCCATAACAACAACTCTGATACATCTGCACCTTTCCATGATTTGCTGCCCAACTGTTCTTCCATCTTTCTGCTGCTATTGAGGGGTCTACAGGAAACACCTAATAAAGTGACTGTTTCATTCCTGTTACTGACTTCCACCCATACTGACTCAGTAGACAAACCCTCAAAGATAAAGTTATTTTTTTTTACCTGTTGGAATTTTTTGAAGAGGTAACAAGTAGGTTAGACCAGGGAAACCCAGTGGATGTGGTCTATCTAGACTTTCAAAAGGCCTTTGATAAGGTGCCACACGGGAGGCTGCTGAGCAAGGTGAGGGCCCATGGTGTTCGAGGTGAGCTGCTGGGATGGATTGAGGATTGGCTGTCTAACAGAAGGCAGAGAGTTGGGATAAGAGGTTCTTTTTCAGAATGGCAGCCGGTGACGAGCGGTGTCCTGCAGGGTTCGGTGCTGGGGCCACAGCTGTTCGCATTATATATTAACGATTTGGATGAGGGAACCGGGGGCATTCTAGCGAAGTTTGCCGATGATACGAAGTTAGGTGGACAGGCAGGTAGTACTGAGGAAGTGGGGAGGCTGCAGAAGGATCTTGACAGGTTGGGAGAGTGGTCCAGGAAATGGCTGATGGAATTTAACGTGAGCAAGTGCGAGGTCTTGCACTTTGGCAAAAAGAATAAAAGCATAGACTACTTTCTAAATGGTGAGAAAATTAATAAAGCCAAAGCACAAAGGGATCTGGGAGTGCTAGTCCAGGATTCTCTAAAGGTAAACATGCAGGTTGAGTCCGTGATTAAGAAAGCGAATGCAATGTTGTCTCTTATCTCAAGAGGGTTGGAATATAAAAGCAGAGATGTACTACTAAGACTTTATAAAGCTCTGGTTAGGCCCCATTTGGAGTACTGTGTCCAGTTTTGGTCCCCACACCTCAGGAAGGACATACTGGCACTGGAACGTGTCCAGCGGAGATTCACACGGGATGATCCCTGGAATGACAGGTCTAACATATGAGGAACGGCTGAGGATACTGGGATTGTATTCGTTGGAGTTTAGAAGATTAAGGGGAGACTTAATAGAGACGTACAAAATAATACATGGCTTGGAAAAGGTGGATGCTAGGAAATTGTTTCAGTTAAACGAGGAGACTAGGACCCGTGGACACAGCCTTAGAATTAGAGGGGGTCATTTCAGAACAGAAATGCGGAGGCATTTCTTCAGCCAGAGAGTGGTGGGCCTGTGGAATTCATTGCCACGGAGTGCAGTGGAAGCCGGGACGCTAAATGTCTTCAAGGCTGAGATTGATAGATTCTTGTTGTCTCGAGGAATTAAGGGCTACGGGGAGAATGCTGGTAAGTGGAGCTGAAATGCGCATCAGCCATGATTGAATGGCGGAGTGGACTTGATGGGCCGAATGGCCTTACTTCCACTCCTATGTCTTATGGTCTTATGGTCTTATTTTTATGCAGTGAGTTATTGTGTCCAGGAAGGCCCTCTCTGAAAATGTGGTGGAAGCTTATTCAAAAATAATTTTAAGGAGACAGTTGAGAGTAGATGGTAAAAGCTAAGAATTAACTCTCATGTCAAAAAGGTAATGGAGTAACTTGGTAGATTGGGCACAGGAAGTGAAACCTGGGTCTCAGTTGCCACCCAATGGCCCTCATATTGTCCATACCAACTCATACCTCTTCCTTGCCTATTCACCCAGTGTGCACTCTATACGTAACCAGTGAGCCACTATATAATAATGGTGGGTATGGAATAGCTGAGAGAAAAATAATACTCCTTTTTTTGAAAACAAAACTTTCTGTTCCCACAACTCCATAAACATATTAATCAAACTGATCATTAACTTATCACAAGAGAGGCATGAAACATTTTCCATCTTTTAATCATGTCCAAATAAACATTGAGACATTGATAAAGAAAATTCACAGGAAAAGTAAATTGTTACAGATGTTACTAAAGTAAACTCAATCAGTCACTTGATTTCTTTGTGCGGTACATAGAACATTTCCTGTTCCAGTCTGCTTCCAGCTCCCATCCATAACTCTTTCTAAGGTACATTGATGGTATTGGTGCTGCTTCCCTTTCTCATTCAGAATTAGAAACGTTCATCTATTTAGCTTCCAATTTCCACTTCGTCCTCACTTTCACTTGGTCATCTCTGACTTCTCCCTTCCCTTCCTCAATATCTCTGTTTCCATTTCTAGGGATAGACTGGTCACTAATATCCACTATAAACACACCAACTCCCACAGCTACGTGGACTATACATTCATGCACCCTGTTTCCTGTAAAGACTCCATTCCATTCTCCCAGTTCCTCTGTCTCCATTGCATAAGTTCCCATGAGTCAACTTTGACAAGGGAGTCTCCGAAATGTCCGCCTTCTTCCTCAACCGAGGAATCCCAGGACCATTGTTAACAGGAGCTCAACTGGTTCCAATCCCTCTCCCGCATTTACGCCTTCATTCCTTCTCTCCCCCTTGTCCTTACCTACCATCCCACCAGCATCCACTCGCAGAAAATCATCAGCCACCATTTCCACCAGCTCCAGCAAGATGCCATCACGATACACATATTTCCCTTTCCTCTTTTGTCCATTTTCCCTGGGGACTGTTCCCACTGGGACATGTTGGTCCACTCTTTTTTCACTCCCAAAAAGCCCCCTCAGCTCTGCAATCGCCGAAGGTCCATTTATCTCCCCCTTCCTCAGTATCCAAGGGCCAAAACATATCTTCTGGGTGAAGTAGCACTTTACCTGCACTTCTCACAATCTAGTCTACTGCATTCACTGCTCACAATGTGGTCTCCTCCACAGTGGGGAAACAAAACTTAGACTGAGTGACTGCTTCGCAG
Source organism: Chiloscyllium plagiosum (assembly GCF_037043375.1). Classification (NCBI taxonomy): domain Eukaryota; kingdom Metazoa; phylum Chordata; class Chondrichthyes; order Orectolobiformes; family Hemiscylliidae; genus Chiloscyllium; species Chiloscyllium plagiosum. The sequence continues at coordinate 57,761,074 of NW_028270173.1, forward strand.
AAGACCTACGTTCTGCCTGTAAAAAAGAACTGAGCTTCTAGTTGTCTGCCACTTTAACACACCACCCTGACCCCTGGCCAACATCTCTGACTCAGGCTTGCTCATTTTCTGCTTGGGGACCCTACAGCCCTCCAGGCTCAATATTGAGTTCAATAATTTTAGGGCCTGAATGCCCCTATGTCCTGGCCCCAACCACACTTACCAGACCTTCCTACCACAATCTGCCATTACACACTACCTATTGTTAGCCACTAACAGTCTCCATTAACAGCTATTCACACTCCCAGCCAGATCTTTAATGACTCCTTTGTCATTCCAACTGTTCTTCTCTCTCTTTGGGTTCTATCCCTACCTATTGTTTATTCCTTACCCTCATCACCCCCACCCTACCTACTGCATATAAATCGACATTTTCCTAGCTATCATCAGTTCTGAGGAAGGGTCACTGGACCTGAAACATTAACTTTGATTTCTGTTCACAGATGCTCCAGACCTGCTGAGCTTTTCCAGCAACTTCTGGTTTTGATTCTGATTTCCAACATCTGCAGTTTTTAAAATCTTTTTTCAACAAATCACTTTGTTTGTTCATACTGAACGAAAGCTGCTGAACTAAAGTTCATCACTACCAAGGCAGCTCATCACTCATGGCAATTAGGGATGGGCAATAAATGCATCCTAAATCACATCCGGAGGATGATTTTATTTTTAAAAAAGACAGTTCGGAGAGTTTAGGAAGCACACAGTTAGTGAGGGAACCTCTCGCCTCCATTTGACCTGTGAAAAAAGCATGTATTGGAGGGAAATAATTAATATGTATAGAGAAGGTAGGTGTTCAGTGTACAGTCAGTGGGCCCAGTGATGTGAGTGAAAGAATTGGTTTCAAAAAAGTGTGGTGCTGGAAAAGCACAGCTGGTCAGGCAGCATCCGAGGAGCAGGTGAGTCGACATTTTTGCATAAGCTCTTCATCATTTCCTCGAATGTTGCCTGACCAGCTGTGCTTTTTCAGCATCACACTTTTTGACTCTGACTCTCCAGCATCTGCAGTCCTCACTTTCTCCTGAAAGAATTGGTGGGAAGCAGAGTTACTGATGAGATGACAAGAAGTATTCTACCTTGTCCACCTGCCAATAACTAATAACCTAGATGCACAGAAGGATTATTTCATTGGAGGATGTTTTAACAACTGGAGAGAAATATTAACTTTGCTTGATCAAAATATGTAAATGATTATATATTAATCTGTCTGTGGTTTATTTTGTCAATGTCTCATTGTTTAATGTCACAGACTAAGTGGTGCGAAGAGCTTGAAACCTCTTGAAGTAAAACTTCAATTTTCCTGTCTTATTATTTTAGAGCATTATATATAGTCATTGAGATCTACAGCATGGGAACAGGCCCTTCGGCCCAACTTGCCCATGCTGCCCAGTTTTCACAATTAATCTCATCCCATTTGCCTGCACTGGTCCAAATCCCTCCATACCTATCCCATCCATGTACCTATTCATACGTTTCTTAAATGATAAAGTTGTACTCACTTCCACAACTACCTCTGGCAGCCCATCCCAGACAAAAACTGCCCCTTTGGACTCTTTTGTAACTCTCCCCTCTCACCTTAAACCTACACCCTCTAGTTTTAGACTCCTCTACCGTGGGGAAAGCTGTCGGCTATCTACCTTATGCCTGTTATGATTTTATAGACTTCCAATAAGGTCACCCTTCACTGTCCTACATTCCAGTGGAAAAAGTACCAGCCGATGCAAACTCTCTTTATAACTCAAAACTTCCAGTCCAGGTAGCATCCTAGTAAACCTTCTCTGCATTCTTTCTAGTTTAATAAGATCCTTTCTATAGTGGGGCAACCAGAACTACACGCTGTTCTCCAAATGTGGCTTCACCAATGTCTTTTACAGCTGCATCAAGACATCCCAACTCCTGGACTCAGTGCTCTGACTGATGAAAGCAAGCATGCTGAAAGCTGCCTTCATTACCCTGTCCACCTGTGACTCCATTTTTAAGGAGCTATGAACCTGAACCCAAGGGTCCGACCATTGACTGTGTAAGTCTTGCCTTACCAAAATGCAACATCTAAATCAAACTCCATCTGCTATTCCTCAGATCACTGGCCCAATTAATCAAGATATTGCTGCATTTCCAGATAACCTTCTTCGCTTACCGCCAATCTTGGTGTCAACTGCAAACTTACTAACCATACCTCCTAAATTCTCCTCCAAATTATTTATATAAATGATGAATGAGAGTGGACCCAGCACCAATCCCTGTGAAACACTGCTGGTCACAGTCTGGAAAAAAAACCCTCTACCACCACCCACTAACTTCTGCCATGAAGCCAATTTTGTATCCACTTATAGAGTCATAGAATGATAGAGATGTACAGCATGGAAACAGACCCTTTGGTCCAACCCGTCCATGTCAACCAGATATCCCAACCCAATCTAGTCCCACCTGCCAGTACCTGGCACATATCCCTCCAAACCCTTCCTATTCATATACCTATCCAGATGCCTCTTAAATGTTGCAATTGTACCAGCCTCCACCACTTCCTCTGGCAGCTCATTCCATACACGTATCACCCTGTGTGAGAAAAAGTTGCCCCTTAGGTCTCTTCTGTATCTTTCCCCTCTCACCCTAAACCTATGCCCTCGAGCGCTGGACTCCCCAACCCCAGGGAACAGACTTTGTCTATTTACCCTATCCATGCCCCTCATAATTTTGTAAACCTCTATAAGGTCACCCCTCAGCCTCCGACGCTCCAGGGAAAACAGCCCCAGCCTTTTCAGCCTCTCCCGATAGCTCAAATCCTCCAACCCTGGCAACATCCTTGGAAATCTTTTCTGAATCCTTTCAAGTTTCACAACATATTCCGATAGGAAGGAGACCAGAATTGCACGCAACATTCCAACAGTGGCCTAACCAATGTCCTGTACAGCTGCAACATGACCTCCCAACTCCTGTACTCAATACTCTGACCAGTAAAGGAAAGCATACCAAACGCCTTCTTCACTATCCTATCTACCTGTGACTCCACTTTCAAGGAGCTATGAACCTGCACTCCAAGGTCTCTTTGTTCAGCAACAATCCCTAGGACCTTACCATTAAGTGTATAAGTCCTGCTAAGATTTGCTTTCCCAAAATGCAGCACCTCACATTTATCTGAATTAAACTCCATCTGCCACTTTTCAGCCCATTGGCCCATCTGGTCAAGATCCTGTTGTAATCTGAGGTAACCCTCTTCGCTGTCCATTACACCTCCAATTTTGGTGTCATCTGCAAACTTACTAACTGTACCTGTTATGCTCGCATCCAAATCATTTATGTAAATAACAAAACGTAGAGGACCCAGCACCGATTCTTGTGGCACCCCACTGGTCACAGGCCTCCAGTCTGAAAAACAACCCTCCAACACCACCCTCTGTCTTCTACCTTTGAGCCAGTTCTGTATCCAAATGGCTAGTTCTCCCTGTATTCCATGAGATCTAACCTTGCTAATCAGTTTCCCATGGGGAACCTTGTCGAACACCTTACTGAAGTCCATATAAATCACATCTACCTCTCTCCTAATCCTCTTTGTTACTTATTCAAAAAACTCAATCAAGTTTGTGAGACATGCTTTCCCACGCACAAAGCCATGTTGACTATCCCTAATCAGACCTTGTCTTTCCAAATACATGTACACCCTGTCCCTCAGGATTCCCTCCAACAACTTGCCCACCACCGAGGTCAGGCTCACTGGTCTATCGTTTCCTGGCTTGTCCTTACCACCCTTCTTAAACAATGGCACCACATTTGCCAACCTCCAGTCTTCCGGCACCTCACCTGTGACTATTGATGATACAAATATCTCAGCAAGAGGCCCAGCAATCACTTCTCTAGCTTCCTACAGAGATCTCGGGTACACCTGATCAGGTCTTGGGGATTTATCCATCTTTATCCGTTTCAAGACATCCAGCACTTCCTCTTCTGTAATATGGACATTTTTCTAGATGCCAGCATCTATTTCCCTACAGTCTATATCTTCCGTATCCTTTTCCACAGTAAATACTGATGCAAAATATTCATTTAGTATCTCCCCCATTTTCTGTGGATCCACACAAATGCCGCCTTGCTGATCTTTGAGGGGCCCTATTCTCTCCCTAGTTACCCTTTTATCCTTAAAGTATTTGTAAAAACCCTTTGGATTCTCCTTAATTCTATTTACCAAAGCTATCTCATGTCCCTTTTTGCCCTCCTGATTTCCCTCTTAAGTATACTCCTACTTCCTTTATACTCTTCTAAGGATTCACTCGATCTATCCTATCTATACCTGACATATGCTTCCTTTTTCTTAACCAAACCCTCAATTTCTCTAGTCATCCAGCATTCCCTATACCTACCAACCTTTCCTTTCACCCTGACAGGAATATACTTTCTTTGGATTCTCGTTATCTCATTTCTGATGGCTTCCCATTTTCCAGCCTCCCTCAACCTGCAAATATCTGCCCCCAATCAGCTTTTGAAAGATCTTGCCTAATACCATCAAAATTGGCCCTTCTCCAATTTATAACTTCAACTTTTAGATTTGGTCTATCATTTTCCATCATTATTTTAAATCTAATAGAATTATGGTCGCTGGCCCCAAAGTGCTCCACCAGTCACCTGCCCTGCCTTATTTCCCAAGAGTAGGTCAAATTTTGCACCTTCTCTCGTAGGTACATTCACATACTGAATCAGAAAATTGTCTTGTACACACTTAACAAATTTCTCTCCATTTAAACCTTTAACACTATGTTTGGAAAGTTAAAATCCCCTCCCATAACCACCCTATTATTCTTACAGATAGCTGAGATCTCCTTCCAAGTTTGTTTCTCAATTTCCCTCTGACTATTAAGAGGGCTATAATACAATCCCAATAAGGTGATCAACCTTTTTCTTATTTCTCAGTTCCACCCAAATAACTTCCCTGGATGTATTTCCGGGAATATCCTCCCTTAGCATAGATGTGATGCTATCCCTTATCAAAAATGCCACTCGCCCTCCTCTCTTGCCTCCCTTTCTATCCTTCCTGTAGCATTTGTATCCTGGAACATTAAGCTGCCAGTCCTGCCCATCCCTGAGCCATGTTTCTGTAATTGCTATGATATCCCAGTCCCATGTTCCTAACCATGTCCTGAGTTCATCTGCCTTCCCTGTTACACCCCTTGCATTGAAATAAATGCAGTTTAATTTATTAGTCCTACCTTGTCCCTGCCTGCCCTGACTATTTGACTCACTTCTGTTCTCAACTGTACCTGTCTCAGATTGATCTCTTTCCTCACTTTCTCCCTGGGTTCCACCCCCCAACCCCCACCTTATTAGTTTAAATCCTCCTGAGCAGCTCTCGCAAATTTCCCTGCCAGTATATTAGTCCCCTTCCAATTTAGATGCAATCCGTCCTTCTTGTACAGGTCACTTCTACCCCAAAACAGCTTCCAATGATCCAAAAATGTGAATCCTTCTCCCATACACCAGCTCCTCAGCCATGCGTTCATCTGCTCTATCCTCCTATTCCTGCCCTCACTAGCTCGTAGCACTGGGAGTAATCAAGATATTACTACTCTCGAGGACCTCCTTTTAAATTTCCACCTAATTCTCTGTAATCTCCCTTCAGAATCTCAACCTTTTCCTTTCCTATGTCATTGGTTCCAGTGTGGACAATGACCCCCTGCTGGCCCCTCTCCCCTGTGAGAACATTCTGCACCCTCTCTGAGAACATCCTTGATCTGGGCACCAGGGAAACAGCACACCATTCTGCTTTTTCGCTGCTGGCCACAGCAATGTCTGTCTGTACCTCAGACTAGAGAATCCCCTAACACAGTTGATCTCTTGGAACCCAACATACCCCTCGTTGCATTAGAGCCAGTCTCAATACCAGAAACTTGGCTGTTCGTGCTACGTTCCCCTGAGAATCCATCACCCCCTACATTTTATAAAATAGCAAACCTGTTTGAAGTGGGTATATCCACAAAAGACTCCTGCACTAGCTGCCTACCTCTCTTACCCTTCCTGGAGTTAACCCATCTATGTGACTGTATCTGAGACTTTTCCCCTTCCTATAACTGCCATCCATCACATACTGTTGCTATTGCAAATTCCTCATTGCTTCTAACTGTCTCTCCAACTGATCCACTCACTCTGATAAGATTCGCATCCAACAGCATTTATGGCAGATATAATCCACAGTAACCCTTAAACTCTCTTTAAACTCCCATGTCTGACAAGAAGTACATATCACTGTACTAAAGGCCAGTTGGCTAGCTCTCCCTACATCCCATGAGATTTAAGATGACTCAACAACATACCATGTGGTAACTTGTCAAAAGCCTTGCTAAAGTCCATGTAAGCAACATCATCACACTTCCCCATGTACTCTCTTGGTCAGTCCTTCAAAAATGGATTCAAATTCATGAGACATGTGAGATTTCCCACACACAAAGGATGAAATTACGACACATCTGGATAGCAGGATAGGTCAGAGTCAGCATGGATCTATGAAGGGGAAATCATGCTTGACTAATCTTCTGGAATTTTTTGAGGATGTAACTCTGAAGATGGACAAGGGAGATCAAGTGGATGTAGTGTACATGGACTTTCAGAAAGCCTTTGATAAAGTCCCACATAGGAGGTTAGTGAGCAAAGTTAGGGCGAATGGTATTGGGGGCAAAGTACTAACTTGGATTGAAAGTTGGTTGGCTGATAGGAAACAAAGTGTAGTGATAAACGGCTCCATTTCGGAATGGCAGGCAGTGACCAGTGGGGTACCGCAGGGATCAGTGCTGGGACCGCAGCTTTTTACAATATATATTAATGATATAGAAGATGGTATTAATAGTAACATTAGCAAATTTGCTGATGATACAAAACTGGGTGGCAGGGTGAAATGTGAGGAGGATGTTAGGAGATTACAAGGTGACCTGGACAGGTTAGGTGAGTGGTCAGATGCATGGCAGATGCAGTTTAATGTGGATAAATGTATGGTTATCCACTTTGGTGGCAAGAACAGGAAGGCAGATTACTACCTCAATGGAATCAATTTAGGTAAAGGGGCAGTACAGAGAGATCTGGGTGTTCTTGTACACCAGTCACTGAAGGTAAGCATGCAGGTACAGCAGGTAGTGAAAAAGGCTAATAGCATGCTGGCCTTCATAACAAGAGGGATTGAGTATAGAAGCAAAGAGGTGCTTCTGCAGCTGTACAGGGCCATGGTGAGACCACACCTGGAGTACTGTGTGCAGTTCTGGTCTCCAAATTTGAGGAAAAACATTCTGGCTATTGAGGGAGTGCAGTGTAGGTTCACAAGGTCAATTCCTGGAAAGGGGGACTATCTTATGTTGAAAGATTGGAGCGACTGGGCTTGTATACCCTTGATTTAGAAGACTGAGAAGGGATCTGATTGAGATGTATAAGATTATTAAAGGATTGGACACTGTGGAGGTAGGAAACATGTTTCCGCTGATGGGTGAGTCCCGAACCAGAGGACACAGTTTAAAAATACGGGGTAGACCATTTAGGACAGAGATGAGGAGAAACTTCTTCACCCAGAGAGTGGTGACTGTGTGGAATGCTCTGCCCCAGAGGGCAGTGGAGGCCCAGTCTCTGGATTCATTTAAGAAAGAGTTGGATAGAGCTCTCAAGTGGAATCAAGGGTTATGGAGATAAGGCAGGAACAGGATACTGATTAAGGATGATCAGCCATGATCATACTGAATGGTGGTGCAGGCTCGAAGGGCAGAATGGCCTACTCCTGCACCTATTGTCTATTGTCTATTGTCAAAGCCATGCTGACTGTCCCAAATGAGTCCTTGCCTTTCCAAATGCCTGTAGATCCTGTCTCTCAGAATTCTCTCTAATAACTTACCCATCACTGACGTTAAGCTCACCAGTCTGTCATTGTCAGGCATTTCCTTGCAGCTGTTCTTAAATAATGGCATAACATTATCCATGCTCCAATCTAATGCCATCTCACCCATGGCTATCAATGATACAAATATATCTGCTAGGTGCCCCGCAATTTCCTCCCTAGCTTCTCACAATGTCCTGGGAAACACTTCAAGTCCTGGATAGGCGCTGTTTTTATTAAAAGTGGCTTTGTTTTTTTTCTGGCCTGTTCCACACTGCTACTGCCACTGTGAGTTATTGGTTCTTTATGTGGCATACATTTGGGGAAAGGGCATCAATGGGCCATGAGTTGATTTACAAGCTATAAGGAGTCATGGGTACATGGATGAGGGTGAAGGGGTGTGATAGTCAGGGCGAGAGGAGACAGCAGCATGAAGTCCCAGAGAACCCAGATGGGTTTTTTAAATCAATCTGCTTTAGCACTTCACCGCCCTGTGGCCAACTCCAATCTCCTTCCAGGGTGACCAGCTGAAATCTATCCCTTAAATCATCCCTGCCCATCTCAGAGAGGATTGCACCACTTGGAGGTCTTTTACCTGCTGGGTATAACAAGCCAAGAAAATTCCTGGCTCGAGCTTCTAGCCTCAGTTATGAACATCCATCCCCAAGACCCTGAAGCAAAAGAAAAAGACAGATAGGCGAGAGCATGTATAATGGTAGGCAGAAAATGACCACTTTGTCCATCTCCATGTACTGTGATGGCTGGACCTACATTACCAAACACTTCCTAACTCTCAGACATGTAATCAGGTGGGAGAGGAAACAGAACTCTCAGAAAATCTCAGGACAACATGCCATTCAGATATATTTCACTCTGACCCTTCTCCAATTTATTAATACGGATAATAAATAATTGAGGAGGCCCACTGAACTGATCCTGGTGGCACTCCACTACTTATGCCTTTCCAACCTGAAAAACAAACTTATTCTCTGTTTCCTGTGTATTAACTAATCTTCAATCCATTCCCCTCAATTTTGTGAGCTCTTGTGTAATAACTTTTTATGTGATACTTTATCAAATGCCTTCTGAAAATCCAGATATACTATATCTACTGACTCCCCTTTGTTAAACCTACAAAGAACTACAGCAAATTTATCAGACATGATTTCCCTTTCAAAAAAAATGTTGAATCTGTCTGATTGTGTTAAGCTTTTGAAAATATCCTGCTATTTCTTCCCCCATAATGGACTCTAGAATTTTCACGACAACAGATGTTAGACTAACTAGCCTATAGGTTCCTGCTTTATTCATCTGCTCTTCTTGAACAGATTTTGAGCAACTTTAAGCCCCATATCTCAGGAAGGATGTACTGGCCTTGGAGCAGGTTCAAGGAGGTTCACGAGAATGGTCCCAGGAATGAAAAGCTTAACATATGAGGAATGTTTGAAGACTCTGGGTCTATACTTGATGGAGTTTAGAAGGATGAGGGGGATCTAAATGAAATTTACAGAATACTGAATGGCCTAGACAGTGTGGACATTGGGAAGATGTGTCCATTGGCAGGAGAGACTAGGACCCTAGGGCACAGCCATAGGGAAGTCTCTTTCGAATAGATATAAGGAGAAACTTCTTTAGCCAGAGAGTGGTGAATATGTGGAACTCATTGCCACAGAAGGCTGTGGAGGCCAGGTCATTGAGTATATTTAAAACAGGAATAGATAAGTTCTTGATTGTTAAGGGGATCAAGGGTTACAGGAAGAAGTTGGGAGAATGGGGTTGAGAAACTTAACAGCCATGATCATATGGCAGAGCAGACTTAATGGGCTGAATGGCCTAATTTTTGCTCCTATGTCTTATGGTCTAAAAGTCATATTAATATTTTTTCAATTCACTGAATTATCTTCTTGGAATCTTGTGAGTTCTAGAATATTCCCACCCTCACCTCCACTATCACTGCAGCCACTTGCTTTAAAATCCTTGGATGCAGATCGTCAGGTCCTGGTGAGGTGTTTACCTTCAGCTCCATTATTTTGTCACGTATTTTGTCTCTCATGATAGAGACTGTTACAAGATCTTTCCTCCCATTAGCACTACGCTTATCTGTTATCTTTTGGATCTAAATAATGTCCTGTGAAGACTGATGCTACTCTATTTTTACGGACCTTTAGAAGCTCTTTTTTCACATTTCTTGCTAATTTACTTTTATCATCAATTTTCTCCCTTTCTATTAGCTTTTTAAGTCATCTTCTGCTGGTTTCTAAAAGCCTCCCAAACCTCTGGCCCACCACTAGTTTGTGATGCTTCGTATGTCTTAGCTTTTTATTGAAAGCACTCCTTTACTACCTTTGTTAACCATGGGTGATTGATTTTTCTCATTTCATGCTCCTGTATGACCAAAATAATTTTTGCTGTGTGTTATGAAATATCTGCTTAATTATCTGATACTGCTCATCCACTGAACTTCCCCCATCTATTTTCCCAGTGCATTTTAGACAACTCTTTCATCATACTTCAGTAATTGCTCTTATTTAAGTTGAAGGCACTGGTTTGAATTCCGAGTCTCTCCCTTAAACTGAATTTGAAATTCAACTGTTGTGATCCCTGTCCTCTAGAGGATTCTTGACTGAGATCGCTTATTAATCCTACCTCATTATGCATTACAAGGTCTAAAATTGCCTGTTCCCAGATTGATTCTGCAACATACTGCTCTAAGAAGCAATTCCTCAATGACTCCAAAAATTTGTCTTCCATGTCAATTTTGCCCATCTGATTTGCCTAGTAAATGTGTAAAATCATCCGCAACAATTGTAGTGCCATACTTGCATGCTACCATTAATTACAAATTTATATTTTGTCCTACAGTGAGACAGCTCTTTAGGGGCCTATTTATGAATCCGTCCTGTGACTTCTTTCTCTTGCTATTCCATCAAACTGATTCTGTATCATGATCAATTGTACCTTTCTTATTTCTCACTACCACACTAATACAACCTTTAACAACGAAGTTAACTCACCTCCCTTTTGCTTATTCTCCTGAAAATCAGATACCCTTAATAATGAGTTCCTAGTCACCATGTATCAGTAATAGCTATCAAGTCATATACATTCATTTCTATTTATGCTGTCAACTCATCAATGTGTTGCATTCAGATAGAGATTTCAATATAGTTCACATCTTCATTATCCTGTAATTCTTTATTTTTTATAATTCTCTTCAGTTGAAACCTCGCCCCCACTAATTAACTTAAAGTCCTATCTACAACCCTAGTTATACGATCTGCCAAGACACTGGTTCAAATGAAGCCTATCTCAGTCGACAGCTCTCTCCTTCCCCAGTACTGACACTAGAGCCCCATGAATCAGAACCCATTTCTCTCATAGTGAGCTTTGAACCATGGATTTACTATTCTCATCTCAAACACTTTTGGTCTGGAACTTTCAAAATAAAACCCTTACATTAAGGTAACATATTTTCTAACTCCTTGCTCCAGGAGAAAATGTTTCCTAGATCTCACTTTCACAAGGACTTCTGTGAATGACCACCAAACACTTTCCAAGCTACCTTGAGGATCTCTCTTTGAAAAACTGAAGCACAAATGTCTTGGGAGCTTTAGTTCAGGATTGTCTTAAGATGGACATGTAGGTTTAGTTGGGCAGTTAGGGAGACAAATGCAATGTTAACTTTCAATTCAAGAGGGCTAGAATAGAAGTGCAAAGATGTACTGCTGAGGGTGTAAAAAGCTATGGTTAGATCGCATTTGGAATTTGGGAGCAGTTTTGGGCCTCGTATCTAAGAAAGGATGTGCTAGCATTGGAGAGGGTCCAGAGGAGGTTTCCAAGAATGATCCTAAGGATGAAGGGCTTGTCAAATGAGGAGCAGTTCAGGACTCTGTGACTGAACTCGATGGAATTTAGAAGGATATAGAGGGATCTGATTCAAACTTACAGAATACTGAGAGACCTGGATGGAGTGCATGTGGAAAATATAGTTCCACTAGTAGGAGAGACTGGAATCTAACAGCACTGCCTCAGAGTGAAAGGACGACCCTTTGGAACTGAGATGAGGTGGAATTTCTTGAACCAGAAGGTGATTTACAATGGAACTCAGTGCCACAGGAGGCTAAATCATTGAGTGCATTTAAAACAGAGGTGGATGGGTTCTTGATTAATAAGATGCAGTGGAACAAGATGGCCTCATTGACTACGAGGTGTGTGATTGGGGTTGTTAACCAGGACCCAATCAGGAAAGCACTGGCTGACCAATATAACTAGGACATGCCTCTAGAGTTTTAGTTTTGTCCCCTTTAGGGACATGACATAGCAGGCCCTGTACAGACTGCTTCTGCACACCGTCCACCGTTTTACCCTCATCCACCACCCGGACACGCCTTGGCGTGCCCATTTGCCACCTGGTGATGGGGATCCCCAGTGGAGGGCTCTCTGTGTGGGAGTCCTCCCCCTTTCTCTTGGGGATCTGGGGTGGAGGGTGCTTCACACAGCAGTCCCCTGCAACAGCAGACTGTGGTGGTTCACGGACTCCCAGCTCAACTGCTTGTTCTGTGGTACTTTGGAATCCGTGGACCACATGTATATTGGGTGTGGGAGCTTGCACTCCCTTTTTGGTTTCCTCAAAAACCTCTTTCTCTGCTTTTGGTTGCACTTCAGTCCCACGCTCCTGATCTTTGAGCACCCATGTGGAGGGGAGAGGGCAGGTCAGAGGATCTCCTCGTGGGTCTGCTCCTGGGCCTGGCTAAACTGGCCATAAACAGGTCCAGGCAGCGGGCCGTGGAGGGGGTCGTTAGGGCCGACTGCCTGCCCCTCTTCCGCGGTTATGTTAGAGCCCGGGTGTCCTTGGAGAAGGAGCACGCGGTGTCCACCCACACCCTGGAGTTGTTCAGGGAGAGGTGGGCGGCGCAGGGAGTGGAGTGCATCATTTTCCTCTCCAACTCTATTTTGATTTAATCCCTGCTCTCCCCTTCACTGTTTGATCACACAGCACTGCCCTTTGATGTGAAGGGCACTGTTTGTCACAGGCCACTCAGTTGTTTCCTTTCCTCCTGGAAAAAAAAATAACTAGGACATCCTCTGTGCAGTTATTTCATTAACAAACAGGAGGAGATTGGTGTCAGTGACTGTGGGGTTGGTTCAGATCAGACAAGAGGAGAAATTTAAAAAATATATACCCAGGAGATTTACACTCTCCTCAGTTCAGGTGACTGACTCCGAGTAAGTTAAGGGTGACTTGGTGAAGCGACACTGGCCTCTGTTTAGTTATTTCAGTGGCAATGGGAGAAAACAATACGTGCCTGAAGAATGATTGCTCACAACAGTCATCCTAGATTGGGGCAAGCCTTTCTGGCATCAGAGGGGAAATGGGTCTGGGTGGGTTACTCTTCGGAGGATTGGTGTGGACTGGTTGAGCCGAAGGGCCTGTTTCCACACTGTAGGGAATCTAATCTAATTTAATCTAATCTAATCTAATCATGCCTCAATTTGGAAGCTTGACTTGTTTGATCCTGCTATCGAAGACTGGGCCCAGTATGTGGAAAGAATGGGTGAGTTTTCCCAGGCAAATGACATTCGGGAAGATGTAAAGCAATGAGTAATCCTTCTGACTGCTTGCGGACGCACAGCATTTTCAGTTATAAGAGGCTTGACTCTCCCAGAGACACCAGGTACTTTCCAAGAGCTAGAGTTGGTTAAGGAATGTTATGACCTCAAATCTCCTCTAATTGTGAGATGCTATCAGTTTAATTCGGCTGCTAGAGAATGGGGGGAATCCATATCGGGATTTTTGACAAGGTTAAGATGACTGATAGAGGCATGTGATTTTGGGTTAACCCTGAATCAGGTGCTGAGGGACCATTTGGTATGTGGGATTAATGATGTAACCATGCAGAAGCTGAAGCCCAAATAGACTTCAAACAGGAACTACAAGTGGCTTTGTTTTTAAAAAATGTGGCAAGTGGAGCATGGGATCTACAGGGCATCCCAATGGAAGTGGACACCCTCACTCATCCGAATGAGCTTAGGGAACACTGCTTGAGGGTAGGACATAGCCCAAGTAGAGAAAACCTAGGCCAGCTTACAGCACAATCCCACATCAAAGCCGAGTCTCGGCCAAGTGACTAAAACGTTCTTCAGGATCTGGGCTGGGAAGCCATTGTAGTTGCTGCCAGTATGTGGACTTGAGACAGCAAAGGAGTCCTTCAAAGCCTGACTTGAGTAAGAAAATTCATACGTCGCTACGCAAGAAAATGCGTACTCTGGAAGGTCCCCCACATGTGAGTTGGAACAATTAAGTTGCTTAGCGACATCTAAATCGGAACCAATTAAAATTAATGTTTGGTTAAATGGTTACCCAGTTCCCATGGAGGTTGGTACCAGTACAGCTGTATCTGTGGTTGCAGAATCTGCCTTTAACAAGATTCACATGGAACTCCAACCCTTAGGTTTCTGAATGACCTCAGCCAGACTGAGAGTCGTTGCAGATTAAGGGTACGACTTGATTCCAGTCTTCTATGAGAAGCAGTTGGTGCAGTTACCATTGATTGTAGTAAAAGGCTTAGGCCCAAACCTGTTGGGGCAGAATTGGTTGAGAAAGATTCAACTTGATTGCTCAACATTTTCTGAATACAAAATGACTGCCTCAGTGAAATCCTAATGAAATATCCAGGAGCCTTTCAGGAAGGGCTTGGGACCATCGAAAGGGCCAAAGCCACTTTACATGTTGACCCGGATGCAATTCCGAGATTTTGTAAGCCCACCTGATGCTATTTGCCTTGTGGCAAAAGTAAAGGAGGAAATCAGGAGGCTGAAAAACGAAGGAATCATCAAACCGTGCAGTGTGTGGAATAGAACGCACTGGTCACACTGATTGTGAGGCATGATAGCTCAGTTCACCTTTATACAGATGGATAATACCCGTTCCCTGCATAGAGGACTTGCATGCACCATTGGCGGGGTGGGGGCTGTATTTAACGAAGGGCTGGACATGAGGCTCATTTACCTGAAATTGCGACTAGATCATGACTCCCAGAAATATGCCACGATTAATACCGATAAGGGTATATACCATTATACAACACAGCCATTTGGGGTATCATGTGCCTGCCCCTTTTCCATGCAGAGCATTTTGTAAGGGCTAGCCCAGGCTGCCATTTATCTTGATGACATGCTATTAACAGGAACGATCAAGAAAGAGCACTTGGAGAACTTGGACATAGTGTGTAAACATTTCTCCCAGGCAGACATTCACCTTAGAAGGGAAAAGTGTGTCTTCCAGGCACTCCTACTTCAGTACAGAATTGATAAAACCGAAAGAGTAAGCGAGGGCAATCAAAGGAACCCTGGCTCCCATAACTGTACCTGAGCTTAGGTTTTTCCTTGGGTTAGAGAATTATTACAGAAAATTCATTAGTAACCTGGCCTCCATCTTGGCACCCTTACACCTGGTATTATAAAAGGGTCAGCCTCGGAAATGGTCACAAAGCCAAGAAGCAGCCTTTAACGAAGTGAAAAAGCAGCTATCGTCATCTAAGGTGTTATCCCACTGTTATCTGAAGCAAGAGACTTTGCTGACATGCGATGCCTCACCATATGCTATCGGGGTAGTGTTGAATCACCAGTGGCCCATTGGAGAGAAATACCTGATAACGTATGCTTCCCGGACTTTGGCTGATGCCAAATGCAGTATGCCAAGATAAAGAAGGAAGGTTTAGTGGTCACCTTTGGTGTGAGGAAGTTCCACTAGTACCTTTATGGGTGAAAATTTGTCATAGTCACAGATCACAAACCCGTGCTAGGACTACTGAAGGAAGACAAGGCAGTGACACCTATAGCATCCGGTAGAATTTAGCATTGGGCCCTTATTCTCAGTGAGTACAAGTTAGAACACCATCCACGAAACCAAGCAGCTAATGTGGATGCCTCGAGCTACCTCCCACTGGCTGATACTCCACCACTGGTACCTCCCCAAAACAGTCCATTTTGCTTTTAAAATTCCTGGACACCCTCCCAGTCACCGCAGACAACATCCAACTGTGGACACAAAAAGAACATATCCTAGTGAAATTGAAAAAGCTGGTGATAATGGGGAAAACAGAAGGGCTATCACAGCCAGGATTGGAACCTTTTTGGACCTGGCAAGACCAGAGTAGTGTAGATGGGGAGTATTACTGTGAGGGAGCAAGGGTGATTGTCCCAAGTTAAGGTCACTGCAAGATACTGACTGACCTCTACCAGGGCAATCCAAAATGTATATGTTGGTGAGATGTTATGCCTGGTTACCAGGATTGGATGCCGACATAGGTGTGTTGGTGTGGCAGTGCCCAGAGTGCCAACAAGGACAAAAATTGGCACCAGCAACTCCCTCACATTCATGGGTATAGGGGAGTAAACCCTGGATTTAATTACGTGTCGACTATACCAGTCCTTTCATGGGCTCAATGTTCCTGGTCATCGTGGATGTGTATCCAAAGTGGTTGGATGTGCATAAAGACATCTACTACAAACCAACCGACTCCCACCTGGACTACACCTCCTCCCATCCTGCCCCCTGTAAAAACGCCATCCCATTCTCCCAATTCCTTCGACTCCGCCGCATCTGCTCCCAGGAGGACCAGTTCCAAAAACGCACATCCCAGATGGCCTCCTTCTTCAAGGACCGCAATTTCCCCCCCGACGTGGTCGACGATGCCCTCCACCGCATCTCTTCCACTTCCCGATCCTCCGCCCTTGAACCCCGCCACCAGGACAGAACCCCACTGGTCCTCACCTACCACCCCACTAACCTCCATGTACAGCGCATCATCCGCCGTCATTTCCGCCACCTCCAAACGGACCCCACCACCAAGGATATATTTCCCTCCCCTCCCCTATCAGCATTCCGTAAAGACCACTCCCTCCGTGACTCCCTCGTCAGATCCACACCCCCCACCAACCCAACCTCCACTCCCGGCACCTTCCCCTGCAACCGCAGGAGGTGCAAGACTTGCGCCCACACCTCCCCCCTCACCTCCCTCCAAGGCCCCAAAGGAAACTTCCATATCCACCACAGATTCACCTGTACCTCCACACACATCATCTATTGCATCCTTTGCACCCGATGTGGCCTCCTCTATATTGGGGAGACAGGCCGCCTACTTGCGGAGCGTTTCAGAGAACACCTCTGGGACACCCGGACCAACCAACCCAACCACCCTGTAGCTCAACATTTCAATTCCCCCTCCCACTCCACCAAGGATATGCAGGTCTTTGGACTCCTCCATCGTCAGACCACAGCGAAACGACGGTTGGAGGAAGAACGCCTCATCTTCCGGCTAGGAACCCTCCAACCACAAGGGATGAACTCGGATTTCACCAGTTTCCTCATTTCCCCTCCCCCCAGCCTGTCTCAGTCAAATCCATCAAATTCAGCACCGCCTTCCTAACCTGCAATCTTCTTCCCGACCTCTCCGCCCCCACCCCAGTCTGACCTATCACCCTCACCTTGACCTCTTTCCACCTATCACATTTCCGACGCCCCTCCCCCAAGTCCCTCCTCCCTATCTTTTATCTTAGCCTGCTGGACCAACTTTCCTCATTCCTGAAGAAGGGCTAATGCCCGAAACGTCGATTCTACTGTTCCCTAGATCCTGCCTGACCTGCTGCGCTTTTCCAGCAACACATTTCCATCTCTGATCTCCAGCATCTGCAGACCTCACTTTCTCCTGTGCATAAAGGTTGTTCAGTAAACTCAGGGGTGACGATTGAGAAGCTGCAAGCATCATTCATGATACATGAACTCCCGGACGTATTGATCACAAACAGTAGGAGGTAAAAACAGTGACTGCAGATGCTGCAAACCAGAGTCTGGATTAGAGGTGCTGGAAGAGCACAGCAGTTCAGGCAGCATCCGACGAGCAGTAAAATCGAGCCCTTGATGAAGGGCTTTTGCCCAAAACGTCGATTTTACTGCTCCTCGGATGCTGCCTGAACTGCTGTGCTCTTCCAGCACCTCTAATCCAGACACAGAGAGTAGGCCATCATTGACCAGCAGGGAATTTGAATATTTCCTGAGGTCGAATGGCATTCAATACCTAAGGACAGCTCCATACCATCCATCATCCAATGGTCTGGCAGAAAGAGCAGTCCAAATGTTGAAGGCAAGTTGATGAGGCAGCCTGCTGGTTCACTCGATACCAAACTGTTCTGGTTCCTGTTTGATTATAGGACTGCCTCTCATGCCACTGCAGAGGTTGCTCCAGTTGAGTTGCTGACCAGATATCCGAACCTAATCGTGGCCCACCTGCCAGCACCTGGCCCATATCCCTCCAAACCCTTTCTATTCATATACCCATCCAGATGCCTCTTAAATGTTGCAATTGTACCAGCCTCCACCACTTCCTCAGGCAGCTCATTCCATACACGTACCACCCTCTGTGTGAAAAAGCTGCCCCTTAGGTCCCTTTTACATGTTTTCCTCTCACCCTCTAGTTCCGGACCACCCACCCCAGGGAAAAGACTGTCTATTTAACCTATCCATGTCCATCATGATTTTATAAACCTCTATAAAGTCACCCCTCAGCCTCCGACGCTCCAGGGAAAACAGCCCCAGCCTGTTCAGCCTCTCCCTGTAGCTCAAATCTTCCAAATCCGGCAACATCTTTGTAAATCTTATCTGAACCCTTTCAAGTTTCACAACATCCTTCCGATAGGAAGGAGACCAGAATTGCACACAATATTCCAACAGTGACCAAAACAATGTCCTGTACAGCTGCAACATGACCTCCCAACTCCTGTACCAATAAAGGAAAGCATACCAAACACTTTCTTCATAGAGTCATAGTCATAGAAATGTACAGCATGGAAACAGACCCTTCGGTCCAACCCGTCCATGCCGACCAGATATCACAACCCAATCTAGTCCCACCTGCCAACACCTGGCCCATATCCCTCCAAACCCTACCTATCCATATACCCATCCAAATGCCTCTTAAATGCTGCAATTGTACCAGCCTCCATTACATCCTCAGGCAGCTCATTCCATACACGTACCACCCTCTGTGTGAAAAAGTTGCCCCTTAGATCTACCTGCAACTCCACTTTCAAGGATCTATGAACCTGCACTCCAAGGTCTCTCTGTTCAGCAACACTCTCTAGGACCTTACCATTAAGTGTATAAATCCTGTTCTGATTTGCTTTTCCAAAATACAGCATCTCACATTTATCTAAATGAAACTCTACCTGCCACTTCTCAGCCCATTGGCCCATCTGATTAAGATCCCGTTGTAATCTGAGGTAACCTTCTTCGCTGTCCACTATACCTCCAATTTTGGTGTCATTAGATTAGATTACAGTGTGGAAACAGGCCCTTCGGCCCAACAAGTCCACACCGACCCGCCGAAGCGAAACCCACCCATACCCCTACATTTACCCCTTACCTAACACTACGGGCAATTTAGTATGGCCAATTCACCTGACCCTGCACATCCTTGGACTGTGGGAGGAAACCGGAGCACCCGGAGGAAACCCACGCAGACACGGGAAGAACATGCAAACTCCACACAGTCAGTCGCCTGAGGCAGGAATTGAACCCGGGTCTCTGGCGCTGTGAGGCAGCAGTGCTAACCACTGTGCCACCGTGCTGCCCATCTGCAAACTTACTAAGTATACCTTTTATGCTCACATCCAAATTATTTGTATAAGTGACAAAAAGCAGTGGACTCAGCACCGATCCTTGTGGCACTCCACTGATCACAGGCCTCCACTCTGAAAAGCAACCCTCCACCAACACCCTCTGTCTTCTATCTTTGAGCCAGTGTATTCCATGACCTCTAACCTTGCTTACCAGTCTACCATGAGGAACCTTATCGAATGCCTTACTGAAGTCCACATAGGTCATGTCCATCGCTTTCCCATCATCAATCATCTTTGTTACTTCTTCAAAAATCGCAATCAAGTTCATGAGTCATGATTTCTCCTGCACAAAGCCATGTTGACTATCCCTAATCAATGCCTTTCCAAATACATGTACATCCTGTCCCTCAGGATTCTCTCCAACAACTTGTCCACCACCAACGACAGGCTCACTGGTCTACAGTTCCCTGTCTTGTCCTTACCACCTTTCGTAAGCAGTGGCACCACATTAGCCTATCTCCAGTCTTCTGGCACCTCACCTGTGGCTATCAATGATATAAATATCTCAGCAAGAGGCCCAGCAATCACTTCCCTAGCTTCCCACAGAGTTCTGGGTTAAACCTGATTAGGTCCTGGGGATTTATCCATCTTTATGCGTTTCAAGACAGCCAGCACTTCCTCCTCTGTAATCTGGACATTTTTCTAGATGTCACCGTTTATTTCCCCACATTTCGTTCATCTTTCATAATGTTCTTCACAGTAAATACTGATGCAAAATACTCATTTAGTATCTCCCCCATCTCCTGTGGCTCCACATTGTGGCCGCCATGCTGATCTTTGAGGGGCCCTATTCTCTCCCTAGTTACCCTTTTGTCCTTAATGTATTTATAAAACCCCTTTGGATTCTCCTTAATTCTATTTGCCAACACTATCTCATGTCCCCTTTTTGCCCTCCTGATTTCCCTCTTAAGTATACTCCTACTGCCTTTATACTCTTCTAAGGATTCACTCGATTTCTCCTGTCTATACCTGACATATGCTTCCTTCTTTTTCTTAATCAAACCCTCAATTTCTCTAGTCATCCAGCATTCCCTACACCTACTAGTCTTTTCTTTCACCCTGACAGGAATATACTTTCTCTGGACTCTCGTTATCTCATTTCTGAAGGCTTCCCACTTTCCAGCCGTCCCTTTACCTGCAAGCATCTGCGCCCAAACAGCTTTTGAAAGTTCTTGCCTAATATCATCAAAATTAGCCTTTGTCTGATTTAGAACTTCAACTTTAGATCTGGTCTATCCTTTTCCATCACTATTTTAAAACTAATAGAATTATGGTCGCTGGCCCCAAAGTGCTCCCCCACTGACACCTCAGTCACCTGCCCTGCCTTATTTCCCAAGAGTAGGTCAAGTTTTGCACCTTCTCTAGTAGGTACATCCACATACTGAATCAGAAAATTGTCTTGTACACACTTAACAAATTCCTCTCCATCTAAACCTTTAACACTATGGCAGTTCCTGTCGATGTTTGGAAAGTTAAAAACCCCTACCATAACTACCCTGTTATTCTTACAGATAGCTGAGATCTCCTTACAAATGTGGTTCTCAATTTCCTGCTGATTACTGGGGGGGTGGGGTGGAGGAGGTATAAAATACAATCCTAATAAGGTGATCATCCCTTTCTTACTTCTCAGTTTCACTCAAATACCTTCCCTGGATGTATTCCCAGGAATATCCTCCCTGGGCACAGCTGTAATGCTATCCCTTGTCAAAAATGCCATTCCCCCTCCTCTCTTGCCTCCCTTTCTATCCTTTGTGTAGCATTTCTATCCTGCAACATTAAGCTGCCAGTCCTGCCCATCCTTGAGCCATATTTCTGTAATTGCTCTGATATCCCAGTCCCATGTTCCTAGCCATGCCCTGAGTTCATCTGTCTTCCCTGTTAGGCCACTTGCATTGAAGTAAATGCAGTTTAATTTATCACTCCTACCTCCTTCTCAGCTTTGTTCCTGGCTGCCTTTGAGTATTTGACTCACTCCCTTTTGCAACTGTTCCAGTCTCAGATTGATCCCTTTCCTCACTATCTCCCTGGGTCCTATTCCCATTCCACCCCTCCCCCACCCCAACTTACTAGTTTAAATCCTCCCAAGCAGCTCTCGCAAATGTCCCTGCCAGTATATTAGTCCCCTTCCAATTTAGATGCAATCCGTCCTTCTTTTACAGGTCACTTCTACCCCAAAACAGCTTCCAATGATCCAAAAATGTGAATCCTTCTCCCATACACCAGCTCCTCAGCCATGCATTCAACTGCTCTATCCTCCTATTCCTATCCTCACTAACCCGTAGCACTGGGAGTAATCCAGATATTACTACTCTCGAGGACCTCCTTTTTAAATTCCTGCCTAATTCTCTGTAATCTCCCTTCAGAATCTCAACCTTTTCCCTTCCTATGTCATTGGTTCCAATGTGTACAATGACCTCCTGATAGTCCCTCTACCCTTTCAGTACATTCTGCACCCTCTCTGAGACATCCTTGATCCTGGCACCAGGGAAGCAACACACCATTCTGATTTTTCACTGCTGGTCACAGAAACATCTGTTTGTGCCTGTGACTAGAGAGTCCCCTATCACAATCGATCGTTTGGAACCCAATGTACCTCTCATTACATTAGAGTAAGTCTCAATACCAGAAACTTGGCTGTTCTTCTAATTCTCTCAGGATTCCCCTTACATTTTCCAAAGCAGCTTACTTGTTTGAAATGGGGATAGCCACAGAAGACTCCTGTATTCCCTGCCTCCCTCTCCTATCTCTCCTGAGTTAACCCAACTACCTGACTGTATCTGCGGCTTTTCTCCCTTCCTGTAACTGCCATCCATCACAGCCCCTTAGCTCCTGTAAATTCCTCATTGCCTCTAACTGCCGATCCATGCGATCTGAAAGGATTCACAATTAAACACACTTACTGTAGACATAATCATCAGTAACATTAAAACTCTCCTAAACTCCCACACCCGACAGGAATAGCATATCTTTGCTACTTCATAATCTACAGACCCAGAAAATAGCACCGTCTTTTTGCTTTAAAAAACAGGGCTCCAGGCTAACTTAGTACTTACAGTTTATATTTTTCAAACTTTAATCAAGAGACAGATCTCAATAAAACATATAATCAAGAAAGAACCCACTCTACTCACTACTGTAGACTTATAGTGAGGTTACGTGTTAACAACCATGCACTTATCTGTTCCTGTGCTGTGAGCTCTCACAGGTTCCTCCAAGGTCAGCTGTGAATTTGGCTCTTTGTTAATTTTTTCTTAGACGCACTTTGATGACCAGAGGTACATGAACTCAAACAGCAAAACAGTAACGGTGCAGATTCATTGCTGTGTCAGTTAGCAGTGTAGGTTTCTTTCTCTCTCTCTCTTTTTCTCTCTCTCTCTCTTTCCCTTCTAACCATGAGCTCACTGTCTTATTGTCTGTCTTCCCCCTTTGACTTTACAGTTCTTCTAATTCTGCCAATAATCTATTTTCCTTTCTTTTGTGTGAGGGGGTATGTATAAGGACAATATTTTGAGGAATTCCTGCAGAAATGTCCTAGAGTTGAGATGACTGACCTTCAACAACTATAACCATCCTCCTATGTTCAAGGAATGACTCTAATCAGTGTGATAAGATATGACTTTAAAAGGAATTTGTTCTGCCCTGTTTTTAGTCAAATAGTCTTGGAGGTGTACAATACAGAAACAGACCCTTATGCCAGAGCCTTTCCCCTACTCAGGACAATGGGATCTTTCAAAAATGGGTCACCAACATTTTGAAAGATCCACAGAGTCTTTGCAACTCCTCAAAAGTCCAGGTTTGATTCTGTATTTAATTTCTATCTGAAAGACTGAACCTTTGTTCATGTGGACTCCTCTCTAAATTACGCTCAACATCAGGCTGGAATTTGTGCTCAAAGTCTATTGGACTTACATCCTTGAAGTGAGAGCACTATTACTGAACCAAGACTTGCACCTAATCTAATACAGTCTGTATTTAAGAAATGTTTTAAGGGGTGTAAACCTTTGCATTAAATTCTAAGAAAATTGTCCATTAAAATCAATAGAAAATAAAATGTGCGTGTTATGTAAAAGTGTTTGCCAGTTTCTCTCACTAAGCTTTTCTTGACTGTCCAAATACTTTTGATAAAATATCGTTCTTCTAACACTCTTCTTACATCACTTTGCCATATAATTGTTATTTATGACATTTGTTGTTAATATGTCTTATCGTCAATTAGGAAAAAAAACAATAGAAATAGCAGAAAATCCTGTTGTATGAAAATACACAAACTGCAATTAGATACATTTATCTGGAGCTCACTACCAACAGTCAATAGCTCTACAAAGATATCCATTCTTTTTCAGTAATGTTGGGTTGGCTTGTTTGATAAACTTTTGGGATTTCATTCATTTAAATTCCTGGCAGTCCCATGCATGAAGCAAATATGACTAAATGATATTTTTAATTATACTCTATATGTAAGCTATGTAACAAGGAGAATGAGCCACAAACTGAGGTCAGTGTTCTTATGATTTATTCATTGTGATTTATCTCTTTTTTTGCTCAGGTACCTTCATTGTGGTGCAAAAATAAGATGTAGAAATTTGATACTGAAGGATTCATGATGAAACTGCAGCAAGTTAGAAATTATTTGTGAACTTGGTTAAAACTACCTTATGATAATGTCTGATAGAAATTATCCTAACAATGAAAATCTACTAATAACTTCAGATTTGTATTAGCTATTATTGTCTTAAGTACAATGTCTCCTGTTTCCTAAATGTTAATATTCAAGTCATGTCTTATAATAGAGCAATTGATAATTTGGTTGTGGAATCCTGATTGACTTAAACATAATCAGGGTCTGCATTTTGTTCACTTTCTCAGTTTGATTCTCATTGTTCTGTAAATCCCTGTTCTACATTCTATTCACAATAAACACTGTTAATTACTTTGTGTGAATTTTTTTTACATTATAACATTTGAAAAGTATAATGCGATTATTGTCAAATGTTGGTAATGAATGATTTTAAAGTAAGTGAATTATTGGATAACTGTGAAGACCATAATATGAAGAACATGTGAAAGAACTCACTTGTCACATTTTTCAGCTGAACAAAATCGTGGAGAATAACCATACCTTGATGCAATCCTTATGACAATGCTTTCATCAATCAGAGTTGACTTGTTGATTTGAATTTAACTTGGTTATTAACTCTTCCCTCGTGCTTTATCCTTGATCAGTCAAAATCTACTTGCTAACCAATCAGCACACTTTTTCTTACACAACGTAAATTGTTGTTCCCTCTCTGATTTGGTATTCTTCTAATTCTGCCTTCATGACATAAGATGAAAATCTTCAACAGTTAACATGTCCCTTTTCTAAGCAACCCTCAAGAATGCTTCCAAGGATGAAGGACTTCAGTTACATGGGTAGCTTAGGGAAGATGTGGCAGTCCTTATTGCAGAGGAAGTTTTTTTTTGTTCACTAGTGGGATGTGGCCATTTCTGACTGGGCCAGCATTTATTTCCTGTCCCTAGTTGCCCCTTGAGAAGGTGATGGTGAGCTGCCTTCTTAAACCACTGCAATCCACCTGCTGAGGGTTGATCCACAATGCCAGTAGG
This sequence comes from Chiloscyllium plagiosum, assembly GCF_037043375.1. Taxonomy (NCBI): domain Eukaryota; kingdom Metazoa; phylum Chordata; class Chondrichthyes; order Orectolobiformes; family Hemiscylliidae; genus Chiloscyllium; species Chiloscyllium plagiosum. Next base: position 57,786,230 of record NW_028270173.1, read on the forward strand.
GAGAGAATTCCAGGATTTTGACTCAATGACAGTCAAGAAACGGTGATATATTTCCAAGTATGGATGGTAAATGGCTTGGAGGGGAATTTGTAGGTGTTGGTGTTCCTTCTCCTTGGTGTTCCTTCTCCTTCTAGTTGGAAGTGATTGTGGGTTTGGAAGAGTTAGTTTAAGAAGCCTTGGTGAACTTCCGAGTGTCACTGGTGGAAGGGGTGGATGCTTGTTGATGTGATGCCAGTCAAGTGGACTGCTTTGTCCTGGAGGTTGTCAAACATCTGAAGTGTCGTTGGAGTTGCACCCATCCAGCCAAGAGGGGTGTATTTCATCACACTCCTGAGTTGTTAGTTGCAGATGGTAGACAGGCTCTGGGGAGACAGGAGGTGAGTTACTCACTATTGTATTCAAAGCTTCGGACCTGCTATTGTAGCCACTGTGCTTATCTGGCAAGTTCAGTTCAGTTTTTGGTCAATGGTAATCTCCAAGATGTTAATAGTGGGGGAATCAATAATGGTAACACCATTGAATGTCAAGTGGCAGTGATTAGATTGTCTCTTATTGGTAATTGTATTTGTGTGACATTAATGTTATTTGCCACTTGTCAGCCCAAGACTGGATATTGTCCAGATCTTGTTGTATTTGCACATGGACTGCTTCAGTATCTAAGGAGTCAGGAATGGTGCTGAACATCGTGTAATCATTAGTGAACATTCCCACTTCTGGCCTTATGATGGTCATAATGTCATTGATGAAGCCGCTGAAGATAGTTGGCCACAGGACAATATTTTGAGGAACTCCTGCAGAAATGTCCTAGAGTTAAGATGACTGACCTCCAATAACTATAACCACCCTCCTATGTTCAAGGTATGACTCTAATCAGTGAGGTAAGATATGACTTTAAGAGGGATTTGTTCTGCCCTGTTTTTAGAGTCAAATAGTCTTGGAGGTGTACAATACAGAAACAGACCCTTGGTCCAACTCGTCCATGCCAACCAGGTATCCTGAATTAATCTATTTCCATTTGCCAGTACTTGGCCCATATCCCTCTAAATCCTTCCTATTCATATACCCATCCAGATGTTTTTTTAAATATTGTAATTGTACTATCTCCACCACTTCCTCTGACAGCTCATTCCATACATGCACCACCCTCTGCATGAAATAGTTGCCCCTTAGGTCCCTTTTAAAACCTTTCCCCTTTCATTGTAAACCTATAACCTCTAGTTCTGGTCTCCCACAACCCAGGGAAAAGACCTTGCCAAAATACCCTATCCAGACCCCTCATGATTTTATAAGCCTCTGTAAGGTCACCCCTCCAGGCTGCTCCAGGGAAAACAGCTTCAGCCTACTCAGCCTTTCTCTTTAGCTTAAATCTTCCAACCCCAGCAACATCCTTGTAAATCTTTTCTGAACTCTTTCAAGTTTCACAACATCTTTCCGATAGGAAGGAGACCAGAATTGCACGCAATATTCCAACAGTGGCCTAACCAATGTCCTGTACAGCCGCAACATGACCTCTCAACTCCTGTACTCAATACTCTGACCAATAAAGGAAAGCATACCAAACGCCTTCTTCACTATCCTATCTACCTGCGACTCCACTTTCAAGGAGCTATGAACCTGCACTCCAAGGTCTCTTTGTTCAACAACACTCCCCAGGACCTTACCGTTAAGCGTATTAGTCCTATCCTGATTTGCCTTTCCAAAATGCAGCACCTCATATTGATCTAAATTAAACTCCATCTGCCACTCAGCGCATTGGCCCATCTGATCAAGATCCCATTGTAATCTGAGGTTAACCTCTTCGCTGTCCACTACATCTCCAATTTTGGTGTCATCTGCAAACTTACTAACTATACCTCCTATGTTCACATCCAAATCATTTATATAAATGACAAAAAGCAGTGTACCCAGCACCAATCCATGTGGCACTCCACTGGTCACAGGCCTCCAGTCTGAAAAACAACCCTCCACCAGCACCCTCTGTCTTCTACGTTCAACCAGTTCTGTATCCAAATGGCTAGTTCTCCCTGTATTCCATGCAATCTAACCTTGCTAATCAGTCTCCAATGAGGAACCTTGTCAAGCACTTTACTGAAGTCCACATAGATCATGTCTACTGCTCTGCCCTCATCAAACCTCCTCATTACTTCTTCAAAAGACTCTGTCATAATAATGAGATATGATTCCCCACACACAAAGCCATGCTGACTCTCCCTCATCAGTCCTTGCCTTTCCAAATACATGTAAATCCTGTCCCTCAGGATTTCTCTTCAACAACTTGCCCACCACCGTTGTCAGGCTCACCATTCAATAGTTCCCTGTCTTTTTCTTACCACCTTTTTAAAATAATGGTTCCATATTAGCCAACCTCCAGTCTTCGGGCACCTCACCTGTGACTATCAATGATATGGGCGGCATGATGGCTCAGTGGTTAGCACTTCTGCCTCACAGCACTAGGATCTCAGGTTCGATTCCAGCCTTGGGTGACTGTCTGTGTGGAGTTTGCACGTTTTCCTTGTGTCTGTGTGTGTTCCCTCCCACAGTCCAAATGTTCAGGTCAGGTGAATTGGCCATTGTGTTCTTGCCACAATGTTAGGTGCATTAGTCAGAGAGAGATGGGTTACTCTTCAGAGGGTCATTGTGGACTGGTTAGGCCGAAGGGACTGTTTCCATACTGTAGGAAATCCAATCTAATCATACAAATATTTCAGCAAGAGGCCCAGCAATCACTTCCCTAGCTTCCCACAGAGTTCTAGGGTACATCTGATCAGGTCCTGGGGATTTATCCACTTTTATGCGTTTCAAGAATCCAGCACTTCCTCCTCTGTAATCTGGACATTTTTCTATATGTCACTGTTTATTTCCCCACATTCTATATCTTTCATATTGTTCTCCACAGTAAATACTGATGGAAAATACTCATTTAGTATCTCCCCCATCTCCACACAAAGGCTGCCTTGCTGATCTTTGAGGGGCCCTATTCTCTAGGAGAAAGTGAGGACTGCAGATGCTGGAGATCAGAGCTGAAAAATATGTTGCTGGAAAAGCGCAGCAGGTCAGGCAGCATCAAAGGAGCAGGAGAATCGACATTTCGGGCTTATGCCCGAAACATCGATTCTCCTGCTCCTTTGATGCTGCCTGACCTGCTGCCCTTTTCCAGCAACACCTTTATCAGCTGAGGCCCTATTCTCTCCCTAGTTAACCTTTTGTCCTTAATGTATTTATAAAACATTTTGGATTCTCCTTTACCCTATTTGCCAAAGCTATCTCATGTCCCATTTTTTCCCTTCTGATTTCCCTCTTAAGTATACTCCTACTGCCTTTATACTCTTCTCAGGATTCACTTGATCTATCCTGTCTGTACCTGACATATGTTTCCTTCTTTTTCTTAACCAAAACCTCAATTTCTCAAGTCATCCAGCATTCCCTATACCTACCAGCCTTTCCTTTCACCCTAACATGAATATACTTTCTCTGGATTCTCATTATCTCATTTCTGAAGGCTTCCCATTTTCCAGTCATTCCTTCACCTGCGAACATTTGCGCCCAAAGAACCTTTGAAGGTTCTTGCCTAAAACCATCAAAATCAGCCTTCCTCCTATTTATAACTTTAACTTTTAGATCCGGTCTATTCTTTTCCATCACTATTTTAAAACTAATAGAATTATGGTGCTGGCCCCAAAGTGCTCCACCATCAACACCTCTGTCACTTACCCTGTCTCTCATAGGTAAATACCTGTGCATCTTCCTTCCAATCTCTCCGCACCACCCTTCCCTCTGACCTATCACCATCAACCCCACCTTCTGTCGCCTTCCCAGCTACTTTCGCCACTCCCAACCCCCCCACCCCCCCAAACATTCCTGCTGAAGGGCTTATGCCTGAAGTGTCATGGAATTCAATGTAGCTAAGTGCGAGGTGATTCACTTTGGGAAGAGTAACAAAAAGATGGGGTACTGGGCTAATGGTCGGATACTTGGTAGTGTGGATGAACAGAGGGATCTTGGTGTCCATGTACACAGATCTCTGAAAGTTGCCACCCAGGTAAATAGTGCGGTGAGGAAGGCATATGGCGTACTGGCTTTTATTGGTAGAGGAATTGAGTTCCGGAGTCCTGAGGTCATGATGCAGTTGTATAAGACTCTGGTACGGCCGCATCTGGAATATTGTGTGCAGTTTTGGTCGCCATACTATAGGAAGGATGTGGAGGCATTGGAACGGGTGCAGAGGAGGTTTACCAGGATGTTGCCTGGTATGGAAGGAAAATCGTATGAGGAAAGACTGAGGCACTTGGGGCTGTTTTCACTAGAGAAAAGAAGGTTTAGGGGTGACTTGATTGAGGTGTACAAGATGATTAGGGGGTTAGATAGGGTAGACAGTATGAACCTTTTCCCGCGTATGGAGTCGGGTATTACAAGGGGGCATAGCTTTAAATTAAGGGGGGGTAGATATAGGACTGATGTTAGGGGTAGGTTCTTCACTCAGCGAGTCGTTAGTTCATGGAATGCCCTGCCAGTAACAGTGGTGGACTCTCCCTCTTTATGGGCATTTAAGAGGGCATTGGATAGGTATATGGAGGATAGTGGGTTAGTGTAGTTTAGGTGGGCTTGGATCGGCGCAACATCGAGGGCCCAAGGGCCTGTACTGCGCTGTATTCTTCTATGTTCTATGTTCTATGTTCTATGTCCAATTTCCTGCTCCTTGGATGCTTCTCAACTCTCACTCCAGGTTCACCTTCCTCTCAGATAGACATGACGATGTCAGCTGGTGTCCACACAGAGGAGGAAGTGCACACAGGACCATCCCAGAAGTCTCTTCTCAGGACGCTCATGAGCTCTAGCTCCTTACCATCCCCACTATCTGCAATCATCAACCCTCTGGAAGTTCAGACAAGCAGGATGTGCCTGCATCTGGGCAGGGTACTGTCAGAATGTTCAGGCTCTTCAGCCACAAATATCCAGGGTTTTTGTCTGCCTAAATCTTCAAAGCCAACAGGCTTCACTACAAAGCAGCCTCCCTCCACACCTGCTGCAGACCCGAAGTCCAAACCTAGACGGAATGGAAGGGCATATAGGTGGCATGGGTGACACTGCATTGTAAACAGAATTTTGTAGGCGGTCATATGTGCACCCTCAGTTTGCTCAATCTCTCTGCATACGTCAGTTGTACCATCCCAGGAACAAATCTGGTGAACCTTTCTTGCACTCCTTCTGCGACAACGATATCTTTCCTGAGTCAAGCACACCAAAACTGTACATAGTATTCCAGGTGTGGAAAATTATGTATGAAAGGTTGTATGGAAAAGCCAGGGAATTATAGTCCAGTGAGCCTGACATCAGTGATGGGTAAGTTGTTGGAGGAGATTCTGAGAGTTGGGATTTACATGTATTTAAATAGGCAAGAGATAATAATGGATAGTCATAATGGCTTTGTGTGTACGAAATCGTGTCTCACTAACTTGATTAAGTTTTCTCAAGAGGTGATGACGAAAATTGATGAAGGCAGAGTGGTAGACATTGTCTATATGGACTTCAGCAAGCTGTTCAACAGCTTACGCATGCTAGACTGGCTAGGAATCCAGGAGGAGCTAGCCAATTGGATATAAAATTGCCTTGATAGTAGAAATGATAGTTGGTGCTGGAGGATTGCTTTTCAGACTGGAGGCCTGTAATCAGTGGGGTGCCCCAAGGATTAGGGCTGGGTCTACTGCTTTTCATCATTTATATAAATTTGGATGTACATGTCAAAGGCATAGTTAGTGAGTTGGTGGTGTAGTGGACAGTGAACAAGGTTATTTCAGAGTACAATGGGATCTTAATCAGATGGGTTGAGGAGTGGCCGTTGGAGTTTACTTTAGACAATTGTGAGGTGTTGTATTTTGGAAAGGCAAATCAGGACAGGACTTATACACTTAATGGTAGAGCCCTGAGGAGTGTTACAGAATAAAGAGACCTAGGGATGCAGGTGCACTGTTGCATGAAAGTGGAGTCACAGATAGATAGGATAGTGAAGAAGGGTGTTTGACTTCGTTGATTATAACATTGAGTATAGGAGTTGGGATGGCATGTTGCAACTGTTGAGGACATTGGTTAGACCACTTTTAGAATACTCTGTACAATTCTGGTCTTCTTCCTATCTGAAGAATGTTGTGAAACTTGAAAGGATTCAGAAAAGATTTCCAAGGATGTTGCCAGAGTTGGAGGATTTGAGTTATAGGGAAAGGCTGAATAGGCTGTTTTTCCTGGAGCTTCAGAGGCTGAGGGGTGACCTTACAGAGAGTTATAAAATCATGAGGGGCACAGATAGGATGAACAACCAATATCATTTTCCCAGGGTAAGGGAGTCCATAACTAGAGGGCAGAGGTTTAAGGTGAGAGAATAAAGATATTAAAACTTTTCCATGCAGAGGGTAGTGCGTACATGGAATGAGGTGCTAGTGAAAGTGGTGGAAGTTGGTATAATTACAACATTTAAAAGATATCTGGATGGGTATATGAATAGGAAAGGTTTAGAGGAATATGGGCCAAATGTTGGCAAATGGGACTAGATTAATTTAGGATATCTGGTTGGGGTGAACGAGTTGAACCAGAGAGTCTGATTCTGTGCTGTATGACTCTATGACTCTATAAATACCGAGTTAAAAATCACAATACACCAGGTTATAGCCCAACAGGTTTAATTGGAAGCACGAGCTTTCAGAGCGCTGCTTCTTCATCAGGTGGTTGTGGAGTATAAGATCGTAAGACACAGAATTTATAGACATAAATTGCACTGGGATAAGGAGTGGTACCTTCCTGGTTGATGGGACATGGAGCTCTCAACATCCCCATGGTCCAATCACCGTCCTCTCCTTCCTGTCCCAGGATCCTCTCCTGTTAGAGGTGGAGATCTGAATCTCAGGGTGCCCCTACAACTCACCCTGACTCCCTGTGCCCTGTATTGGGCCACTTTCTCTTGTGAGGAGGGAAAGAGAGGAATTGAGTGAGTTGAAAGTGGCTGGCACAGCTGTAAGGTGTAGGTGGCAAGGTGTCCCTAGCAAGTCTGTGGGGAACACAAAGGGCATACAAGATTAGTGATGTAGGGGGTTTGGGTGGTTGGATGAGAGCTAGTGACAAGATATTACAGGCACCTTAGTAACTACATACCCCATCCCAATGGCATCCCTCTTGTCTGTTCTACAATGTGCCATCCATGAACAAGATGGCACTAACACCCTGCGACTCCTTGTGAGCTCCTTACAACAGCTCCAACTCTAACACTTCTTATAACCATTCTACGCTTTCAAACTTGATCACATCAACAACTTGCCACTGCTAGTGAGGATCTGAAATCTGAATACTGAAGTAACTAGTTTTTGTCAGGAACAACCATTTAATACATGCTCTTACTAACATGGGCAGCAACAAAATGACTTCTTAATGCAAGTAACATGACAAATGGTTTCCAAGCTGCAAATTGACAATTGTGCTTAAAAGCTGCATAAAATGGCTTTTAGAACATAGAACATTACAGCACAGTACAGGTCTTTCGGCCCTCGATGTTGCGCCGACCTGTCATACTAATCTGAAGTCCATCTAACCTACACTATTCCATGTACCTCCATATGCTTGTCCAATGATGACTTAAATGTACTTAAAGTTGTCAAATCTACTACTGTTGCAGGCAAAGCATTCCATACCTTACTAATCTCTGAGTAAAGAAACTACCTCTGACATCTGTCCTATATCTATCACCCCTCAATTTAAAGCTATGCCCCCTCATGCTCACCATCACCATACTTGGAAAAAGGCTCTCCCTGTCCACCCTATCTAATCCTCTGATTATCTTACATGTCTCTATTAAGTCACCTCTCAACCTTTCTTCTCTCCAACAAAAACATCCTCAAGTCCCTCAGCCTTTCCTCGTAAGACCTTCCCTCCATACCAGGCACCATCCTAGTAAATCTCCTCTGCACCCTTTCCAAAGCTTCCACATCCTTCTTATAATGCGGTGACCAGAACTGTACACAATACACCAAGTGCGGCCGCACCAGAGCTTTGTACAGCTGTAGCATAACCTCATAGTTCCGGAACTCAATCTCTCTATTAATAAAGGCTGTATGCCTTCTTAACAACCCTGTCAACCTGGGTGGCAACTTTCAAGGATCTGTGTACCTGGACACCGAGATCTCTCTGCTCATCTACTCTACCAAGAATCTTACCATTAGCCCAGTACTTCGCATTCTGGTTACTCCAGACAAACTGAATCACCTCACACTTGTCCACATTAAACTCCATTTGCCACCTCTCAGCCCAGCTCTGCAGTTTATCTATGTCTCTCTGTAACCTACAACATCCTTTGTCACTATCCACAACTCCACCGACCTTAGTGTCATCTGCAAATTTACTAACCCACCCTTCTACGTCCTCATCCAGGTCGTTTATAAAAATGACGAACAGCAGTGGACCCAACACCGACCCTTGCGGTACATCGCTAGTAACTGGACTCCAGGATGAACATTTCCCATCAACCACCACTCTCTGTCTTCTTTCAGCAAGCCAATTACTGATCCAAACTGTTATATCTCCTACAATCCCATTCTTCCGCATTTTGTTTTGTACAATAGCCTACTGTGGGGAACTTATCGAACGCCTTGCTGAAGTCCATATACACCACATCAACCGGTTTACTCTCATCTATCTGTTTGGTCACCTTCTCAAAGAACTTTTAATTCTGCTAAAGCTGCATTCCTGAACTAACCATAGTCTGTCTCAACAAAGTTTAGCAGACAATGCTTCCTTTACAGCACAGAAATAACTAGACTAGATAAGACATTACTGGTCATCCTAACTGACCTTCAAGTGTCGGTGCAAAAACTCGGTTCATGAGATAAGAATGGCTTAAGTAATTCCTGAAGAAGGGCTTATGCCCGAAACGTCGATTCTCCCGTTCCCTGGATGCTGCCTGACCTGCTGCGCTGTTCCAGCAACACATTTTCAGCTTAAGTTTTGGAAAGCAAGGTTGGTTCCCAGGAAATATCATCGGGCTAAGTTGCTGTCAGTAAAGCCATTTTATTAAATTTGCTTGGTAATTGTTTGAACTTGTTCTGTAATTATGGCTGTACTTCTCTTCAAAAAAGGTATAAAAATGTCTTTGTCTTAAGCCATGTGTGCAGTTTCTCCAAGGAGAACATAGTGTTTAACCTCTGTGTTACTGGACAACCTGTGCCCGGCCGTCAATAAAGTGCGAACTCTTACAGAACCAGATGGAATTGCTAGTGTTTATTGACTGGTAGAGAGACAAATGGGAGGTGGGTGGGGCTGGGAGGAAGGTAGCTGAGAGTGCAATAGGTGGATGGAGGTGGGGGTAAAGGTGATAGGTTGGAGGGGAGGATGAAACAGATAGGTAGGAAGGAAGATGGACAGGTCATGAAGGTTGGAACTGGGAATAGGGTCGGGGGAGGGGAAATGAGGAAACTGGAGAAATCCACCTTGATACCATGGGGTTGGGCAGTTCCGAAGTGGAAGATGAGGCATTCTTCCTCCAAGCGTCTGGTGGTGAGGGAGCGGCGGTGAAGGAGGCCCAGGACCTGCATGTCCTCGGCAGAGTGGGAGGGGGAGTTGAAATATTTGGCCACAAAGCGGTGGGGTTGGTTGGTGCAGGTGGTCCTGGAGATGTTCTCTAAAGCACTCAGTAAGAAGGCGTCCAGTCTCCACAATGTAGAGAAGACTGAATCGGGAGCGATGGATACAATAAATGATATTGGTGGATGTGCAGGTAAAACTTTGATGGATGTGGAAGGCTTCTTTGGGGCCTTGGATGAAGGTGAGGGGGGAGGTGTTGGCGCAGGTTTTGCAATTCCTGCAGTGGCACGGGAGGGTGCCATGAAGGGAGGGTGAGTTGTTGGGGGGGCGTAGACCTGATGAGGTAGTCGCGGAGGGAACGGTCTTTACGGAAAGTGGATAGGGGTGGGGAGGGAAATATATCCCTGGTGGTGGGGTCCGTTTGGAGGTGGCGAAATGGCAGAGGATGATGTGATATATACGGAAATTGGTGGGGTGGAAGGTGAGGACCGGGGTGGGGCGGGAGGGAGCTACTGCCCTTGTTGCGGTTGGAGGGGTGGTGGGTTCAAGGGCGGAGGTGTGGAGGGCATCTTCAACCACATGGGAGGGGAAATGCGTTTTTAAGGAAGGAGACCATCTGGTGTGTTCTGTGGTGGAACCGGTCATCCTGGGAGTCGATGCTGCAGAGACGGAGGAATTGGGAATAAGGGGTAGCATTTTTGTAGGAGGCAGGGTGGGAGGAGGTGTAATTCAGGTTGCTGTGGGAGTTGGTCGGTTTGTAGAAAATGTTAGTGTTGAATCGGTCACTGTTGATGAAGATGGAGAGGTCCAGGAAGGGGAGAGAGATGTCAGAGATGGTGCAGGTGAATTTAAAGTTGGGGTGGAATGTGTTGGTGAAGTTGATGAACTGTTCAACCTCCTCATGAGAGCACAAGGTGGCGCTGATGCAGTCATGAATGACCTCATTACAGCCTTGGTTCAAACATGGACAAAAGAGTTGAACTCCAGAGGGGAGGTGAAATTGAGAACCCTTGACAAGTGTGGCGTCAAGGACCCCGAGCAAAACTGGAACCAATGGGAATCCTAGGACAAATCTCCAGTGGTTAGAATCATACCTGATACATAGGAAGATAGTCATGGTTGTTGGAGCTCAGTCATCTCAGCTCCAGGACAAATCAGGGGTTAGGAATACTGCAGCAAGTAATTTACCACCTGATTCCCCAAAGCCTGTCCACCATCCAGAAGGCACAAGTCAGGAGTGTGATGGAGCAATCACCACTTTCATAGATGGGTGCAACTCCAACAGCAGTCACCATCCAGGACAATGCAGCCCATACATTTGGCATCACATCCACAAACATCCACTTCCTCAATCATCAATGCTCAGTAGGAGCAATGTGTATTACCTGCAATTTGCACAGCAGAAATTCACCAAAGATTTATAGACAGTACCTGCCAAACCGATGACCACTTCCATCTAGAAAGACAAGGGTTGCAGATACATGGGAACACCACCATCTGCAAATTCCCCTCTAAGCCACTTACCATCCTTATCTGGATTTTTTAATATCACATTCCTTCACTATCACTGGGTCAAGATCCTTGAAATCCCTCCCTGGGCCATTGTGAGTCTACCTACAGCACATGGACTGCAGTAGGGCAATAAATGTTGGTCAACTAACGATGGCTAGGTTCGACAAGTGACTTTTAAGAAAAGCTAGTATGCAGGTTCAGTGGATAGGAGAAAGTGAGGACTGCAGATGCTGGAGATCAGAGCTGAAAAATATGTTGCTGGAAAAGCGCAGCAGGTCAGGCAGCATCCAAGGAGCAGGAGAATCGAAGTTTCGGGCATAAGCCCTTCTTCAGGTTCAGTGGATAACCTGGAAAGTAAATTAAATGCTGGTCTTTATTTCAAAGACAACAGTGTATAAAAATGAGGAATTCTTGCTAAAAAATACAGCAGACACTAGTCAGACCACAGCTAGAATACTCTGAACAGTTTTGCGCCCCTTATCTAGGGAAAGATATACTAGCACTGGAGACAATCCAGCAAAGATTCAGTAGGATAATTCTGGCATAGTTAAGGAGAGGTTAAGACAATAGATCCTGTGCTCATTGATGTTTAGAAGAATGAGAGAAGATCTCATAAGTTTCTTCAGGGGCTTGACAGAGTATATGGAGGAAGGTTGTTTCTCTTTGTAGAACAGCCTCGGAACAAAAGGCATCGCCACGGAATAACATTTCAAACAGGCATGAGAAGGATTTTCTCAGAGAATGGCAAATCTGTGGAATTCTTTACCATGGAGGGTTGTCATAGCTGGGTCATTAAGGATATTCAAGGTTGAGATCAGCAGATATTTTAACTAACAAGGTGTGAGATATTGCATTATAGGCTATCTTCGTTAATTTACCCAATTTCGCCTATCTTTATTAACTGTTCTGAAGGTGTAGGTGTGTACTGTACCTTTAAGAGAGAGTGGAAGCTGGCACGGACATAGAAAGGCACAGAGTTTTTTTTAGATTAGATTAGATTACTTACAGTGTGGTAACAGGCCCTTCGGCCCAACAAGTCTACACCGCCCCGCCGAAGCGCAACCCACCTATACCCCTACATTTACCCCTTACCTAACACTACGGGCAATTTAGCATGGCCAATTCACCTGACCTGCACATCTTTGGACTGTGGGAGGAAACCGGAGCACCCGGAGGAAACCCACGCAGACACGGGGAGAATGTGCAAACTCCACACAGTCAGTCGCCTGAGGCGGGAATTGAACCCGGGTCTCTGGCGCTGTGAGGCAGCAGTGCTAACCACTGTGCCACTGTGCCGCCCACTACCACTGTGCCACCGTGCTGCCCACAACCACTGTGCCACCGTGCTGAAAAATTTTAAAATGCAACATTTGGTTGTGAAACAAATAGCTAAGCTGAGTTGTTATGCTACACAACAAATTTGATTTCAGTCAATCAGTTTAAATTATGTCCCAAGATACCAAAATCCAATTGAATTTGAATTTTACTGTTTTGATGACATCAAACCAATAAGACGGCCCAATGTTTTAGGGTATAAAAAAATCAGACTTTTTGAACAGTTCACCAGAAAGGCAAAGAGAACCATACGGCCTTCAGAACCTCTCTCTGAAAGGTACCTTTTCACTTGAAATTTGTGAAGTAGACAACTGAAGCAAAGAAGACAGGAAGGTGCAGGAGAATCGACACAGCTAACTGGTTTTGAAATTTGAATTTTTTGTAAAACTTATTTGGGGGTTTTTACCAGATCAGTATATTGTTGTAGAGTGGGAGGTAGATAAATTGATGAGACAAAGGAGGATGACAGTGTGGATAGTTGTTGTTTAATGTTCTTTTCTTTTTGGAGTTAATAAATAAATTGTTAATTTTTTTAAATAGTGGGATTCGGGTAGTTCTTTCTCACTCATACTTTAACAGAATACAAGGCAAGGTGAGCTTTTCTGTGTGTCGGGTTTAAATTAGCAGAAGAGTTTATCCCATGTCGTAACAATTTGGGTGCTGACGTCCGTGATTTGAACCATTCAGACAGATCTGAGATTTGGACAGATTTGAACAGACTTGGGGTAAGAAAAAGCCCAGTAGATTTAAACACTTGCTGGTTAATGTCCTAGATCTTTAAATAAAAATTAGGTGAGACAATTTGTTTACTTTTGGTGACTTGTGGTTGGTTAAATTAAAAGTGAGAGAAATGGTTCTTAAAATTGCTAAAGAGGTTCTGGGGTTTGAAGATGATTCCCAAATTTGCCAAGAAAATTTAGAAAGTAAAGGAAAGACCAGACTCTTAGAATTAGAAAAGAGATTAGAATTGAGTTAAACCAAGGACAAAAGTAAAGCAGAAATTGTAAGGGATTTACTCAAAGTCGAGAGTGTGTTGCTGGAAAAGCACAGTAGGTCAGGCAGGATCCGAGGAGCAGGAGAGTCGACGTTTCGGGCATAAGCCCTTCATCAGGAATTATGCCTGAAACGTTGATTCTCCTGCTCCTCGGATGCTGCCTGATCTGCTGTGCTTTTCCAGCACCACACTCTCGACTCCGATCTTCAGCATCTCCAGTTATCACTTACTCCGAAGGAATTACTCAAACACTTAGGTGTGTCAGAGAAACAGACAAGTGAAGTAGAGGTAGAAAAGCTTAAATTACAATTGAGGAAAATGGAGTTAGAAGGTGAGGAAAGAGAGAGGGAGAGAGAAAGAGAAAGAGAGAGAGAAGAAAGGCAGAAATAAAAAGAGAGAGAATTTGAACTTGAGAAATTGCGACTTAGTCAGCAAATTCAAGTTAACAGGATGGAAGTTAAAAGAGAAGGTAGTGATATATGCAAATATGTCAAAACTCTGTCACATTATGATGAGAAATATGTCGAAGCTTTCTTTATTTCACTTGAAAAATTAGCTAGGCAGATGGATGGTCTGAGGACTTGCGAGTAATGCTAGTTTGGACTAAACTGGTAGGCAGAGCTAGTAAGGAATTTGCAGCACTGTCAGATGAGGGATCAAGAGATTATGAAGAGGTCACATGGCTATTTTAAGTGCTTATGAATTGGTTCCAGAAGCATATAAACAGCGGTTCAGAAATATAAAGAAGGAACAGGTCAGACTTATGTTGAGTTCGAAAGAATTAAACATAGTCATTTTGATAGATGGATGCCGGCCTTTAAAACAGATAAGACCTATGAGGCTCTAAGAGATATTATTCTGCTAGAAGAGTTTAAAAACTTACTTCCAGAGATGGTAAGAATTCACGGAGGAACAGAAAGTTCAGGAAGTGAGAAGGGCAGCAGAATTAGCAGATGGTGCATAAGATAAGCTTCTGGCCAGAATTTCATCCTGTGAGGGATGGAAGTTAGGAAAAGAGGAGATCCTACATTACTAAACCAAGAATAGAGAGCACTGGTTATTGTTTACCACATGTTAAAGAAGCCCAAGAGGTGGAAAGGAGGTGAAAGGCCTCCACTGTAGTGGAATAGGACACAGAAAATTACTGTGCCGGTGGTTTAAGAAGGGCACTGAGAAAAGGTGTTTCCACTATGGTAAAGTGGGACATGTAAAGGTAAAAACAATGACTGCAGATGCTGGAAACCAGATTCTGGATTAGTGGTGATGGAAGAGCAAAGCAGTTCAGGCAGCATCCGAGGAGCAGTAATTGCTCTTTGGATGCTGCCTGAATTGCTGTGCTAATCCAGAATCTGGGACATGTAAAGTCACAGTGCTGTTCATTAAAGAAAGGCACTGTGGGAAAAGATGTGGTAAAAGAAGCTAAGCCAGTGGCATTGGTGAACGTAGTAAAGGAGACCCCAAGAAAAGTTGAGGAGCTGCTGGAGAGTGCACAGCCGAGGCAGAGGCTGGGTATCGAGTTAGTGCCTGATCTCTACAAAGGCTTCGCCTCTGTGGGTAAAGTTTACTCAGAAGGAACAGTGGGAGAAGGACACTAAATTATAATTTTGAGAAATACAGGATCTAACCAGTCTCTAATCGTAAGAGGTGAGCGAATATGCACGCTTTCTGACCTGTTATGTGAGAGAGTGGTAATTTTTGGGATAGATGGACAGAAATTTAGCAGTCAGGTTGGAGTGCCAACTCAAGACTAGGGAAGTAACAGTGGGAGTGATTGACAGAGTGTCAGTTCCAGGAATCCAGTTTGTTCTTGGCAATGATTTAGTAGGGTCCAAGGTGGGAGTGACACCCCTTGTTGTGGAAAAGCCCAAGGAAGACCAGGAAACTGAGGAGTGAAAAGAAAGATATCCTGGTATTTTCCCAGATTGTGTAGTAACAAGATGCCTCTATCAGAAGTCACACCATGAAGCAAAAACTAAAGAGAAAGATGAAGGAGTTGAGTTTCAGTTAGCGGACACTATGTTTGATGTAATGGTGCAGGAAAAACCTGAACAGGCAGAGGGTCAGCCAGAAGTGTTTAGCCCTGAAGGCTAAGGGACATACAACAGAAAGATGAAACAATAAAAGATATGTATGTTGATACGTACTCAGAAAAGGAGGCAGAGAATATTCCTGAGGCTTATTATTTGAAAGATAGAATTCTAAGATGAAAATGGAGACCACAGCAGGTTAGTGCAGAGGAGAAATGGGCTGAAGTGCACCAGATTGTGTTGCCGATAGCATACAGACAGGAAGTGTTATGGCACATAAACTACCTGTAGGGGGTCACCTAGGTGTATGAAAGATTCAGGCAAAGGCCCAAAAACATTTTTATTGGCTTGGAATGCACAAGGATATGGTTAGGTTTTGCCGTTCGTGTCAGACATGCCAAATGATAGGTAAGCCACAGGCGGTAATAAAACCAGCACCTTTGTTGCCAATTCCTGCATTCGAAGACCCTTTCATGCAGGTTATAAATGGTTGTGTAAGTCCCCTCCCGAGAACTAGAAGACAGAAAGAACTGGAAATATAGGTGTTGGTTCCTGCCTAGCAGAGTGAGGAATTAAATCCAGATGTTGTGGATTTTGATGTGCCTCAAAATACATTAAACAATGAGGAAGTCCTTGAGGAGTGGGACAGGTTCGTAAACTATCTGTCTCAGGATCAAAGAACACAGTTGAAAGATTTGTTACTGTGGTATGAAGACATATGCAAGAATAAGATGGGGGGGACTAATGCAATTGCGCATGAGGTAGGTGTAGGGAATGCTGTTCCAATAAAACAACACCCCTATTGGCTTAGTCCTTCCAATGCTAGACAGGTCCAGAAGGAAGTGGAGACCATGCTCAATGAAGATATCATTGAACCAAGCCAGAGCAAGTGGAGTTCACCAATTGTCTTAGTTCCCAAACCTGACGGGACTCAATAATTTTGCATGGATTATTGGAAAGTCAATGCTGTAACAACATCAGACTCATATCCAGTACCGAGATTAGAGGACTGTATCGAGAAAGTTGGACAGGCCAATTACATCATAAAGTTGGACTTACTACATGGTTACTGGCAAGTACCTTTATCAGAGAAGGCAAAATAAATTTCTGCATTTGTAACCTCAAATGGACCATATCAATTCAAAGTGATGCCCTTTGGAATGAAGAATGCACCCGCCACATTTCAAAAACTTATGAACAGAGTTGTGGCTGTATTAATAAACTGTGCAGTCATTTGGACAATATAGTGATCTTTAATAAGTCCTGGGAAAGATCACATGGTACAGTTGGCAGAGCTCTTTGACCAATAAAGAAAAGCAAAACTGGTAGTAAACTTAAACAAAACTGAATTTACAAAAGCAGAAGTGATGTTCTTGGGACATAACATCCGTCATGGAAGGTTGACCTCAAGGAATGCAAAAACAAAGACCACCGAGGAATTTCCATGACCAACCTCAAAGAAAGAGGTACTTCAATTTTTGGGACTCAGCAGATTCTATTGGAAGTTTGTTCCAAACTTCAGCAGTGTAGTGGCACCGTTAACAGATTTGCTGAAGAAGAACACAAAATTTTGGTGGACAGAACAGTGCCAGGAGGCATTTGACAATTTAAAAGCAATGTTAACCATCAAACCGGTTTTAGCGACACCAAACTTTTTGAAACCCTTCAAAGTTGCCATCGATATTAGTGACATTGGAGTTGGAGCTGGACTGCTACAGAAAGATGATGATGGAATTGAAATGCAAGTTGGTTATTTTTCAAAGAAACTCAACACCCACCAAAGAAAATATTCTATGATTGAATAAGAACTATTGAGTTTGGTATTGGCCTTACAATATTTTAATGTGTATGTCACGAACAATGTGTTGGAGACAGTTGTGTACACTGATCACAATCCTCTTACATTCTTGGAACGCTTTAAAGAATATGAGACTATTTCATTGGAGTCTTATGTTACAGACTGTTAATTTACAAATCATACATGTTGCGAGTCATAAGAATGCAACAGCAGATGCATTATCATGATGTCTGATAAAGTATAGATGAGATTGGTATCTATTCAATGTTATATATATGTGTGGAAAGGAGTTAATATGAACTTAGATTAAAGTCATATGTATGTCATGGTAATATGGTTAAAGAATAGAGAAAATGAAGCCATCTTCTCATTATGATGGTTCATTTTTTTTCTGAAATGGGGAGGTGTTATGAAGGTATAGATGTGTACTGTACCTTTAAGAGAGTGTGGAAGCTGGCACGGACCAGGAAAGGCACAGAATGTCCAGATTACAGAGGAGGAAGTGCTTGATGTTTTGAAATGGGTAAAGGTGGATAAATCCCCAAGACCTGATCAGGTGTACCCTAGAACTCTGTTGGAAGCTAGAGAAGTGATTGCTGGGCCTCTTGCTGAGATATTTGTATCATCGATAGTCACAGGTGAGGTGCCGGACGACTGGAGGTTGGCTAATGTGGTGCCACTGTTTAAGAAGGGTGGGTAAGGACAAGCCAGGGAACTATAGATCAGTGAGCCTGACGTCTGTGGTGGGCAAGTTGTTGGAGGGAATCCTGAGGGACAAGCTGTATATGTATTTGGAAAGACAAGGACTGATTAGGGATAGACAATATGGATTTGTGCGTGGGAAATCTCACAAGCTTGATTGAGTTTTTTGAAGAAATAACAAAGAGGAGTGATGAGGGCAGAGCTGTAGATATGATCTATATGGCCTTCATAAGGCATTCGACAAGGTTCCCCATGGGTGACTGATTAGCAAGGTTGGATCTCATGGAATACAGGGAGAACTAGCCATTTGGATACAGAACTGGCTCAAAGATAGAAGACAGAGGGTGGTGGTGGAGGGTTGTTTTTCTGACTGGAGGCCTGTGACCAGTGGAGTGCCACAAGGATCGGTGCTTGGCCCTCTACTTTTTGTCATTTACATAAACGATTTGGATGTGAGCATAAGAGGTACAGTTAGTAAGTTTGCAGATGACACCAAAATTGGAGGTGTAGTGGACAGCGAAGAGGGTTACCTCAGATTACAACAGGATCTGGACCAGATGGGCCAATGGGCTGAGAAGTGGCAGATGGAGTTTAATTCAGATAAATGCGAGGTGCTGCATTTTGGGAAAGCAAATCTTAGCAGGACTATACACCTTAATGGTAAGGTCCTAGGGAGTGTTGCTGAACAAAGAGACCTTGGAGTGCAGGTTCATAGCTCCTTGAAAGTGGAGTCGCTGGTAGATAGGATAGTGAAGAAGGCATTTGGTATGTTTTCCTTTATTGGTCAGAGTATTGAGTACAGGAGTTGGGAGGTCATGTTGCGGCTATACAGGACATTGGTTAGGCCACTGTTGGAATATTGCGTGCAATTCTGGTTTCCTTCCTACCAGAAAGATGTTGTGAAACTTGAAAGGGTTCAGAAAAGATTTACAAGGATGTTGCCAGGGTTGGAGGGCTTGAGCTACAGGGAGAGTCTGAACAGGCTGGGGCTGTTTTCCCTGGAGCGTCAGAGGCTGAGGGGTGACCTTATAGAGGTTTACAAAATTATGAGGGGTATGGATAGAGTAAATAGGCAAAGTCTTTTCCCTTTGTCAGGGAGTCCAGAACTAGAGGGCATAGCTTTAGAATGAGAGGGGAAAGATATAAAAGAGACCTAAGAGGCAACTTTTTCACAGAAAGGATAGTACAGGTATGGAATGAGCTGCCAGAGGAAGTGGTGGAGGCTGGTACAATTGAAACATTAAAGAGGCATTTGGATGGGTATATGAATAGGAAGGGTCTGTTTCCACATCTCTATGACTATTTGTTTGTGAAACAAATAGCTGAGTTGAGTTGTTATGCTACAGAACAAATTTGAATTCAGCCAATCAGTTTAAATTATGCCCCAAGATACCAAAATCCAATCGAATTTAAATGTTATTGTTTTAATGACATCAAACCAAAGATACAGTCCAATGTTTTGGAAAATAAAAAAAATTGGGTATTTTGAACAATTAGCCAGAATGGCAAAGAGCACCAAATAGCCTGCAAAGCCTTTCTCTCTGAAAGGTACCTTTACACATGAAATTTGTAAAGCAGATGACCAAAGAAAAGAATACAGAAAGATACAGGACAATCAACACAGCTGACTGGTTTTGAAATTTGAATGTTTTGTGAAACTTAATCTGGGGATTTTATCGGATCAGTATATTGTCGTAGAGTGGGAGGTAGATAAATTGACCAGACAAAGGAGGATGACAGTGTAGATAGTTGTTGTTTAATGTTCTTATTTTTGGAGTTAATGAATAAATGTTTTTTTTTAAAATAGTGGAATTTGGGTAGTTCTTTGTCACTCATACTTTAACAGATTACAAGGCGAGGTGAGCTTTTCTGTGTGTCGGGTTTAAATTAGAAGGGTTTACACCATGTCATAACATAACTCACTCACCACCTCCCTGTATTCATTAATACAGGGTTCCTGTTCATTCATTCATAACCCTTTACTAACCATTATTTACCATAACATGGTTTCTTTCATTCATTCTTAAAACTGCAATTTTGCAGTATCCAAATTTAAGAACAGCCCTTTCAAACCCATTACTGAATTTCCACACCTTATCAGCCCCTGCTGCAAGCAGAATTTATCTTAGCATACAGAACCATACTATCCCCATCAAGTCTCCATGGAACATTACTGTTAAATACCCTTTAACTGGGCCATTATCCCTTTAAGAAACTAACTGACAAAACAGTGCTTGCGTGAATGAATGAAACTCATACCAGTAAATAGTAAATAAATCTCACCACACAGCTGCAGCAATCAGTTTAATATCCATTATTCTTTTATTACAATTTCTAACTTATTTAGAGCATATAGGCCTAGTATTTTTACTAACATTTACTAATTTAAAAGACAAAATAACTAACACCTCTAATTATGCAAGCAGACCTGACAGACATCCCATCAGAAGTAGCAACCAGCAGTTAGCACATTTTTAACCCACCTCCTGTCTCCCAGGACAGAAGGCCTTCAAACCTTTGTGTACTATGGATGAAAAATGTAATACTTTAGTAATGATATGTAAGAACTGGATATAAAGGGGCTCTTGTAAAAACTGCATTTCAGGACGCTACTGCTGCCTCAGACTTGTGCTGTGATTGCTGAATAAAGAGGCTATTTTCACCAGTCACCAATTCTAGTAGCTATCTGAACACGATCCCACAAAGGGTTATTGGGAAATATCATGAAAATGAAATTAAAGATCTAAATGAAATCAGATCAGCCATGATTGCATTAAATAGTGGAGCAGACTCAATGGGCTGAATGTTCTACACTTCTCATAGGGTCTTATTCAATGACTCCACTTCCACACGTTTCAATGCCATTGGATGGACCACTAAATGCTTGTTTTCTGTGTACTTAATTTCCTTTATTACTTAAGTTAATAACCAATGAGGTTTACCGCACTTAGGTGGTAGTGTGGGGGAGAAAAGAAAAAAAAAGAAACAGGAGTATCCCCTAAAGCAAAAAAAAAGAAAAAAAAGAAAAAAAAATAACCAATGAGGTGTCTAGTAACAGTTAATGATTTCTGAGAGAATTAACATTTTGGGTCCAGAGCCACTTCTTCATAACTCAGAGAGGAGAATAGACTGCCCAATCAAACTGGAGCTTTAAGAACTTGGAGATAGTGAGGACTGCAGATGCTAGAAAGTCAGGAGTCAATAAAATGTGGAGCTAGAGAAAACAAAGTAGGTTGAGCAGGAGGGTTGACATGTCAGGCCAGAACCTTTCATCAGGACTGGCAAGGGGGCTCCAAAATAAAGAGGGAGGAGGTGGGGCTGGAAGAGTGATAGGTAGGTATAGGTAGTAGGTGATTGTGGTGGGTCAGTGTGTTGGGTGGTGTGAATAGACAGTTAGGGTCGGGTTGAGCTGGTAGACCAAGAAGGAGGGCTGGACCTGGGAAGATTTGGGAACTAGTGATTTCTATGTTAAGGTCATGTGGTTGTAAGCTCCTAGGTGAAAGTTTGTGTATGGCCTTATTTTGATGGTGGAGGAGGCCCAGCTTGGACATTGGGGCAGTTGAAGTGGATGACACATGGATGGATGGTAGGGTTGAATGGAGCGTAAGGACCATAAACGCTCCCTGAACAAGTTCCCGAGTTTGTGTTCGGTCTCTCCAATGTAGAAGAGACCACATCTGGAGGAATAGCTGCAATAAATTAGGTTGGAAGAAATGCATGTGAATCTCTCCTGGACTTCGAATGATTGTTTGGGACCTTGGACGGAGTTGTGGGGGTCAGGTTTTGCACCTCCTGCGGCCGCAGATAATGTTCCAGTTGTGGAGAAGTTGGTGGGGTATATGGACCTAACGAGGGAGTTGCGGAAACCAATCAACATCGTGCAGGAAATGTCCAATCACTAATTAGGTAGTGACGTATAAGGCCAATCAGATATGAGCTGCTTCCTAATCGTCATCTATTGCCGTGCGGAAGCAAATCGTCAAAAAACCACCTAACGGTTGGTTCAGCTCTAGCCAATCAACAATAACTTGACGCATACTCCCATCACAGGAGGGCATAAAGGTTCCAACCAGCGCAGCAATCAGAAATCACTATGCTCTGAAAAACAGTGAAGGGACTCGCAACATTAATTCTGTTTTTCTCCATCCAGCTGCTGCCAAACCTGCTGAGTTTCTCCAGCATTCTGCGTCTTCTCCTTTCTGATTGGTCTGTCCAGTCTCCTCCGATTGGCTTCTACTAGCCCTATTTTAATTGGTCACTTGGATCTCTTTTAAATAGACGGCCCCCCCAGCCGCGCTCAATCTGTGTCGGACAGCTACTGTGTGGATATGGTGTGGTTGAGTGCTGCTGATCCCCGCTCACTATGGATTCGGCTCCCTTTTCTTATCGGGGTCCTGATTATTTTTAACGGCGAGAGAGACAGCGGAGCCGGTAAGACTCGAGTGGAAGTGCATTAGATCACGGGTAGGGAAGCTTACCGTGGGCTTTGACGTTTCTTTAATATTGCTGCCTCTACTGGTCCTCATGTCGGCGAGAGTAGTAGTCACGATTTTAAGTTGTCACTAACCCAAGTTGGAAACTTTAGGAACAGATGTTTAAGGTGCTTGGTAGCAGCAGTAGAACCGACGGAATATTTTGGAATTCGCTGTTAGCTTTGTTAAAATGGACTTTTTTTAAACTCTTAAAACCTGAACTTGCTGCTGTAACTTGAACTTGCTGGCCTGGTGTTCAAAATTGTGCTGCTTAGTCAGCTATCCAAGACATCATATACTCCTTATCCATACATTTAGATAAGGGGACCATACTGTTCAGCCTTCTAGGTGAAGTTGCTCTGGTAGTTATAATATTTGCAAAACTTTCCTTTTTTGTATTCCATTGAAATAAAGACCAACACTGCATTTACCTTTCCTGTAAAGTTCTGAACTTGGACAATAGCTTTTTGATCGATACACTACAACTATCAAGTCACTGTAGCATTCTACAGTCTGTTGATTCAGACTGGTGCAGTATCTCTGCTGTAGTATATAAAACTCAGCTGCTTTCACATTAGTTTGTAAACTATAATAGTCCCACACTTGTGCTGGTTGGAAGAAAACTTTTTTCTGATTGTTTACCTGGACCAGTCAATTAGCCTGTCTGTACCACACTTTTATTTTTAAGGTGGCATTTTCAAGTATTTAGCCTGCTCAATCAAAGCCTCTGTCTTACTAATGAGACTGAGTTTTTATCCCTAAACTATAATCAGTATGTTTTTGCCTACCAACATGTAACCAAACTTAGCTCAAAGCTTGCTGCTACTTAAACATTCTCCAAGTATCTATACCATGTCACACCAAGATTCTAGTGAATGTAAAGGATAGTGTACTCCAGAGTTGCTTCAAAAGCAATTGCCCTTGTTTCCTTGACTTATTCATTGAAGTCCAAAAGGATTAATTGAAGAGTTCAGATTCCATCATCCTGACCCAGTATTGAGTAGAGGGTTTGGGAGGTAATGTGGCTGGATAGAACATTGGTTAGGCCACTTTTGGAATATTGTGTAATTCTGGTCTCCTTCCTATTGGAAAGATGTTGTGAAGCTTGAAAGAGTTCAGAAAAGATTTCAAAGAATGTTGCAAGGGTTGGAGGATTTGAGCAATGGGGAGAGGCTGAACAGGCTGGGGTGTTTTCTCTGGAGTGAGGGGCTAAGGAGTAACCTTATAGAGGTTTGTAAAATCTTGAGGGACATGGATAGGATAAAGAGACAAAGTCTTTTTCCTGGAGTAGGAGAGTCTAGAACTAGGGGCATAGGTTTTGGGTGAGGAGGGTGGGGGGAATATGAAAGAGACCTAAGGGGCAACTTTTTCAGAGGGTGGTGAGTGAATGGAATGAACTGCCAAAGGAAGTGGTGGAGGCTGGTGCAATTACAACATTTAAAAGGCATCTGTACACAAATAGGAAGGTTTAGGAGGGATAATGGCCGGGTGCTGGCAGGTGGGACGAGATTGGGTTGGGATATCTGATTGGCATGGACAAATCGGACTGAAGGGTCAGTTTCTATGCTGTATATCTGATTGACTCTCCTCAATCTGCCAGACCTGAGTTTCTTCAGCTTAGTATTGTTGCATCAAGAAACAAAACTAATTCTGTAAGTCTCCATTCTTTCACAACCATGCTTCCATCAGGTGGTTAAATGAATAAAAATTTCAAATTTCCAGGTTTGTGATGTATCACAGTAATATGAAGAGCTGGAGTTCAGAAAGACAAGCAAGGAATGCCTATGCAACCTGGCTCAGTCAACTTGTTAATGGAACTGTTGTGGTTATTGTGGTTCGGTTCACCGAGCTGGAAGTTTTTGTTGCAAACGTTTCGTCCCCTGGCTAGGCGACATCATCAGTGCTTGGGAGCATCCTGCGAAGCGCTTCTTTGATGTTTCCTCCGGTGTTTATAGTGGTCTGTCCCTGCCGCTTCCGGTTGTCAGTTCCAGCTGTCCGCTGTAGTGGTTGGGTATATTGGGTCCAGGTCGGTGTGTTTGTTGGAGTTTGTGGATGAATGCCATGCCTCTAGGAATTCCCTGGCTGTTCTGTCTGGCTTGCCCTATGATAGTAGTGTTGTCCCAGTCGACTGGGCAAGCCAGACAACAGCCAGGGAATTCCTAGAGGCATGGCATTCATCCACAAACTCCAACAAACACACTGACCTGGACCTAATATACCAACCACTACAGCGGACAGCTGAAACTGACAACCGGAAGCGGCAGGGACAGACCACTATAAACACCGGAGGAAACCTCAAAGAAGCGCTTCGCAGGAGGTTCCCAAGCACTGATGATGTCGCCTAGCCAGGGGACGAAACGTTTGCAACAAAAACTTCCAGCTCGGCGAACAGAACCACAACGAGCACCCGAGCTACAAATCTTCGCCCAAACTTTGAACTGTTGTGGTTACTTTGCAAGCTGACTAAAACTGAATTTTCAGTGTCCTTTGAACTAAACTAGTCAGTTTTCAACTGGAGATTGGAACTGAATTACAAAAGTATTGTGATCAAATGCTGGATAAGGTACAGCATAACTTGGTTAGGGACTAATATTTAACAATCCAAGTCAATTTCATTGTCAGCCACTTGCATTATCAATCAACAGTTTTAGTTGTACGTATGCAGGAAGTGATGTGGTGTTATAGTAACACTAAATTTCACTTCAGAAAAAATGTTTAATACTGTAGCTACAGGAATAAACTATGCTGAAACAGCATGGACAAAATGGGATGAAAGTTGTTAGTGCACTAAAGTTTTAAAAATCCCATGACATGTTATAGTCTATTTGGAAGTATGAGCTTTCGAAACACTGCTCCTTTATCAGGTAGCTAGTGGAGTGGGATCATGGGATGCAGAACTTGTAGCAAAAGATCATAGGGTCAAACAATGAATGATATTCTACAAACGTAGAATGCTGTTAAGTCTTTTAGAATGATGTGGAGGTGCCAGTGTTGGACTGGGGTGGACAACAGGTTACAGTCCAACAGTTTATTTGGAAGAGCCAGCTTTCAGAGCACTGCTCCTTCATCAGGTAGCTAGTGGAGTAGGGTCGCAATTTATGGCAAAGATCAGTGTCATACAACTGATTCAATATATTGAACAAACCTAGATTGCTGTTTAAGTCTTTTTTTTTAGAATGGGTTGCAGGTTTTGATTTGATGTGCAAATCCCAGAACTACTTTGTTATATTCTGTAAGGTTTTTAAAAAGTGATATCTCTGCTCAAACAATGCATTAAAGGTGAGGTTAGAGTTTGTATGTATCCCAATCTTGAGTCAGACTGGTTCTATTTTCAAAGTAGGAATTTGAAATGCCACAAATTTTATAAAAACATTGACTGCCTTAAGATAAAGAACAAAGAACAAAACAATTACAGCCCAAGAACAGGCCCTTCAGGCCTGAGCTGATCCAAATGTACTGTATAAACCTGTCTGTCAATTCCTAAGCATCTATATCCCTCTGCACCTCACCTCCTCGTGCATTTGTTCGGATGCATCTTAAATGAATCTACTGTGCCTGGCTCTACCACCTCTGCTAGGAGAAAGTGAGGACTGCAGATGCTGGAATACCAGAGTTGAAAAATGTGGTGCTGGAAAAACACAGCAGGCCAGGCAGCATCCGAGGAGCAGGAAAATTGATGATTTGGGCATAAGCCCTTCTTCAGAAATCCTGAAGGGCTTATGCCCAAAACATCGATTCTCCTGCTCCTCAGATGCTGCCTGGTGTGCTGTGTCTTTCCAGCACCACATTTTTCAACTCTACCACCTCTGGCAATGTGTTCCAAACACCCACCACCCTCTGACTTACCACGTGTATCCCCCTTAACTTTCCACGTCTTGCCTTGAAAGCATGACCTCTCTCATTATTGAATCCTTCACCTTGGGGGAAAAAGCTTGTCTCTATCCACCCTTCATGATTTTGTAAACCTCAGTCGGATTTCCCCCTCTTAATCTCCTTTTTTTTTCTAATGAAAATAAACCTAACCTACTCAACCTTTCTCTATAGCTAGCACCTTCCATACCAGGCAACATCCTCAAACCTTCTCTGTGCCCTCTCCAAAGCGTCCACATCCTTTTGGTAATGGGGTGACCAGAACTGTACACAGTATTGTGTACCAAAGTCTTGTACAATTTTAACATGTCCTGCCAGCTCTTATACTCCATACCCTGTCCAATGAAGGCAAGCATACTGTATGCCTTCTTGATCACTCTATCCACCTGTGCAGCAACCTTTAGGGTACAATGGACCTGCACTCCCAGATCTCTCTGCCCATCAACTTTTCCCAAGGCTCTTCTGTTCATTGTATAATTCGCTCCAGAATTAATCTTGCCTAAATGTATCACCTCCCATTTGTCTGGATTGAAAACCATCTGCCACTTTTCCACCCAACACTCCAGTCTATCTATATCCTCCTGTATCCTCTGACAGTCCCTTATGCTTTCTGCTACTCCACCAATCTTTGTGTCATCTGTGTACTTACTGATCATACCAACAGTGCCCTCTTCCAGATCATTTATGTATATTACAAACAACAATGACCCCAACACTGACCCCTGTGGAACACCACTATTTCATGACCCTTTTAGCCCACTTGATTCCTCATTGAAGACTTGTCCTAATGTCCTGATATTCCTCCAGGGCCCATTCTGTTCTTAGCTGCCTAGACCTTATGTACGCTTCCCTTTTCCTCTTGGCTAGTCACACAATTTCTCCTGTCATCCACAGTTAATGAATCTTGCCCTTCCTATCCTTTGCCTTCAACTGGACATGCTTATCCTGTACTATCTTTAACCTATCTTTGAAAGCCTCCCACATCTCAAATGTGGACTTTCCTTAAAATAGCTGTGTCCAATCCACATTACCGAGCTCCTGCCTAATTTTGAAAGAAATTGGCCTTGGCCCAGTTTAGTACTCTCCCCTTTGGACCACTCATCTTTGTCTACGAGTATTCCAAAACTTACACAATTGTGGTCACTGTTCCCAAAGAAATCCCCCACCACAACTTCTACTACCTGTCCTGGCTCGTTCCCCAGTAGCAGGTCCAATATTGCCCCTTCCCTTGTTGGACTATATCATACTGCTCTAGATGGGCACTTTTTGAACAAAATAGTATGCTTGCAAATGCACCATAGACTTGAGTGTGCACTTACACATGAGGGAGAGTGAGCATGTTGATGTGATGGAGTATATACCTGTGCACACCCCCTTGTAGATGGGTACCTAAGTATGAGGGTCTGTGTGCTTGAGTATAATGTGGTGGGGTTACCTCATGTGATATGAACCCAGGACCTTGTTCCTTGGGTTCATGGCACACAACAGGTGATCCCATCACACTCTACACAAGTGTATACTTACATTCTGACTCTCTTTACACATGCTCTCAGGCACACCCTCTCTCGAGCATATACTGTACTCCTTCACACTCACATGCAGGGTGAATTTCCATTTGCAGATAAATCATATTTTATTCCAAATGCACAATCTGTAGACAGTCAATATTTTTATAATCCATGTGACATTTTAAATTCATAGTTTAAATAGAACCAGTCTGGCTCTAGTTTGAATACATACAGACTCTAACCTCACCTTTTAATGCATTGAGTTGCCATCTCAACTTAATCTTGAGAAACCTTTGAAACTGTGACTTGAGGTTTTGGGATTTACGCTAATGAACCAAACCTGCAACCCACTCCAAAGGACTTAACAGAAATCTAGGTTTATTTAATATTGTTTCAGTTGTATGACCCTTTGACCTTGATCTATAAGTTATGTTCTATGATCCTCCTCCACTCCTTACCTGATGGAGCAGTGCTCTCTGAAAGCTAGTACTTCCAAATAAACCTGTTGGACCATAACCTGGTGGTGTGATTTTTAAACTTTGTCCACCCCAGTTCAACACCAGCATCTCCATCTGTTATTGTAAACACTTTTTTTTTTTCAAAAAACCTCCTCCATTTGGAAGAAAACATTTTGTGCTAATTGTTATTTAGACCAGTCAATTAAAACATTTGTCACATTTTGTTTCTGTGGCTATTTCAGGTAGTTCACCTGTTCAATCACAAGCTTGCATTTTCTGAAGTAGATTAACCTCAGTGCTTGATTCCCTCTTATGTTGTGACATAAGTTTTTTTTTATTTTTTTTATTTTTTTATTTTTATGTACCAGTGATCCAGTTTACTTTTTACATTGACGAATTAAATACCTAATGATTTAAACAAATAACTGCATTTAGTATTCTCAGGATCTAAATTGATTTTTGAAGCTTCCTGATGTGTAGCACAGTGAGATTTGAGGCAGCAAATATACTCCCTGCTTCACCAACCCAATTGCCATTCTCTGAAATAATTATTGATGATAATCTCATGGATAATTCATGTGGATGTTCTTTATGCCAAAAATCTTTGCTTTAAGTTCCACAAAACTCCTAGCCCCCAGTGTTAACCTCTGAGCTCTTTAAACTAGTGCATCTATTCCTCCCTGTTTTTAAAATTTTAAACTCTAAGCTTTTGTTGAAACTTAAGAAATACAATTTGAACGTGTACAATTGTCCCTTAGTGGCATTCATCACAAAGCACTTCCACAGGAGGTTGAGCAAAAGGTATCCTGCCATTTGGTAATGTAATGGCTGGCCACTTTGACAGGAAGAATGCAGGTGAATATTAAAAAGTGATAGCTGTAGCATGATTTGGGAGTCATTGTGCATAGATAGCATGCAGATTCAGTAATAGGGAAGACAAATGTTGGCCTTTTCTAAAGAGGGGTGTATTTAGATTAGGTTCCCTATAGTGTGGAAACAGGCCCTTCAGCTAAACAAGTCCACACTGACTGTCTGAAGAGCAACCCACCCAGACCCATTTCCCTCTAACTAATGTATCTAACACTATGGGTGACTTAGAATTGCCAATTCACCTAACCTGCACATCTTTGGACTGTGGGAGGAAACCCACGCAGACACTGGGAACATGTACAAACTCCCAAAGGTTGGACTCAAACCTGGCTCCCTGGCGCTGAGGCTGCAGTGCTAACCGTTAAAAATGTGGAGGTCTTGTCCATACAAGACGACAGTATTCCAAGTGCAGTCCAAAGTTGCCAGAATTGTTAGTGTAGGGCAAGCTTACAAGGTTGGTCCAAGTGTGGAGGAATTATCCAAAATGATGAGGCTGAGTTGGCTGGACTTTTCTCTCCTTTAGAAATGAGAACTTTTGAAACCAGATTCTTGAGGGGTAGCTCCATTTTCAGCAGCAGGAGCAAGAACTAGGGGCTGCCAGGAAGGTAAACTAATCTTCTAAAGTTTAAAAATCACAACACCAGGTTATAGTCCAATAGGTTTAATTGGAAGCACACTAGCTTTCGGAGCGATGCTCCTTCATCAGGTGATTGTGGAGGGCTCGATCGTAACACAATTTATAGCAAAAATTTGCAGTGTGATGTAACTGAAATTATACATTGAAAAATTGATTCTGTTAAGCCTTTCATCTGTTAGAATACAGTGATAGTTTCACTACTTTCATGTGTAAATCGCAAAACCCTTTTTTTAAAGTTGCATTCTCAGGTTAGCTGTTAACAATGGTGATAGCTAGACAATATGTTGAAGGTGTTAGCCCCCTGTGTTCTCTTTCTATGACCTGATGTTTAGATTGATTCTAATCTTAAAAAGTGAGAAGAGTTTTACATAAATTCATGCAGTTTTTGAGCTCAGTTCTACATGAATGTATGCAGTTTTTGAGCAAAGTGCAATGTAACTCTGCAAGTACAAATTCCAAATCATAATCTTCTAAAAGCTTACCTCACAGGTGGAGCACATGCTGAGCAGGAGCAGACATACAATGACTTAGTGAGGTAATATATTTGGCTTTACCTGAAACACTACCTAGGCGGTGTCTCCCACGCATCCTCCTCTAATCAGGGGGAGAAACAGTTCTGTGTATCAGATTGGTATGGTTACTAGTTTATCCCAATAGTCTCTTAGGGAATTCAGAATCGTGGAATAGATGGTTGAGCAGTTGAATGCTCTTATAGAAGGTGGGAGGTGAGGGTCACCACTAGTGTCCCCACTGACTTCATCTGTGGGAAGTGCACCCAACTCCAGCTCCTTAGAAAATGCCAGGGAACTCTAGCTGGATGAACTTCGGATTATTCGGGAGGCTCGGGGTTTGAGAGGAGTTACAGGGAGGTAGTCACATCTCGGACAGGATAAAGGCAGATGGGTTATAGTCAGGGATCCCCTGTGGCTGTTTTTCCCCCTCAATAACTAGTATACTGTTGGGAGGGGATGACCTACCAGGGGTAAGCCATAGGGTACAGGTCTCTGCTCAGAAGGGAAAGAGGGAGATGAGCAGAGTGTTAGTCACTAGGGATTCCATAATTAGGAGGACAGATAGGAGGCTCTGTGGGAATGAGAGACTTAGAGTTGGTATGTTGCCTCCCAGGTGTCAGGATTTATAATGTCTCTGATCATGTTTTCAGGATCCTTAAGGGGGAAGGGGTGCAGTCCCAAGTTGTGGTCCACAGAGGCACTAATGACATAAGTATGAAAAGGAATGGGGATTTAAGGCTGAAATTCAGGAAGCTAGGGTGGAAGCTTAGTACTAGAACAAAGCTATCTCTGGTTTGTTACCCAAGCCAGGAGCTAGTGAAGCAAGGAATAGAGGAGTTGAAACACATGGCTGCAATGGTGCAGGAGGAAGAGTTTCAGATACCTGGATAATTGGGGCTCATTTTGGAGTAGGTAACCTCTACAAACTTGAACTAGAGGGGTACCAATATTCTGGGTGTTTGGGGGGGGTGGGGGGAGGTTGTGGAATTTGCAAATGCTCTTCAGGAGGGTTTAAACTAATTCTTCTGGGGGTGGGAACCTGAATTGTAGCTCATATCCAGGAGATTGAGTAGTGAGGTCAAAAATAAGGTTTCATGGTTGTAGGAGTGCACCAGCAGGAAGGTGGTTTGGAGTGTATCTACTTCAGCCCCAGGAGCATCCAGAATAAAGTGGGTGAACTTGAAGCATAGGTGTTGGTACCTGGGACTTCGATGTTGTGGCCATTTTAGAGACATGGATAAAGCAGGGACAAGAATGGTGGTTCAGATTCCAGGGTTTTGATGCTTCAGTAAGAACAGAAGATAGTAAGAGGGGTGGGTATGGCAGTTAGTCAAGGAAGAACATTTGAGAACTCTCTTGCTGAGGTTAAAAACAGGAAAAGAGGTCAACCTGTTGGAGTTTTCTATAGGCCTCTGAATAGTTCAAGAGATGTAGAAGAATGTATAGCAAAGAGAATTCTAGATAGGAGCATGAATAACAAGATAGCTGTTATGAGGGACTTTAACTTCCCAAATATTGACTAGTAATACTATAGTTTGAGTACTTTAGGTCAGTTTTTGTCCAATGTGTGCAGGAGGGTTTCCTGACACAATATGTAGATAGGCTAACAAGGGAGAAGACCACACTGGATTTGGTACTGGTAGGTTTTAGATTTGGAGACAACCAAATTGTGATCATTATCACCCAATGATAAGTTTACTTAAGTAATGGAAAGGGATATGTTGCAGAGCAAGAGTTTATAGCAGAGGGAAGCAATTAGGCAATATATAGGATGGGGAAGGAAATTGCAGGGGATGGGCACAATTGAAATGTGGAGCTTGTTCAAGGAACACTACTGCATGTCCTTGATAAGTTTGCATCTGTCAGGCAGGGAGCCATGGTTTACTAAAAAGTTGAATCTCTTGTCAAAAGGAAGGAGGCTTATGTTAGGATGAGACATTAAGGCTTAGTTAGGGTGCTTGAGAGTTAAAAGGTAGCATAAATCCTACCATGATTTGCCTTTCCAAAATGCAGCACCTCACATCTAAATTAAACTCTCTGCCACTCCCCAGCCCATCTGATTAAAGTCCCATTGTACTGAGGTAAGCTTCTTCACTGTCCACTATACTTCCAGATTTGATGTCATCTGCAAACTTGACATTTATACCTATATTCACATCCAAATCATATGAAATGACAAAAAGCAGTGGACCCAGCACCAATCCTTGTAACACTACTAGTCACAGACTTTCAGTCTGAAAACCAACCCTCCATTATCATCCTGTCTACCTTCAAGCTAGTTCTGCATCCAAATGGTAGTTCTCTTGGTATCCCAGGTGATTTAACCTTGCTAACTAGTCTACCATTAGGAACCTGGTCAAATGCTTTACTTTAAAGGACATTGGCTAGGCCACTTTAGGTTACTGCATTCAATTTGATCTCCCTGCTATAGAAGAGAAGATGTTATGAAGCTTGAAAAGGTTCAGCAATGATTTAAAGGAAGTTCCCAAGGTTGAGAGCTTGAGCTATAGGGAAGAGGCTGAATAAACTGGAACTGTTTTCTCTAGAACATCAGAAACTGAGGGGTGACTTTACAGAAGTTTGTAAAATCATGAGGGGCATGGATTGGCTGAATAGCCAATATTTTTCCCTTGTTAGGGGAATCCAAAACTAAAGGGCTAGATTTAAGGTGAAAGGGAAGGATTTAAAGGATGATCCAAGGGGAAGATTTTTCCCCATGTAGAGGCTGGTGCATGTATGGAATGAGCTGCTAGAGGATGTGGTAGCTGGTACAATTTACAGCATTTAAAAAGGTGGCTGGATGGGCATATGAATAGGAAGGGTTTAGAGGGATATGGGGCAAATAGGGCTCGATTTATTTAGAATCAGGTCAGCATGAACAAGTTGGTCCGAAGGCAAAAGTGAGGACTGCAGATGTTGGAAACCAGAGTTCAGATCAGAGTGGTGCTGGAAAAGCACAGCAGGTCAGGCAGCATCCGAGGACCAGCAAAATCGACATTTTGGGCAAAAGCCCTTCATCAGGGCTTACCTTGGAACAATGGGACTTGAATCAGATGGGCTGGGGAATGGCAGAGAGTTTAATTTAGATGTGAAGTGCTGCATTTTGGAAAGGCAAATCATGGTAGGACTTAGCAGGACCTTACCATTAAGTGTATTAGATTTCCTACAGTGTGGAAATTGGCTCTTCGGTGCAACAAGTCCTCCGAAGAGTAACCCACCCAAACCTATTTCCCTCTGACTGATGCACCCAACCCTATGGGCAAGTTAGAATAGCCAAATCACCTGACCTGCACATCTTTGGACTGTGGGAGGAAACTGGAGCACACGGAGGAAACCCACGCAGACACGGGGAGAATGTGCAAACTCCACACACAGTTGCCCGAGGCTGGAATCAAACCCAGGCCCCCGGTGCTGTGAGGCAGCAGTGCTAACTACTGAGCCACGGTGCTGTCCTGGGGAATGTTGCTGAACAAAGAGACCTTGGAGTACAGTTCCATAGTTAAGTGGAGAGTCACAGGTAGGATAGTAAAGAAGGCATTCAGTATGCTTGTTTTTATAAGTCATGTATTAGTATTGAAATTGGGTGGTCATATTTGAGGTGTATAGGATAATGGGAATAGGAGGAACTCCCTTAATTCTGGGTTTGTAGGAAGATGGTTGTTAGAGGTCAATATCTGGACTCCAGAATAGTGTCCTGGGCTCAAGCATCTTAATCTGCTTCACCAAGCTTCTATCCAAAGTCAAAAGTGGGTGTGGATATGCAAATGCTAAGGCTTGGACAATATCCAGGCTTGGGCTGAAAGGTGACATGACATTCACACCACATTCCAGGCAATCAATTTATTACCCCTTGACCTTCATTGGCAATCCCATTGAGGAGATTGGCAATTTCCAAAAGTGAAATGGGACTACCCATACAGATAGCTGCAAAACTGGCTCAGACTGGGAGTCCTGCAGTGAGTAACTCTCCACCTGACTCCTCTGTCCATCTAAGATACACCAGGAATGATGGTGTGCTCTCACCTGGATGAATTGAGCTGAAAAATCTGTTGCTGGAAAAGCACAGCAGGTCAGGCAGCATCCAAGGAGCAGGAGAATCGACATTTCGGGCATGAGCCCTTCAGGAATGAGGAGGGTGTGCCAAGCAGGCTAAGATAAAAGGTAGGGAGGAGAGACTTGGGGGAGGGGCGTTGGGAATGAGATAGGTGGAAGGAGGTTAAGGTGAGGGTGATAGGCCGGGAGAGGGGGTGGGGGCGGAGAGGTCGGGAAGACGACTGCAGGTCAAGAAGGCTGTGCTGAGTCAGAGGGTTGGGACTGAGATAAGGTGCTCTGATTTGTCTTTCCAAAATGCAGCACCTCACATTTTATTTAATTTAAACTCCATCTGCCACTCCATGGCCCATTGGCCCATCTAATCAAGATCCTGTTGTAATCTGAGGTAACCTTCTTCGCTGTCCTCTACACCTCCAATTTTGGTGTCATCTGCAAACTTACTAACTGTACCTCTTAAGCTCACATCCAAATCATTGACGTAAGTGACAAAAAGCAATGGACTTGTCACTCCACTGGTTACAGGCCTCCAGTTTGAAAAACAACCCTCCCACCACCACCCTCTATCTTTTACCTTTGAGCCAGTTCTGTAGCCAAATGACTAGTTCTCCCTGTATTCCATGAGATCTAATCTTGCTAACTAGTCAACCATAAGGAACCTTGTTCAACGCTTTGCTGAAGTCCATATAGGTCACATCTACCACTCTGCCCTCATCAATCCTCTTTGTTACTTCTTCAAAAAGTCAAAGTTTGTGAGACATGATTTCCCACGCACAAAGCCATGCTGACTATCCCTAATCAGTCCTTGCCTTTCCAAATACATGTACATCCTGTCCCTCAAGATTCCCTCCAACTTGCCCACCACCGAGGTCAGACTCACCGGTCTATAGTTCCCTGGCTTGTCCTTACCACCCTTCTTAAACAGTGGCACCACATTTGCCAGCCTCCAGTCTTCTGGCATCTCCCCTGTGACTATCAATGATATAAATATCTCACCAAGGGGCTCAGCAATCATTTTCCCTAGCTTCTCAGAGTTCTAGGGTATACCTGATCAGGTCTGGGGATTTATCCACTTTTTGTTTTAAGACATCCAGCACCACCACTTCTAATATGACATTTCTCAAGATGTCACTATCTGTTTCCCCACATTCTGTATCTTCCATGTCCTTTGGAGTAAACACTGATTCAAAATAGGAGAAAGTGAGGTCTGCAGATGCTGGAGATCAGAGCTGGAAATGTGTTGCTGGAAAAGCGCAGCAGGTCAGGCAGCATCCAGGGAACAGGAGAATCGATGTTTCGGGCATAAGCCCTTCTTCAGGAATGATAGTCAATTAGTATCTCCCCATCTCCTACAGTTCCACAAAGGCAGCCTTTGTGGATCTTTGAGGGGCCCTATTCTCTCCCTAGTTACCCTTTTGTCCTTAATGTATTTATAAAACCTTTTGGATTCTCCTTAACCCTATTTGCCAAAGCGCTCATGTCTGTTTTGTTTTTGCCCTCTTGAATTCTGTTTTAAGTACATTCCTGCTGCTTTTATTCTCGAAGAATTCATTTGATCTCTGCTGTCTTTCCCTGACATCGACAGATTTTTTTTTTCTTAACTGAAACCTCATTCTCTTGTCATCCAGCATTCCCTACATCTCCCAGCCTTGCCTTTCACCCCAACTGTCTAAGGACTGTGACTTTGTTTTGAAAGCATCCAATTTTTCCAACTGTCCCTTACCTACAAATATTTGCCCCCATCAACTATTTATAAGGAAGTTTCTTACCTAATATTGTCAAATTTGGCCTTCTGCCAATTTTAAAGAAAGTGAGGACTGTAGATGCTGGAGATTATAGTAGTGTGTGTTTGGTGCTGGAAAAGCACAGTGGATCAGGCAGCATCTGAAGAGCAGGAGAATCAATGTTTTGGACATAAGCCCTTCATCAGGAAAGAGGCTTGTGGGCCAGGGGACTGAGATGGCTGGGGCTGGAGCTGGAGGGGACGGTAGTTGAGAATGCGATAAGCAGATGAAGGTGATAGGTCAGAGAGGAGGGTGGAGCGGATAGGTGGGAAAGACGATAGACAGGTCGAGGGCGGTGCCGAGTTGGAGGCTTGAGACTGGGATAATTTTGAGGGTCACATTGATCAATGTAGGGGGATCAATGTGGATTTCACCAGTGTCTCTTCCCCGCCCCCCACCACCACCACCACCACCACCAAAAACGTCCCAGTTTTAAGAATTAAAGAGGATTCTGATCTCGTACACTACCGTCTCCGACATGTTGTTTGTGACATTCACATTAAAATGTTGTAAAATGAGTACCAAACCGAATAGTTTCTTTTCAACCATGGAGTATTTCCTCTGGTAGATGTTGATCTTCAAAAAAGTAGACAACTGGTAGTTCAGTCCCATCCTCATTTTCCTGTATGAGTACAGTTCCAACTCCTATGTCACGAGCATCAATGGCAACTTTAAAAGATTTTGAAAAGTTTGGTGCAGCTAAAACTGGTTTGGTGGTTAATATGGCTTTCAAATGGTCAAGTGTCTCCTGGCATGATTCTGTCCACCGAAACTGTGCTTCTTCAGCAAATCGGTTAACGGTGCCACTACTTGAAAGTTTGTAACAAACTTCTGATGGAATCTGCTGAGTCTTAAGAATCAAAGCACCTCTCTTTTGAGGTTGGTTCTGGAATTTGATTGATGCCCTTCATCTGATCATGGAGTCAACCTTCCACGAACGATACGTCCCAAGAATATCAGCTCTGCTTTCGTGAATCCAGTTTTGTTTAAGTTTCTCACCAGTTTTGCTTCTCGTGGTTGTTCAGAGCTCTGCTAACTGTACCATGTGATCTTTCCAGGACTTAAGATCACTACTTCATCCAAAGAGACTGCACTGTTTGTTAACCCAGCCACAGCTCTGTTCATGCGTCTTTGGAATGTGGCGGTTGTGTTCTTCATTCCAAATGGAATCACTTTAAACTGATATAGCCCATTTGGGTTACAAAGACAGAATTTCTTCCGTCGTCTCTGATCAAGGTACCTGCCAGTAACCACTTAAGTCCAACTTGATAAGTATCTGGCTTATCCAACTTTCTTGATATGTCTTCCAATCTAGGAATTGGATATGAATCTAATTTTGTAACCGCATTGACCTTCCAATAATCCACGCAAAATAGTCCTTCACATCTGATTCTTGCATACGTCCTTATATTGCAGTAAGAAATCTTTCAACTGTGTTCTATGCTCCTGAGATAGCTTACTAACCTGTCCCACTCCTCAAGGACGTCTTCCTTTTTTTTAAATCTATTTTTGAGGCACATCAAAATCTACATCTGGATTTGATTCCTCACCCTGCAGGGTAGTAACCAACACCTGTTTCTCTAGTTCATTTATTTCTCATAGTATGGTTTCAACATGTTCACATGACATACCCATACCTTTTTTCTATCTGTCATCTTTACTAGATAGCTCATTTGACTCAACTTTTTTTTTAAACTCAATTTAATAGGGACCACCTAAACCTGGCTTCGGAGGGATCTCCTATCACTGGTAACTGTACTAACACATTACTCCTTTGGGAAAATGTCAGTCTGAGCTTTTATCTGCCACCTGCTTTATTCTATACTGTACACTCTTTAGGTGCTGTTTAGCTACCTCATCTCTGATGCACAATCTAGGTGTCAGATCTCCAACTTTGGACCTGTCAATTTTTCTTTAATTTCAAAGGGCCTCTCACTTCATGATCGAATATTAACTGTAAGGGAGTGAACTGTATAGATTTATTTGGAGTGTCCCTAATGGTAAATGATATGAATGGGATACCTTTATCCCAATCATTCAGG
The DNA here is from genome assembly GCF_037043375.1 of Chiloscyllium plagiosum. Classification (NCBI taxonomy): domain Eukaryota; kingdom Metazoa; phylum Chordata; class Chondrichthyes; order Orectolobiformes; family Hemiscylliidae; genus Chiloscyllium; species Chiloscyllium plagiosum. The sequence goes on from NW_028270173.1 coordinate 57,824,359, forward strand.
TAGTCCTGTAGTATGCTGTCAACATGGTCTTTGAGGTCTGATGCCACCTTTCTAAAGCTCCTTGGGAATTAGGATGATACACACTGGATTTAAGGTGCCATATACCTAAGCTATCCATAACCACCACAAACAGTCTAGCAGTACATTTGATCCTTAGTCCATCTAAATTTGGGGGCGTCACGGTGGCACAGTGGTTAGCACTGCTGCCTCACAGTGCCTGAGACCCGGGTTGAATTCCCGCCTCAGGCGACTGACTGTGTGGAGTTTGCACGTTCTCCCCGTGTCTGCGTGGGTTTCCTCCGGGTGCTCCGGTTTCCTCCCACAGTCCAAAAGATGTGCAGGGTCAGGTGAATTGGCCATGCTAAATTGCCCGTAGTGTTAGGTAAGGGGTAAATGTAGGGGTATGGGGTGGGTTTCGCTTCGGCGGGTCGGTGTGGACTTGTTGGGCCGAAGGGCCTGTTTCCACACTGTAATCTAATCTAATCTAATCACTCCATCTGCCTAGCCAATTTTTCAAATGAAATAAAGAAGGCTTCAAAATCTTTCTCATCAAAATGTGGCAGTGTTTTGACATTTACATATAATCACTACCTTCTCTTTTAATTTCCATCCGATCAACTTGACTTTGCTGACTAAGTCGCAACTTCTCAAGGTCAAATTCTTTGTCTCTCCCTATCTTCTAACTCCATTTTCCTCAATTGTTGTTTGTTTGTCTACCTCTACTGCACTTGTCTGTTTCTCTGACACCAAAGTGTTTGAGTAATTCCCTGACAATTTCTGCTTTACTTCTGTTTCTGGTTAAACCCAAATCTAATTTATTTGCTAATTCTAAATGTATGGCCTTTTTCTTTCCTTCTAAACTTCCTTGGATCTTATTCCCAGAACCTCTTCAGCAATTTTAAGAGGCATTTCTCTTTTTTTTTTTAACTTAATCAATCACAGGTCAGGGGAGGCAATGGCCTAGTGGTATTATCATGAGCCTATTCTTCCAGACGCTCAGGTAATGCTCTGGGAATTTGAGTAAGGGAGATGGTGGGGTAGTGGTAATATCATTGGACTCTTAATCCAGAGGCTCGGCTAATGTTCTGGGATCATGGGTTCAAATCCCATAAGGTAAGCTTAAGGAGGACAGAAACCTCCCATGGAGCAGAAGGGCAAAAACTCAATCTTGCTTTTTAGTACGAATACAGACTGTGAAAGCAGGGCCTCAATCCTTCTGACCATTGGGTTTTAAGCAGGAGGTGTCCAAAACGTTACCACAGGGATAACTGGCTTGTGGTAGTCAAGCGTTCATAGTAATGTCGCTCTTGATCTTTTGATGTCAGCTTTTCCTGTCATTGTGAAGAAGAACTCACCAAGCATTGGATTGTTCACCCACTAATAGGGAACATAAACTGGGTTTAGATTGTTGAGACTGGTTAGCTTTACTCTACTGATGTTGTGCTGTTGCAATAGTAATCCTGCTCAGTACGAGAGGAACTGTAAATTCAGACATTTGGTGTATGTGCTTGGCTGAGGAGCCAATGGTGCAAAGCTACCATCTGTGGGATTATGACTGAATGCTCTAAGTCAGAATCCTGCCTAAATGTAATTATACCCTAGCGCCATGAATCACTGGTTGACCTTAGATAACCAACTCTGGTGTGTAATGCTGTCCTATTCTGGTCTAGAGCGCTGCCTCTCTCCTTTAATCACCCATGTTTATAGGGAACCTGGTGCTAAATCATTCATAGACTACCTGATTCTGGCTCAGGGTTTTGTAAGTAGCAGAGCAGCTACCTAACTCTGCTCTATTGAAAGTCATCCCTCGAGCCACCTTTTTTAGGTGGCACGGTAGCTCAGTGGTTAGCACTGTTGCCTCAGTGCCAGGGACCTGGGTTTGATTCCCTTCTCGGGTGACTGTCTGTGTAGAGTTTGCACGTTGTCCCAGTGTCTGCATGGGTTTCCTCTGGGTGCTTCAGTTTCCACCCACAATCCAAAGATGTGCAGGCCAGGTGAACTGGCCATGCTAAATTGTCTGTAGTGTTAGGTGCATTAGCCAGAGGTAAATATAGGGTAGGGGAATGGGTCTGGGTGCGTTACCCTTCGTAGAGTCAGTGTGGACTTGTTGGCCTGAAGGGCCTGTTTACGTACTGTAGGGAATCTAATTTAAACAAGTCACCAAAATTAAACAAGTTGTCTCTCCTGCATTTTATTTAAAGATCTAGGCCACCAACCTGCAAGTGTTTAAATCTGCTGGGATTTTTCATACCCCCAAATCTATTCCAATTTGTCTAAACCAGTTCAAATCCTGACGACCAACCCCCAAACTGTTACAACACTGGGTAAACCCTCCTGCTTATTTTAACCCAGCAACACAGAAGATTTATCCCATGCAGTAATGTGTGGAAATTCCAAAAGCCAAGAACTATTTGAAGTAAAAATAAAAACTTTATTTCGTAAAATATTACAGAATTAACTAACAACTATTTACAACTCCTTCCTCTAATGTATCTTTTTACCTTCCCCATTCTACAATACTAGTCTGATTTTTTTATTTGGTTATTTTTTCTTATTTAAAATAAAACCCTGATTCAGATTTACAAAACTTATCTCTAAACCAGACATCTTTCAGTTCTTCTATGTATTCCAGTCTTCTTGGAGATTCTGCTTTACAGGTTACTGATTGATTTTAAAGGTACTTTTTTTTCTTTCAGAGCTATTTTTCAGTCTCTACATGCTGGCTTGTCAGTTCTCCTCTCAACTGTTCAATTTCCCTGGTCTTGCACCCCCAAAGCAACAGATTCTGTCATTGGCTTTTAAGATTGAATAGAGTATATTGACAAACTTGATTGGAAGTTGGTATTTTGGGGTATAATTTAAACTGGTTGAATTCAAATTTGTTTTTACCTCCAGGCAACCAGTTAATTGAGCTGTAAGACCAAATGTTACATTATATTTTTTTCAGAATACTTGGTTCTGTCTGGTAGTTCTACTGGCTGCTAATTTTCTTAAAGGTATAGTACACCCACATCTTCAGTGTCCTGTACCTTTTTAAAATTTTTTTGTAATTATTTCTCTACCAATTTACTTGGATTATAGGTCGTCTCTTTATTTGTTCATCTATTGATTCTTTGCTTACACTGTCTGACACTTCTGATCACCTGCAGAGACTTATTTGACACTCCACTCAGAACAATTCTGATTTTTTTTTTGGATCTCCTTGCCCATAAATTGTCTAAGTTTTAAAAATCTCAAAACCAGGTTATAGGCTTATTTGAAACTTCAAGCTTTGAGTTCTACTCCATCATTAACCTGGTGCTGTTATTTTTACTTTGTTCATCCCACTCCAACACAGGCACCCCTCTCATCATAAATTGCCTGTGTGCTTATCTCTCTATCTGACGAAGGGGCAATATTTCAAAAGCTTGTGATTTTACATAAACTGTTGGATTGTAACCTGGTGTGGTGTGACTTCTGACTTAATCTCTTTTGAAGACCTCGATCCTGTGATTAATTCGAATTCTGCTGCAGGACAGTTCTTGTCCTTTGTGGCCCTAAGTATCCAGTTTGTTAGCAGGTATCAAATCAGTTTTGCTTACATGGGTATAATATCGTCCAGACATGGCTAATTTCGCCTCTAACAGTTCGTCTTTGTTCCTTAGCAATAACGTTGTCTGGAATGTTGTGACAGTTTTTGTTCATTCAGTCAGTCCATAAACAGTTTAAAGTTTTGAACTCGATAATATCACAAGCAATAAATACTGGGCCCCACTTCCACCAAATGAATAAAGGCTCGTCCCAACCCCTGGAGCTTTGGCCGCTGTGCCGGTTTAGGAAGGATCAGTTGGTTGCGGCCTCTGCGGACAAAATGACATGATGGCTGTGCCATCGCTGCAGCTTTCGCCTTACTGTGGGCAAGATGGGGTTTAAGATTTACAAAATGTGTGTGTGTCTCTCTCTCTCTCTCTCACACACAGGTGCTCATTCCTTGGATCTGTTGCATAGATGTCTATTTAACAGCACCCGGGACTGGGTCTATCTCGAACAGCACATCTATGACCAACAGCTGATCGCATACTTTGACTCGAGCCTGAGGAAGTCCATCGCGGTGAAGGCCTGGATGAAGTCTAATGTGGACCGATGGAATGAACAAGCGGAGGCGAAGTCCCAGGAAGCAACGGCTTTCTGTCAACACAACATTCCAGTCATGTACGGAGCCGCGCTGGCCCGGCAAGGTGAGAGCCCGGGGGGAGGACCGACACTGGGCCATACTCACCGCTTAAAGTACGGACAGGCAGACTGCCCCCAGCGGTCAGGGCTGGCTCCGGATGGGGAGGGGACATCCCAGGGTCCCCTGTGGGCTAAGCCCTGCCGTGTGAGCTGTCCTCACCTACTCCCAGCTCGGCCCGGCGGCTGTTCCGGGCATCCCCTCTTTTCCTACATCCCGTACGGTATTTTGTCGCAAGGACGTCCTGCAACTGCTCGCCAATGTCCTGGTGCAGTCTCCGGGAGCGGGACCATGGGTCTCCGTGGTCCAGCCGGTGGGGAGTTTAGACCCCTCTGATCGGGGGGGAAAGGGGGCTCCGTCAGGGATCTGCCAAAACTGGGGAAGGGAGAAAGAGGATACCGCAAAAGGAATGGCTGTGTAGTTGGGTAACTCAGTTGGGCCTCCAACCCAGTTCACACTACATGGAATTGGGACCTTTCTCCTCTAACTGCAGCAGACAAAAGCAACCACTTCTAATTCAAAATCTTCATCTTCACCCCACATCCTTTTGTACCTGACGGCTCTCAATAAGCAGTCCCTCAAGTTTTTAAAAATTGGCCAAAGTTGTACTCTAACCACTACCATATCGCTGCTACATAGTCTTATTTAAACCATAAACACAATGCTGGAGCAAGTCTAGGAACATTTGGGGAGAGTAACATACTGGAGTCTGTTAAATTTCACTCAACAGATGTTACCAGACCAAGTTTCACCATCTGCAGTATTCTGCTTTGAACACTAAACTATCTTTTACTTTTGAACAATTGACTGGTATACTTGGCTCTGCCATAATTTGATGTTCACATTTGTAGCAAGTGGCTACAAAGGCAAGATGAACCAAAAACACTAGTTTTTCAATGTTTTTAATCATATTTCAACATTACTTTTCTCCAATTTTTGGAAGATTTCAATGCTATTTAAATTTACTTTGAATTAAGATGTCTCAAATCCTACTACTCCAATTAACTTTGCTATCAGCACCTACCTTCCTCACTCCATACTACACTACTGATGCATCTTGCTAATTGCTACTTTGGGCTGGTCAGTTTTAAAATATTTCGATTGTTTGATGCAATATTTTCCAGAAGTCGAGCAGTGACTGTCTCAGCTTTGGCTGAGCTTCATGCTTATAGGCAGCTTGTGGTCAAAGAATAAGAATCTAGTTCATGTCAAATCAAATTCTGGTTCACTAGAATATCCCAGCCAATGACTTTTTTTTTCTTTCGTGGAATGTTTTAGTGTAATAACAATGAAGTGTTGTTGACAATGAAATATCAACCTGTTCTAAAATTGTTCCTGTTTTAGTTGAACCAAAGGTGACTATCCGAACAAAAGAATCCACATACCCTGGGCCCTCTGCCATACTCATTTGTTATGCGATTGGATTTTACCCAGCAAAGATCAATGTCACCTGGCTGAAAAATGGACAAAAGGTTTCCGATGCTGATGTCACACTTGAATTGTTATCAAATGGTGACTGGACGTACCAAGTTCGCCAGTATCTCCAGTATGAGCCAGTGTATGGTGATAAATACACCTGCCGTGTGGAACACAGCAGCCTGACCAAAGCAATAAGTGTGGATTTGGGTAAGAACATTTGGCCCAGCTTGGGAGTGTGTACAATTTCTGTAGCCATGCTCAGAATGGCTAGGTAGTATTGTATCTAACTTCATGTAAATATAACTTCCTCTCTGCCTGCAAGAACACAACTCACAGGTTTTCATATCTTTTTATCACATAATAGCTATTTATGGCTAGATCAGCAGTACTGCCCATTCCTAACTGCCCTGGACAAGGCAATAGTGAAACTCTGCACTCCATTTTGGCATAGATACACCAAGTGCTGTGAGGGAATTCCGGGATTTTGACAATGAGAGTCCAAATACTGTGCAGCTAAGAATCATCTGCAAGTTCCCATACATCTGCCTCCCTAGGAGGGTGGAAGTTGTGCATTTGGAAGGTGTTTTCACAGGAGTCTTGGTGAGTTGTTGCAGTGAATCCTGTAGATGATACACTACCACTCACTGAAGGGAGTGAATGTTGATAATGGGTGGGTTGCTTTGACCTGAAAGGTGTCAAGCTACTTTTATATTGGAACTGCAGTCATCCAGGCAGTTGGATAGAGGTGCTATCATGTGTGCAATATATAAAAAGGTAGAAGCTGCACAAGCATTGACATTAGAGGAAACTGCTCGTTGTGGCAGCATTAAAATGTGAACTACACTTCTAGCCACTATATATTATGGCTAGATCCTTCCGCTTCCCACTTTTATTTCTTCCACTCATTGCAGTCCATTTGATTTTAAGGGCTGCATTTGTGCATGCAGTCACTTGATTATACTGTATATTAATCCAACCTCAGTACTGCAATGGAAATTAACATCCAGTTTATGATCAAATCGGTTAAAGTGTTCACTTGCATTCTAGTCTATAATGTTCTAGTCTTTTTTTTAATGCTGCTTAAATTATTCTTGGTAGAAATAGAGACCACAATTAAATCTGAAAAAACAAAGATCATTGTCGGAGCCCTGGGCTTTGTTTTTGGGCTGATCATCTTGTTGGCTGGAGTGATAATGAGACTGAAGAATGCTAAAGGTGAGGTTGTCCTATAATTGAATGGGCATGAAATGTTCAACTTTAACCTTTTTTGTTAAAGTGCAATGCAAAAAGTGTGAAGCTGCAATTGCTGCCAGGGAATCGTCAACTGCTGACCTTGGTAAATTCAGCAATCTGTGTGTCACCAGCAATGAATGGTCCTCGCTGGGAACCAGCTACTTAGCTTGGGACAACCTGTTTAAAATCTGCCTCACAGAATAGCATTGCCAGTATTTTCTATTGTAACATTCTTGGCATATCAGAAATTCTTTTTCCTTTTCATAGCGCTCTGATTAGCAAGTTTTCAGAACATCAGTTAGTATCACAGCTTGTGGCACTATCTTTCCTCATGTTGCAAAAACAATAAGCCACGTGTGTAAGACGATAAATAGCAACTTTAGGTTACTATATGGCCAGCAATGCAACAAAAGGCAGGCTTTAAGCCTGCATTTCTTGTCCCTGTGGATCTAATTTCACATAGAACAACTTAATTGAGCATGCGTTTAAAGATGCTCTGTTGGATCCTGACATCTGAATAGAATAGGTCGCAACTAGAGCAGACTGAGATGGGGTGGGGGAATTTCATGTAGTGATGTTGTGATATAGACACCAGACTGTGCATTAAATTTTTGACAGCACACTATCAAAATTATCAGATCCATTGTAAATTTTATATGCCCTGACATTTGAATTTTGATTATTTAAAAATTAGCAACAGGGAAACTAGGACCTGTCAAACTCCAAGGTCTGAGCTGTGATTTCTTTCAAGCAGACTCTAATGTAAAGATGTATATTAACTGCTCCACAAGACCATATGTTCTGTACTAACAATATTTATTTTTCTTTCAGCTATCCTAGATTCCAATCATGGCCCACGTAAGTATCCCAACAAATTTTAATTTTGGTGCAGATATGCTCATCAAGCAGTGAATATATAATTTGTATCTGAACATGCTCCTCTCCAAACTGCCAATGGCAGGTACAGAGCAAAGCAGGAACTGAATTTGAGACTGCCCAAACCCACTTTCACAACTTCAATGCTGGTTTCTGTTTGTGTAGTGAAAGCTAGTAATCAAACATGTTTTAATGCTTATGTGGGACAAGACCTGGAACATCCATCTCATTCATAATGCCTTTCAGGAAAGAAACTTTCAGTCTTGCCTGGTTAGCAATCCCAGCTGATGCTATTTGAATGTCTAAACCCAGGATGAAACCTGGTTTACTAAATCACTTCTTGCTGCTTCATTCAACTTGGTGATTTTTGGCAGAAACATGTTGAGCTTATTGCACTTATTTAAAATATGCAGTTTAAGTCGGGCAACTCTGCTATCCATTCTGGATTCATCCAAAAATTACCCCACTTGTTGGATTCTACTTAATTGATTTCGTGACAGTTTCTTTGCCATGGATTGTAGACATCATTTTGACCCTTTCCAAAAGTAAACCTTCAGTTTTATTCTGCAGACTTCTAAATTCCTTCTCCCCCTCTCCTGATCTGCAGTGACCTGCTTTCCAATATGTTGGTTTTAATCATTTAAAATGGAATCCTTCCAGAACAAAGGTGCAACTTCTGAAGCATTCCCCATTTGTTGCTTCAAAATCCAAATTTCACATGGCCAAGCAGGTCTAGTGTATATTTCCAGACCCACTGCATATGGTTAACAATGGCTGTCTAGGCCATTTGAAGGCAATTAATGAGCAACTCATGCCAGCATCACCTCTCCATTCAAGAATTTAGAATTTATGGAATAAAGCGAGTAAGATTCATTTCCTACTAAATCCTTGACCTCCAGTTGCAAACTCCAGAGCAATTTCGCTTTTGCATTTGTCCAAAAATTTATTTTTGTTTTTCCTAAACAAGTATTTTCTGTTTCAGGTCTGATGGGTCCAGCTGTCAGTTAATCTGTCAATTGAAGATGGACAGAATCAAAAGTTTAAGACTACTTTTTTCAGCTTATCCAGTGCAATTGCAGCTCATCTGACCATCAAAAGGCTTGGCTTTGATTTAACTTTGCATATGTAGCTTTGTATCCTGCATATGGCTGTCACTATCCTGATCAGTGTCCAGCGCCCTCCCACCTCATGCAGATGGGAAATAACTACATCTAGTAGTCCATGATTTGTCTAACCATTGGACTATGTTTCCAGTGCAGACTGGTGGGGTATATGCTGCTAGGCTCAACACCTCCAGAGATGATTCTCCTGTTTCAATGCTTTCTTGCCTCTGTTCAGCCATGTTGTAAAGGTTTTAATCTCACTTGTAAATTCTCAAGGTTTTATATCTAAAATGGTTTAATATGAAATTTGTAACTCTTATGATCTCAAATACAGCTGAAATGGTGAAACACTTTGATTAAAGACATGTTTGTACACCACTGCTATTGTTCTTTGCTGACATTTGGTGTATTCTCACACTTCAGATATTAAGTTTAAAGAGTTGATAGTCATTAGATGTACAGCATGGAAACAGCTGACTAGATATCCTAAATAAATCTAGTTCCTTTGACCTATTCCCTTGGTACCCATCCAGATGCCTTTTTAAATGTTGGCCTAGCCTTCCACTTCCTCTGACCATTCATTTCCATACATGCACCACCCTCTCTGAAAATGTTGTGCCTTATGTCCCTTTTCTAAATCTATGCCCTCTAGTTTTTGGACACTCTCACCTTGGAAGGGGGAAGACCTTGGCTTTGCCTTATCCATGCCCCTCATGATTTTATAAACCTCAAATTTTACCTGTCTGCTTCCCAAGCTCCAGGGAAAACAACCTAACCTATTCAACTCTTTTCCACCCCCATAGCTCAACCCTGGCAACAACCTTGTAAATCTTTTCTGATTAGATTAGATTAATTAGAGTGTGGAAACAGGCCCTTCGGCCCAACAAGTCCACACCGACCCGCTGAAGCGCAACCCACTCAGACCCATTCCCCTACATTTACCCCTTACCTAACACTACAGGCAATTTAGAATGGCCAATTCACCTAACCTGCACATTTTTGGACTGTGGGAGGAAACCGGAGCACCCGGAGGAAACCCACGCAGAAACGGGGAGAATGTGCAAACTCCACACAGACATTCGCCTGAGGCAGGAATTGAACCCGGGTCTCTGGCGCTGTGAGGCAGCAGTGCTAACCACTGTGCTGCTCACTAAACCCTTTTCTGAACCCTTTCAAGTTTCACAACATCTTTCTGGTAGGAAGGAGACCAGAAATGCACGCAATATTCCAACAGTGGCCTAACCAATGTCCTGTACAGCTGCAACATGACCTCCCAACTCCTGTACTCAATACTCTGACCAATAAAGGAAAGCATACCAAATGCCTTCTTCACTATCAAATCAACCTGTGACTCCACTTTCAAGGAGCTATGAACCTGCACTCCAAGGTCTCTTTGTTCAGCAACACTCCCTAGGACCTTACCATTAAGTGTATAAGTCCTGCTAAGATTTGCTTTCCCAAAATGCAGCACCTCGCATTTATCTGAATTAAACTCCATCTGCCACTTCCCAGCCCATTGGCCTATCTGGTCCAGATCCTGTTGTAATCTGAGGTAACCCTCTTCGCTGTCCACTACACCTCCAACTTTGGTGTCATCTGCAAACTTACTAACTGTACCTCATGCTCGCATCCAAATCATTTATGTAAATGACAAAAAGTAGAGGGCCCAGCACCGATCCTTGTGGCACTCCACTGGTCACAGGCCTCCAGTCTGAAAAACAACCCTCCACCACCACCCTCTGTCTTCTACCTTTGAGCCAGTTCTGTATCCAAATGGCTAGTTCTTCCTGTATTCCATGAGATCTAACCTTGCTAATCAGTCTCCCATGGGGAACCTTGTTGAACGCCTTACTGAAGTCTGTATAGATCACATCTACAACTCTGCCCTCATCTATCTTCTTTGTTACCTCTTCAAAAAACTCGAATCAAATTTGTGAGACATGATTTCCCACACACAAAACCATGTTGACTATCCCAAACAGTCCTTGCCTTTCCAAATACATGTACATCCTGTCCCTCAGGATTCCCTCCAACAACTTGCCCACCGGTCAGGCTCACCAGTCTATAGTTCCCTGGCTTGTCTTTACTGCCCTTCTTAAACAGTGGCACCACGTTTGCCAACCTCCAGTCTTCTGGCACCTCACCTGTGACTATTGATGATACAAATATCTCAGCAAGAGGCCCAGCAATCACTTCTCTAGCTTCCCACAGAGTTCTAGGGTACACCTGATCAGGTCCTGGCGATTTATCCATTTTAACCGTTTCAAGACATCCAGCACTTCCTCCTCAGTAATCTGGACATTTTGTAAGGTGTCACCATCTATTTCCCTACAGTCTATATCTTCCATATCCTTTTCCACAGTAAATACTGATGCAAAATATTCATTTAGTATCTCCCACATTTTCTGTGGCTCCACACAAAGGCCGCCTTGCTGATCTTTGAGGGGCCTTATTCTCTCCCTAGTTACATGATGAGTGCTTTTAGTCTGCAACATCATCTCTTTAGTTTAATAGAGAGTTATGAATTCTGCATGAATCTGGAGTTCTGCCCGTGGCACATTAAGTGGCCATTGTCAGTGAAGAGACAAAGAAGTAGATAGGGCATTTTTTAAAAACGACAATTGATTTTCCCCTGGCAATGGGTAGAAGTACAGTTGATCTAAGGGACTATGGGACATGGATTATGAGAGCAGATGATTTGACTCATGTACCAAGATGCAGCGAAAAGTATTATTTTGCATGCCATACAGGAAGATTGTACTACAAAGGTGCATTAGGGTAATAGAACAAAACATAGTGTCATAGCTGCAGACATGATGCAGAGAGAGATCAGCATTAACATTTGAGAAGTCTGATAATGGGGGGGGAAAGAAGCTATTCTTGAAACTGTTGGTCTGTGCATTCAAACTTCTGTATTTTCTCCCTGATGAAAGAGTGTAACCAAGGGTTTTCGATTATGTTAGTTACATTCCTGACGCAGTGGGAAGTACAGATGAAGTCAATGGATGGGAGCTGGTTTGCATGATGGACTGGGTTATGTTCACAACTCTAATTTCTTGCCGTCTTGGGAAGAGCAATTGCCATCCAATGCTGTGATGCATCCAGATAGGAGGCTTTCTATGGTGTATCTATAAAAATTGGTAGGAGTCTTTCTGGACATGCCAAATTTCCTTAGCCTCCTGAGGAAATAGATATTATTGTACTTTCTCAACTGTAATGTCGACAAGGGTGGACTAGGACAGATTGTTGGTGATCATCACTCCCAGGAACCTGACACTCTTGACCATCTCTGCCTCACTAATACAGACAAATGTGTGCCCTCCTCTGCTTCCTGAAGTCAAAGACCAGCTCCTTCATTTTGCTGACATTGGAGAGATTGCCATCTTTACACCATGCCACTAAGCGTACTAAATTTTTCCTGTACTCTTGTTGTTTGATATCTGACTTATCATGGTGGTGTCATCAGCAATCTTCTAAATGGAGATACAGCAGAATTTGGCCATGTAGTCATGAGTGTATAAAGAACATAGTAATGGGCTGAGCACACCACCTTGCGGGGCACTGGTGTTGAGGACTATTGTGGTGGAGGTGGTATCACCTATCCTTTGTGATCTATGGGCCAGGAAGATGATTGGGATAGGAGGTATGTTGGGGAAGAAAAGAGAGCTCGAGGAGAAACTGATGTGCGGAGACAGGCTCTGCGTATATAGTAATGCAGCTGTATTGTCAGCATTGCCATTTTGAGGTTACTCAATCCACATCCCTACTATTCCAGCAGGAAATCCAACTGCTAGGGCCAGATTACAGACTGAATAGCCTAACCTCGGTTGTGGGTAAGATCCTGGAATCCATTGTGAAGGATGAGATTCCTGAATACTTGGAAGTGCATGGTAAAATAGGACAAAGTCAGCATGGTTTCATCAAAGGGAGATCATGCCTGACAGATCTGCTAGAATTATTTGGGGAAATAATGAGCAGGTTAGACCAAGGACAGCCAATGGATGTTATCTACCTGGACTTCAAGAAGGCCTTTAACGTGGTGCCGCACAGGAGGCTACTGAGTAAGATAAGGGCCCATGGTGTCAAAGGCAAGGTGCCAGGATGGACAGAAACTTGGCTGTCAGGCAGAAAGCAGAGTGGCAATAAAAGTGTCCTTCTCAGGATGGCGGACAAGTGGACCACAGCTTTTCACTTTATACATTAATGATCTAGATGAAGGAACTGAGGGCATTCTGGCCAAGTTTGAAGGTGATACAGAGATAGGTAGAGGGACAAATAGCATTGAGAAGGTGCGGAGGCTGTGGAAGGATTTGGACAGGTTAGGAGAGTGGACAAAGAAATGCCAGATGGAGTACAATGTGTGAAACTGTGAGGTCATGCACTTTGGTAGGAAGTATAGAGGCATGGACTATTTTCTAAATGGGTAGAAAATTCAGAAGTCTGAAGTGCAAACAGACTTGGGAGTTCTAGTTCAGGATTCTCTCAAGGTAAACTTGCAGGTTGAGTCAGTAGTTAGGATGCAATGATAGCATTTATTTTGAGAAGACTTGAGAAGCCGGCACGGTGGCCCAGTGGTTAGCACTGCTGCCTCGCAGCGCCAGAGACCCGGGTTCAATTCCCGACTCAGGCGACTGACTGTGTGGAGTTTGCACGTTCTCCCCGTGTCTGCGTGGGTTTCCTCCGGGTGCTCCGGTTTCCTCCCACAGTCCAAAGATGTGCAGGGTCAGGTGAATTGGCCATACTAAATTGCCCGTAGTGTTAGGTAAGGGGTAAATGTAGGGGTATGGGTGGGTTGCGCTTCGGTGGGTCGGTGTGGACTTGTTGGGCCGAAGGGCCTGTTTCCACACTGTAATGTAATCTAAATATAAAAGCAGGAATGTCCTTCTAAGGCTCTATAATGCTCTGGTCAGACCACATTTGGAGTATTGTGCACAGATTTGTGTCCCATATCTCAGGAAGAATGTATTGGCTCAGGAACGTGTTCAGGGGAAATTCATGAGAATGGTTCCAGGAATTATTATTTTTTCTCTCAACTCAAGTCTTTTCATTTTTAACTTCTAGCTAATTACAGTTATGCCATCCCAATTTCAAGTTTACTTTCCTATGTCAAATGCTGAAGCATCTCATCCTTACATGATTCGCCGTTTATTTTCATTTACCCTGGGATCTTTGACTAAAGCTAAATTCAAATAATTCACAATTACATCTTCCAGTTCCATAAAAGTATTAGCAACATTCAGATTCTGTGTTATAAATCCCACCATAATTCAGTTGCTTTGTCGAGGTCCACCACACAATCATTTCTTTAAAAAGATAGATCCCTCTTAAATCTACGGAAAATCAAATCCTGGCTAGAGACCCCATTATCATAATTTCAGTTGACATCATTAGTGGGCAAGTCAGATGCAAATCTGGCTTGATCAATTTGTATTTTGTTTAAATGAGGTGTCCTTTCATTTAAAAATAAGTTTACAATGCTGCAGGATTGCAGATGCTGCACATCTGAGTCGATAAAGTTTGGAGCTGGAGGAACCACAGCAGGTCAGACAGCATCCAAGGAGCAGGAAAGTCAACATTTCAGGTCAGGACCCTGCCTCAGGACTGGAGAGCTCAGAAACAAATGGAGGGGGTTGGGGCTGGGGGAAAGATTGGTGGGATGGTGATAGGTGGATGCAAGTAGGGTTTTATTGTGATTAGTCAATGGAAGGGTACAGCAGATAGGTGGGAAGGAAGGTGGTCAGGTCAAGTCAAGGAAGTGAGATGGAGAAGGAGGGCTGGACATGAGATAAGGTTGGGGTTGGGGAGATTTTGAAGCTGATGAACTCTACGGTAAGGCATAGCATTGGGTCATAGGCTCCTGAGGTGGAAGATACGGTGGTGTTCCTCCAGTTTGCATGTGGCCTCATTTTGATAGTGGAGGAGGCCCAGGATGGACATATCACGGGGGAGGGGGAGTTGAAATAGCTGGCAACCAGAAGGTGGTGTTGATTGGAGTGTACAGTTGATTGCTGCAGATTTGGTTTCAACAATCCAAGTTTATTAATCAAAATAAATGAAGATATAATAGAATAAATCAAATTTATTTACACATAGTATATTTTTTTAGTTTTGAAACAGTAAAATGCAATCACAATGCCAACTGTGCCCCTTTACAGCACACAAATACATAAGAGAATTCCCTTCTCTATCATGCATGGGGTTGGCTTAATTTTGGTTTTTGTCTCCAGTCTTGCAAATCTGATTATCTCTTCCTGAACTTCTCACAACTGAGCTTAGACTTCCTCCATTATAACTAACCCTTTCAGAGCTTTAACCAAACATGTCTGGCCTGGAACATTTAAGCTAAATTCTTCATACTGAGGTAACCTAGCTCTTAACAGTTCTAATCTATCTCCATTCTTCAGGGGCAATTGCTTCACATACCCAGCTTCAGCTAAGACTTCTGAAAAAATGCAAACCAAAAATTTCTTCCAAGCTATGGGTGTTTTCCTTAAGTCAAATAAAACCCAATTTCCAGAACCTTCTAACTGAAATCCAATGCACTACAATATTTACTATGCTTGCACATAAAACTTTTCCAATGTAAACAAATTCCTATTAGCTTCCAATAACTATATCTCTCATATTGCTTTAAAAAGAAGTCTTCATGGCAACACAAACATCTACAAGTTAATGCCTTCATGCACATGGAGTGCACATGTCACTAGTTTCAAATCCAGAAATTAAAAAAAAGCCATCTATCATCTATCTTATATCACAACAGCAAGGAAGCATTCAGTGCATCACACCTGCAACAACTGCCCATTCTAGTATCACTTTTCTGCACTTAGCTTATAATCTTGCTGTTGACCACTCCAGAAGCGGATCTAGGTTCCTTTTAAATTAGCAACTTTCACCCACCACCCTGTTGGTAAAAAATGTTTTTCCTCATGTCCTCTCTAATCCTTCATCTGATCATCTTAAATCAAAGCCCCCTGGTAATTGTCCTCTCTGTTAGGAGAAACAAGCCTCTCTGTCCACTCTATCCAGGTACCTCATTATTTTGTGCATCATTTCATCAACCCTCAGCTTTTCCTGTTCGAAGGAAAAAAAACCCAGTCCATCCAACCTTTGCTCATAGTTTCAATTTTCAAGCTCCGGCAAACTGTGCACAACACTTCAGCTGCGGCCTAACTAGTGCCTTATAAAGTTCCAACATTATATTCCAGCTCTTGTATTCAATATCTTGCCCAATGTAAGAAAGAATTCCTTGTGCCTTCTTTAAAACTTTGTCTACTTGTCCTGCAGCTTTGGGATCCAAGCATTCCCACTTCCTCTATCCCTCTCAATGCACTCTTATTTATAGTGTATGGCCTTGCTTTGTTTGCCCTCCCCAAATGCACGACCTCATACTTTCTTGGACTGAATTCTGTTAGCCACTTCACTGTCCATTCCACCATACCATTGATATCTGTCTGAACTTCAATATCAATACCTGGCCAACTTTTGTGTCATCTGTTAATTTCCCAATCACGCCTCCTAAATTTAAGCCTAATTCATTAATATATACCACAAGCTGCAAGGCTCACCAGATGAAGCCCTGTGGAACATCATTGGAAACTACTTGCCATTTGCAAAACATCCATTGATCATTATCATTTGTCTTCTGTCACTGAGCCAACAACCAAATCTGGAACCAACTTGCCACATTTCCCTGTATTCCAGGGAAATTCCATTCTTTAACTAGAATGCCTACATCATCATCCCCTTCCTTCATGAAGGCAGAGCCAAGTAACTCATTTAAAACAACTCCCCACATTTTCTGCACCTGTGCACAAGTTACCATATCCATCTCTCAACCCTTTCCATTATGATCCTCTTCCTCAAGTTTACTGATAAAGCATCTTTGGATTTTCCTTACTTTTACTATCTAATATTTTTCAAATTTTCTCTTTGCTTTCCTAACTTACCTTATTACTTTACCCTTGTATATTCTATACTTCTCTAAGCTTCCTAAAGTATTACTTTCCTTGAGATTGAAATAAATTGTTTCTTTCTGCTTGAGAATGCCTTTCTACCACTCCAGTGTTGAGACCTGATGTGATGAAATGGTCCAATACTGAATCCATAAATCCTGCCACTGGTTGGAGATGTAGAGTTTGATGAGTCAGATAGGTGGATGGCTGGGTGTTTGTTCCATCCACTGCTTGTACTTGCCCTCGATCTCAGCCTGTTGGAGAAGCTTAAAATGGTTGCCTCCTTCGTGAACGTTATCAGTTCAGGCAGACTCATGCAAGAGATTCCCAAGAGTTGATAGGGATATTACATTTTTTTGGAGAGAATTTAAGAAATATTTAGAGTCATAGAGACATAGAGAAGTACAACATAAAAACAGGCCCTTCGGTCCAACTTGTCCACGCTGACCAGATAACCTAATTGAATCTAGTCCCATTTGCCAGCACTTGACCCATATCCCTCTAAACCCTTCCTATTCATATCCCCATCCAAATGCCTTTTAATTGCTGTAATTGTACCAGCCTCTACCACTTCTTCTGGCATCTCATTCTGTACATGCACCACCCTCTGCATGAAAATGATGTCCTTTAAAATCTTTCCCTCTCACTCTAAACCTCAGTATCAGAACCAGGAATCTGGAGATGATTCAAACCACCTAAAAATCAGCAAATTACTGATCACAAACCAGAATTCCCTACAAGACTTCTGTACTTACCTTCATGTTAGCTGTTTGTCAGTTCTCATACACTCCTTTTTGCTTCTTTTATTTGCTCTTTCACTTCCACACTGAACTTTGTATATTTTCACTATAGTCCTGTATTCCTGTACTTAAGTACATATGACAAAAAAATTGGAATCTAATTCTAATTCCAGTATCTAGTCTAATTCTCAATTGTGCCATCTACCTGGCATTTGTTTTTGCACACTTTTTCTCGCTCATCTCTCTATTCTTTCACAACTCACTGTATTCTGGATTTGTTTGTCCTACATTTCTCCTTCATGAGACTGCCCAAACCATCTTTTCAATAAAGGTGGTCCATTGTTCATTTACAGTTTGCCTCCCAATCTTTGACTCCAACAAAGTTGACATTACCCTAGTTATTAATTCTTACTCTAAATTGTTCCTTCTTTTTCAAAGTCAACCTAAGTTTTATGATGCAATGATAATTGTTTCACAACAATCACCTGACTGACGCTTAATTTGCTTAGTGCACCTTATTCCCAAGAACCATGTCTGACAGTGCTTCCTTTTCCATTAGACTGGTGTATAAAATTTTCATGAGCACTCTGGGAACTCCTTTTCCTCTCTGTTACACTAGTGACCTGTTATACTAAACTAGGCAAAAGTTTTAGGGGTGTGAGTTCAACACTATTCTATCCTGGCACCTCATGGAATTTTAATTTAGTTCATGAAATCTGATATTGAAAGTTAGTCTCACTAATGGTGATCATAGTAACTATCTTCAATTGTTGTGAAAACCTGTTCACTAATGCCCTTTAAGGAAGGAAATCTGTCATCCTACACGTGACTCTTAATTGGCCAGGCAAGCCACTCAGTTGAAGGGCAATTAGGGATGAGTAATAAATGCTGGCATTGACAGTGATACCAATATCTCATGAAAGAATGCACTAATAAAATCCTAAAGTCTTCATTATAATTAATCTATAATACAAGAACATTTCCATGCAAATTTGTTCCTACACACTTTTCCATTGAGTTCGTGGTCTATAGACTTTTCTTTTGTCCTTTAGATCTAGTCAAGTAGAGTCTGTCCTTGAATTTTCCAGACATTAGTTTTGCACACTTCTCTGTTCCCCTCAATCTATACTGCCACTTCACCTGTTACTTTCTTTTCATATCTTTCCTGAACATGTATCCAGGAATATTTAATATTCAATTCTACCCTTCAATTAAGCCAGTTTCTGTTATTATCACATTATCAAATTTCTACAGATATCAAACCATCAAACCATCAATCATATTTATTACATTCACAAACAGGTACGATAATCTGAAGTTAGACCTTTATAATTTTGTCTCTTGTGCTGAGCCCATTACTCTCACGCATACTATTTCATACTTTAGAAATATCTGTATCTCCTAATGTTATATGTTCTTGGTGTTCCTCTCTGGTATTACTGCCTACTTCCAACACCTTTGCCATGTTAGATTAAGGTGTCCCCATTGGCATTGGCAAATAACTTGGCAAAGAAACTAGTCCCAGCCCCATTTCAGTACACTCTGTCCAGGTTGTACAAATTCCATCTCTCCCAGATTCCAGAACATAAATCCCTCCATCCTACTCCACCTCTCCAGCCATGTACTCATCTGCTTTGATCTCCTGTTTCTGAACTTAATTTGATTAGATTAGATTAGATTAGATTAGATTAGATTACCTACAGTGTGGAAACAGGCCCTTTGGCCCAACAAGTCCACACCAACCCTCCGAAGAGAAACCCATCCCCCTATATTTACCCCTGACTAATCCACCTAACACTACGGGTAATTTAGTATGGCCAATTCACCTGACCTACACATCTTTGGACTGTGGGAGGAAACCAGAGCACCCGGAGGAATCCCATGCAGACACAGGGAGAATGTTCAAATCCAGGTCCCTTGCGCTATAAGGCAGCGGTGCTAACCACTGAGCCACCGTGCTGCCCCTGGGTACTAGGAGAATTCTGAAGATTAATAATTTTGAGGTCCTACTTGCTAGTTTCTGTCCTCGCTTCCTAACTTCTGAATGCAGGATCACATTCCTCTTTCTGCCTGTGTTGTAGCAATGATGTGAATCACAATCATTGACTGTTCACTCTACCTCCTACAGATGATAATCTTGACCCTAACACCAGGGAAAATACATAACATACTGTACTCACAACTGCTGCTGCAGACATGTCTGCTCCTCTAATTGACTCTGGCTGCACTTCCCAGATAAAACATGACTTCCATCAGCATTCAGAAATGAAGATTGGTTGGAGTGAGACAGATGCAGTAACTGCTTGATTCTACTGTATAAAAGTGCTGGCCACTGGCAACTCCCAATTTGGTGAATTTGCTGCATTGATGCCAGCTGCTGGTCAAACTCTGAAACCTGGAGCTCAAGATTCTGCAGTTGACAACACATCTTCCAATATGTGGTTATCCAGGACGTAGGAGCATTTTGGTGTACTGACATGGAACAGGATGCATACTCAGGAGTTGCAGATACTCTGCCACTAAAACCTCCTAAGAAAAACACTCACCTGCTACTATGCTTTTTCGATTGCCATTACTTAAATATACAGGATTAATTGAAACGACTAATTTAAACTTACTATAAAAAATTAATTTCCCAGCTGCTTAGACTAACTTGCTAATTTTGAAGAAAGGGAAATAAAGTCACAATACTGACTAGTCAATCAACTCACCTCCTACCTGTCATGTCATAGTTTGATATTTTTTCTCACTTTTCAGTTTATTTTAGATTAGATTACTTACAGTGTGGAAACAGGCCCTTCGGCCCAACAAGTCCACACCGCCCCGCCGAAGCGCAACCCACCCATACTCCTACATTTACCCCTTACCTAACACTATGGGCTATTTAGCATGGCCAATTCACCTAACCTGCACATCTTTGGACTGTGGGAGGAAACCGGAGCACCCGGAGGAAACCCACGCAGACATGGGGAGAATGTGCAAACTCCACACAGTCAGTCGCCAGAGGCGGGAATTGAACCTGGGTCTCTAGCGCTGTGAGGCAGCAGTGCTAACCACTGTGCCACCGTGCCGCCCACACTGCTTTCATTTTCTGTCAGGTCACTCTTGCTGCAACTATCTCTCAACCTAGGAAGGATGCAGTTATAAAGGGGTTGTGCATAATTTGAAATATAGAAATATAGAAAATTTTGGGCGGCACGGTGGCACAGTGGTTAGCACTGCTGCCTCACAGCGCCAGAGACCCGGGTTCAATTCCCGACTCAGGCGACTGTCTGTGTGGAGTTTGCACGTTCTCCCCGTGTCTGCGTGGGTTTCCTCCGGGTGCTCCGGTTTCCTCCCACAATCCAAAAATGTGTGGGTCAGGTGAATTGGCCATGCTAAATTGCCCGTAGTGTTAGGTTAAAGGGGTAAATGTAGGGGTATGGGTGGGTTGCGCTTCGGCGGGTCGGTGTGGACTTGTTGGGCCGAAGGGCCTGTTTCCACACTGTAAGTAATCTAATCTAATCTAATCTAATGAGAGATAATCTTACCTATGGGGGTTGAGGTGTTGGGGAGATGGCAACTTCAAAAGGATAGTCATGAATATGGATGGGAGAATCTATTTAGAATGGCAGGTTAAGGGAGGGAAGGAAACCAGTGAAAACAGGGGAGAGATTGCAGAACAAGTTAAGATGGATATTTGAACCACATTACTCAGAGTTACTCAGAGCAGAGTGTTATAATCTCAACTGACAGTAATATTGGCCATGTCAGATTCCAAATGATATAGTATAAGTTTTATTTTCACAATTTGGTTACCATGGTGGTCAGTCAATGAACATGTTCACAAAAAGCTGCCAATGCATTTTCAACAAAAGAACATCAAATTTGATTACACATAACAAAAGGGGAAAAACAAAGCTCTCTTTTTGGAAAAATGTTCTGATGAACAGCAAAAAGCAATATTCAACTCCCTGTTCAGCCATACACTTGACAGACACTCAACCTCACTTGGTGATCAGAAAAGCACTGTCACTGTGGTGGTCTGGGAGGGCAGGTGGTGGAAGATTTGTGCATATGAGGAGCTTTCATTAAGAAGAAAGTGTTACCATTATTAGATTAGATTAGATTAGATTACAGTGTGGAAACAGGCCCTTCGGCCCAACAAGTCCACACCGACCCGCCGAAGCGAAACCCACCCATACCCCTACATTTACCCCTTACCTAACACTATGGGCAATTTAGTATGGCCAATTTACCTGACCCTGCACATCTTTGGACTGTGGGAGGAAACCGGAGCACCCGGAGGAAACCCACGCAGACACGGGGAGAACGTGCAAACTCCACACAGTCAGTCGCCTGAGGCGGGAATTGAACCCGGGTCTCTGGCACTGTGAGGCAGCAGTGCTAACCATTGTGCCACCGTGCCGCCCATTAGTCAAGCTTCTTCCAGTGCCATGATGTCAATGTAATCACCCTCAATAAATTCCTGATGGCAATAATGGTTTTCACATGACAGATATTCTGGAAGGGGATGTGCAGCATTACATAAGAGCTGAGCCACTGACAGTGATGGGTAGGGTGGGCAGGGTGACAATAGGTTGGCAAGAAAATGTTCCAATGGGTACAATGGAAGGTATGTGTGTGGTGGAGGGAAGGAGGAGGGGTGCAGGTTCAGTGAGAGAGAGTGATGGGCAGTTACAGTGACAATGTACAACATCAAACAACTCCATAGCTGGTCTGAAAATGGGCTTTAACTGCAAAAGCAGGTTTATTGCAAATACAATTCCAGCCCCTTCAAACACACACACATACACTGGCACTATTTTGATTTCAAATCTTCTTTCTTTTGTATGGGGAAGAAAAAATGTGATGAGAGAAGGACTTTGGCCCTACTCACGAGACAATTCCAAACAATATTACATCATGTCCTATCTTGTCTGTTTGTGATAGAATATTTCCACCCTTCAGGCTCTCTGCCTGTATTCCTGATGAAGGGCTTTTGCCCGAAACGTCGATTTCCCTGCTCCTCGGATGCTGCCTGAACTGCTGTGCTCTTCCAGCACCACTCTAATCTAAACTCTGGTTTCCAGCATCTGCAGTCATTGTTTTTACCTAACAGATTCACTGTCAGATAAGGAACTGACCACAAACCAACTGGGTCTGCTTGGAAATTACACTGTCCCACCTGTAGACAGTATCTGGATCATTACTGTCCAGATAATTCATAAAATCCTCTCAATTCCATGGAGTGTGGCTAATGTAACTTCATTATTTAAAAAAGGAGGTAGACAGGAAACAAGAAATTAAAGACCAGTAAGTCTGACATTGGTATTGGGGGGGAATGCCAAAATCTATTACAAAAGATTTAAGAACAGAGTACTTGGAAACCAATGACAAGATCAGAAAGAGTCAGCGGGGATTTACAAAATAGGGAATAATTCTTGACAAATCTACTGGCATTCTTCAAATATTAACTAGCACTGGATGTAGGTTTGCTTGCTGAGCTGGAAGGTTTATTTCCAGACGTTTCGTCACTCTACTAGATAACATCTTCAATGGGCCTCAGGCAAAGCACTGCTGATAATTCCTGCTTTCTATTTATATGTTTGGGTTTCTTTGGGTTGGTGATGTCATTTCCTGTTGTGAGGTCACTTCCTGTTCTTTTTTCTTCAGGGGGTGGTAGATGGGGTCTAACTCGATGTGTTTGTTGAGTTCCAATTGGAATGCCATGCTTCTAGGGATTCTCGTGCATGTCTTTGTTTGGCTTGTCCTAGGATGGATGTGTTGTCCCAGTTGAAGTGGTGTCCTTCCTTATCTGTAAGGACACTATTGAGAGAGGGTCATGTCATTTTGTGACTAGTTGGTGTTCATGTATCCTGATGGTTAGTTTTCTGCCTGTTTGGCCAGTGTAGTGTTTGTTACAGTCCTTGCATGGTATTTTGTAAATGACATTAGTTGTTTTTAGATTTCCTACAGTGTGGAAACCGGCCCTTTGACTTAACCAGTCGACACCAACCCTCTGAATAGTAACCCACCCAGACCCACTTCCCTCTGACTAATGCACCTATTCCTATGGGCAATTTAGCATGGCCAATCCACCTAACCTGCACATCTTTGGACTGCAGGAGGAAACCGGAGGAAACCCACGCAGACACGGGGAGAATGTGCAAACTCCACACAGACAGTCACCAGAGGTTGGGACACTGATGCTGTGAGACAGCAGTGCTAACCACTGAGCCACCATGCCGCTTGTTGTCAATTATACAGGGCTTTGGTGAGACCAAACTTGGAATACTGTGTGCAGTTTTGGAGTCCTCACCTGAGGAAGAATGTTCTGGCTAAGGAAGGGATTGACCAGAATGATTTCTGGGATGGCACGACTGGCAAATGAGGAGAGATTGAGTCAGTTGAGGTTATATCACTAGGAATTAGAGAAATGAGTGGAATCTCATAGAAACCTATAAAATTCTAACAGGTCTAGGCAGGGTAAATGCAGGAAGGATATTTCCAATGACTGAGAAGTCCAACACTGGGATCACAGTCTAAGGATACAAATTAAACCACTTTGGACTGAGATAAGGAGAAAGTTCTTCACCCAGAGAGTGATGAATCTGTGAAATTCTTCGACACAGAAAGCAGTAGATAGCTTACTGGCATGGTGTAAAGACAACAATTTCTCCCTCAATGTCAGCAAAATGAAAGACTGATTGTTGACTTAAGAAAGTGGAGTGGAGGACTTGCCTCTGTCTGTAGCAATGGTGCTCAGGTAGAGATGCTCGAGAGCTTCAATTTCCACAGAGTAAATCTCACCAACAATCTGTTCTGGTACACTCACATTGATGCTACAGTCAAGAAAGCACACCAATGCTTTTACCTCTACAGCAGGCTAAGGAAATTAAGCATATCCACAACAATTCTTACAAATCTTTATAGATGCACTACAGAAAACATCCTATCCAGATGTGTCACAGCTGGTGTGGCAATTGCTTTGCCCAAGACTATAAGAAATTACAGAGAGTTGTGAACACAGTCAAGTCAACTATGCCAACTAACCTTCCATCCACTGACTCCATCTACAATTCCCACTGCCTCAGGAAAGCTGTCAACATAATCAAAGACCCCTCAAACCCTGGTTAGACTCTCCTCCACCCTCTTCCTTTAGGCAGAAGATACAAAGGTTTGAAAAAATATACCAAAAGCGTGAAGAGCAGCTTCTTCTCTGCTGTTATCAGACCCATGAACAGACCTCTCACATATTAAAGGTGATCTTTCGCTGTACCTTCTCTGTAGCTGTAACACTGATTTCTGAGACTGGTTTATTTCCATGATGTACTTATATAAAGTATGATTTGCCTGAACAGCACACAAAACAATACTTTTCACCGTATCTCAGCACGTTACAATAATAAATTAAATCAAATCATTGAATATGTTCAAGAAGGAGTTAGATATAGTTCTGAGGGCCAAAGCGATCAAATGGTATTGGGAGAAAGTGGGTCCCAGATACTGAGTTGGATGATCAGCCATGAATGGCAGGCCAGGCTAGAAGGGTTGAATGGCCCACTCCTGCTCCAATATTCTGTGTTCCAATATCAATTTAGCATCACATGTAAAGAAGTGAAACCTCAATTCTGTTTAATAGATGGAAATCCATCTACCTCTGACATTCCATAAAAATAAAGATCAAGACCATGCCTTTCGCTAATATCTTTATAAACTTAGATGAAGGTGAAATTGCTGCAAAAGTGTAACCTTGATTCACACGTATCTCATACCTGGTGGCTGGAGCCATAAAGCACAAGCTTTTACTTGTGTTCATTCATGGGATGTCGGCATTACTGGCTGGGCCAGCATTTATTGCCTGTCCTTTGTTGCCCTAGAGAAAATGGTGGTGAGATACCTTCCTGAACTGCTGCAGTCCACGTGCTGTGGGTAGACCCACAATGCCATTAGGGAGGGATTCCAGGATTTTGACCCAGCAACAGTGAAGGACTGGTAAGAGAGTTCCAACTCAGGATTATGTGTGGCTTAAATTAGCAGGGGGTACTCTTCATATATATCTGTTACCCTTGTCCTGCGAGATGGTAGTGGTCATGGATTTGGAAGATGCTGTCTAAGGAGCTTTCGTGAATTCCTGCAGTGCATCTTATATATGGTGCACACAGTTATGAATGGGTGTAGTGCCAATCAAGTGGGCTAGTTTGTTCTGGAGGGTGTCCAGCTTCTTAAGTGCTGTTGGAGCTGCACCTATTCAGGCTAGTGGGGAGTAATCTATCACACTCCTGACTAATTACTTGCTGATGGTGAACAGGCTTTGGGCAGTCAGGAGGTGAGTTACTTGCTGCAGGAATCACAGCCTCTAACCTACTCTTGTCATCACTGTATCTATATGGCTAGTCTAGCTTAGTTTCTGGTCAATGTGTGTAGCATATATAGGATGCACTGCTGAAATTCACGAAAGCGCCTTAGACAGCAACTTCCAAATCCATGAGAACTACCGTCGCACAGGACAAGGGTAGCAGATATTTATGAACAGTATTTCCTGTTAATTTAAGCCACACATAATCCTGAGTTGGAACTCTCTTATCATTCAAAGCTGTGTTTACCTCCAGGATGTTGATAGTCGGGAATTCAGCAATCATAATGCCATTGAACATCAAGATGATCAGGGTTTTTCTTGGATTTGGTAGTCATTTTCTGGTACAGTGTGGCATGGATGTTACTTGCCACTTTTCAGTACAAACCCGGATATTGTCCTGGTCTTGCTGCACTTGAACATGGACTGCTCAGTGTATGAGGAGTCATGAATGGCGCTGAACATTGTGCAATCATCCACAAGCTTCCCTACTTCTGACCTTAAGATGGAGGGAAGGTCATTGATGAAGCAGCTAAAGATGATCGAGCCTGGGACACTACCCTGGGGAATTCTGCAGAGATGTCCTGGAGCTGAGATGACTGAACTTCAACAACCACAGCCATCTTCCTATGTGCCAGGTATGACTCCAACTAGCAGAGAGTTTTCCTCCTTATTCCTATTGAACTTTTTCCCAACTCCTCCGCTTCCAGTTTTGCTTGGGATCCTTGACCTTCTGGTGAACTACTGTCTTGATGTCAAAAGGTGCCAAAAGGTGCCTTTTGTCTCACCTTGGAGTGCAGATATTTTGTTCATTTTTAGACCTAAGCTATAATAAGATCAATAATAAACTAACCCTTGAGGAAGCCAAGTATCAGTAAGCAAGTTACTCCTTTGTAAATTCCATTTGATAGCAATATTGATGTTCCCTTCAATCATGGTTTGTCTTGCTACATGTGTACAGGATGTACCTGGCATTTTTCCACAATGGTGGGTAGATGCCAGTGTTGCAACCTTTGAAGTATTTGGTGCCCTCTGCCATATTTTGATAAACACTTGGAGTGAATCAAATTGGCTAAATATTGGCATCAGTGATGTTGGAGGAACCCAAGACAGGTCATCCTTTTGGCACTTCTGGTTGAAGACTGTTGTGAAAGCTTCAGCCTTATTTTCACATTGAGGTACTGACCTCTTCTGTCATTGAGGATGGGGATATTTGAGGAGCCTCCTCCTCCACTGAGTTGTTTAATTGTCCACCATCATTCATGCCTGGATTTAGAAGGACTGCAGAGATAAGATATTACTGTGAGATTGCTTAGCACTGCTCAAATTATATATTTTGTTTTCTGGAAATAGAGACCGAAATGAAAGTCGCTCTGCTATAACTGAAATATTCGGAGAGTTTTGCAAATTGAAAATCCAGTACAGCATATTTTTGAATAGGCTTTTGAGTTAAAAATATTCTGCCTGATGATTGGATGAGCTGCAGAGTGGTTTAAGGTGTAAGTGCCAGTGCAGCAGACAGAGAAACATCTTGAACTTAAAATCGAAAGCATCCATCCCCCTGACCCTCCACCCATCACCATCATCTCTTTACATGTCGTAAAAAGACAGAAAAATTTGAATGATTAAACAAAAGAAGGGAACGGGGAATAAGTGGAAACTACAGACCAGTCAGTCCAACCTCAGTAGTGGGGAAAGTAGTGGAAGCAATTCTGTGATCAGAATTAATCTGCATTTGGATAAGCAAGGCTTAATCAAGAATAGACAGCATGCTTTTGTTAAGGGGAGTTCATGTCTGGCCAACTTGATTGCATTTTTTGAAGAGGAGACCAGGTGTGTAGATGAGACCAATGCTTTTGATGTAGACTGCTTAAACTTCATTGGGGCTTTTGATAAGTTCCTGTATGACAGACTGACAAGGACCATGGATTCAAGGATAATTGGCAAATTTGATCCACAATTGCCCAAACGACAGGAAGCAGAGGATGATGGTTGGGGGGGTATTTTTCTGACTGGAAGTCTATGCCCAATGGGATCCAACACGGGTAAATGTCAGGGGCCCTTGCTGTTTGTGGTTTATATAAATGATTTCAATTGAAGTAGGTGGGTTGGTCACTAAATTTGCAGACAATATAAAAATTGGAGGGGTAATAATTAGTGAGGAGGATAGCTTTAGACTACAAGAGGATATAGAAGGGCCAATCAGATAATCTGACCAGGAGGAACTGGAATTCAGTCTGGGTAAATATGAGGTGATGCACTTGGGCAGGACAAACAAGGTAAGGAAATACACAATGAATGATAGAACCCTGGGAAGCACTGAGGACCAGAGGAACCTTGATATGCATGTACAACAGTCCCTTCAGGTATCAGAACAGATGGATAAAGTGGTCAAGGAGGCATGTGGTATAATTGCCTTTATTAGCTGAGGTATAGAATTTAAGAGCGGGGAAGTGATGCTGGAACTGTTTAAAAAGTTGGTTAGGCCATATTTAGAGCATTGAGTACATTATAGGAGAGATATGAAAGCACAGAGATTCTACAGAGGAGTTTTACCTGGATGTTGCCTGGACTGGGAGATGCAGTCATACAGAGAGATTGGATAAACTGGGATTTGTTTCCTTAAAGTAAAGGACATTGACTGGGACATGATTGAGAAATTATGAGGGCCATAGACAGTACAGGAAAAAAAGACTCCCCTTAATGGAGGGATCGCTAACCGAGGGCAGAGATTTAAGGTAAGGGGCAGGAGGTCTGAAGAAGATGTGAGGAAAAACTTTTTCACCCAGAGGACAGTAGGAATCTGGAACTCACTGCTTGTAAGGGTGGTAGAGGTAGAAACACTCGTCGCATTTAAGAAGTATTTAGATGTGCAGTTGCAATACCAAAGCAGACAGGGCCATGTGCTGGGATTTGGGATTAAAGTAGTTAGGTTTTTGACCAGAGCAGAGTCATAGAAGCACAGAAACAGACCCTTCGGTCCAAGTTGACTAGGTTTCCCAAACTAAACTAATCCCATTTGCCTGCATTTGGTCCATATCACTCTAAACCTATACTATTCATATACCTGTGCAAATGTTTTTTAAATGTTATAACTGTCCCTGCTTATATCACTTCCTATGGCAGATACAGTAGGAAGCATTTGTCAGGTATTGTCCAACCTGTTGGACAATAACCTGGTGTTGTGTGAATTTTTACTTTATTGTAATGTGTTGTGCCTGGTGCTGCTCCTGGCATTTCCTCTTCCGTCATTCATTAAAATAGAGTTGATCTCCCTGCTTGATAATTGATAATTGGGGTATGAGGTCCATGACTTTATAGATTGCAGTTGAATGCAATTCTGCTGCTGACGGCTTGCAGCACCTCATGCATGCCCAGTTTGCATGCTAAATCTGTCCAAAATATATCCTATTCACCACTGTGGTATTACCACACAACACAATAGAGGATATCCTCAGTGTGAAGTTGGGGTGTTATTTTCAGAAGGACTGGGTGGTAGTCACTCCTACCAGTACTGGCATGGAGTGATGCATTTGCAACAGACAGATTACTGGGGACAAGGTCAAGTAGGCTTTTCCCCCTTGTTGGTTCCTTCAGGGCAGAAAGGAAGAGGCAAAAGAGTAAGTGTTGCCCGAATTGGGGAAGAAGGTTCAAAGATTTGATTGCCTGATTATCATTTGGGAATTTGGAATTTCAGATAGAAGCAAAATAGATCACAGTTCTGTGAAAGGTGACTTGCTTGATTTTTTTAAGAGGTCATAAGTCATTTGGAACAGTAAAGTGAAGACATTATTTCCAAGACATCACGTGATTTAAGTTAAATGTCTTAACCTGATATTCAAGGAGCTAACTGTTGAATGCTTAGGATGCTGACTTTTATGATCTATATAGATAGATGGTTAGAAGCCAGAATAAGGCTTTAGTTCAGAAAAATGATTTCATATCAGCAGAAGAGCAGATTTATTTTTTAGAAATCACCAGACTGAGTTTTTAGTCAGCAGAAATCTTCAGATTGTGAGAACTTTGTAGAAACTTCCAGACTGTGAGAACTAAAAACATGTGTGGGCTATCAGGTGTGGAAAATGTTTTCTAGGCTTCAGAGCTACAACAAAGTCTCTAGGTTATCAAAACTGGAAAGAGTCAGCGGAGTAACAAATCTTAAAGTTAAAATGGACGTGATACTGGATTGGAATAAAGCGTCTGTATATGATATTGCTGGAAAATGGTTTCTGTGAAAAGGAAATCTGCATTGTTGACGTCTATATTAAGATCGCTATAAATTGTCTTATCAATGGCTTTTCTTCTTTTGTGTCAAAAATGTGTGTTCTCATGTTAAGAGAAGATTGACACTCTTTTGTAAACACATTCAGTGATTAACCACAGTGGTAACTAAAATACAAAAATAAAATTGTTGACATATTAAGCCACTTTCATTCTGAGACTGGCCTGTCCAGTATTATCATCAGCAGGAATCAGATGATAACAGATGATTGAGAAATGGACCAGGGTTTGTTGGAAATTATAGGAAAATACAGGAAATGGTTCCCTTTGAAGTGGTGAAAGAAAGATTGGGGAAGATGTGGATTCACAGTGGAGATGGTGGGAATTTCACCTCATTGAGGACAACAGTAATGCAATCCATAAGACCATAAGACATAGAGCGGAAGTAAGGCCATTCGGCCCATCGAGTCCACTCCGCCATTCAATCATGGCTGATGGGCATTTCAACTCCACTTACCCGGGTTCTCACCGTAGCCCTTAATTCCTTGTGACATCACGAATTTATCAACTTCTGCCTTGAAGACATTTAGCGTCACAGCCTCCATTACGCTCTGTGGCAATGAATTCCACAGGCCCACCACTCTCTGGCTGAAGAAATGTCTCCGCATTTCTGTTCTGAATTTACCCCCTCTAATTCTAAGGCTGTGTTCACGGGTCCTAGTCTCCTCGCCTAACGGAAACAATTTCCTAGCGTCCACCCTTTCCAAGACATGTATTATCTTGTAAGTTTCTATTAGATCTCCCCTTAATCTTCTAAACTCCAATGAGTACAATCCCAGGATCCTCAGCCGTTCCTCATATGTTAGACCTACCATTCCAGGGATCATCCATGTGAATCTCCGCTGGACATGCTCCAGTGCCAGTATGTCCTTCATGATGTGTGGGGACCAAAACTGGACACAGTACTCCAAATGGGGCCTAACCAGAGCTTTATAAAGTCTCAGTAGCACAACAGGGCTTTTATATTCCAACCCTCTTGAGATAATTGACAACATTGCATTTGCTTTCTTAATCACGGATTCAACCTGCATGTTTACCTTTAGAGAATCCTCAATGAGCACTCCCAGATCCCTCTGTAATTTGGCTTTACGAATTTTCTCACCGTTTAGAAAGTAGTCCATGCTTCTATTCTTTTTTCCAAAGTGCAAGACCTCACATTTGCTTACATTGAATTCCATCAGCCATTTCCTGGACCACTCTCCCAAACTGTCTAGATCCTTCTGCAGCCTCCCCACTTCCTCAGTACTACCTGCCTATCCACCTAATTTTGTATCATCGGCAAACTTCACTAGAATGCCCCCAGTCCCCTCATCCAGATCATTAATATATAATG
Organism: Chiloscyllium plagiosum; assembly: GCF_037043375.1. Lineage (NCBI taxonomy): Eukaryota > Metazoa > Chordata > Chondrichthyes > Orectolobiformes > Hemiscylliidae > Chiloscyllium > Chiloscyllium plagiosum. The sequence goes on from NW_028270173.1 coordinate 57,855,847, forward strand.
TGAACAGCTGCGGCCCCAACACTGAACCCTGCGGGACACCGCTTGTCACCGGCTGCCATTCCGAAAAAGAACCTTTTATCCCAACTCTCTGTCTTCTGTCAGACAGCCAATCCTCAATCCATACCAGTAGCTCACCTCGAACACCATGGGCCCTCACCTTGCTCAGCAGCCTCCCGTGTGGCATCTTATCAAAGGCCTTTTGGAAGTCTAGGTAGACCACATCCACTGGGTTTCCCCGATCTAGCCTACTTGTCACCTCTTCAAACAACTCCAACGGGTTTGTCAGGCACGACCTCCCCTTACTAAATCCATGTTGACTTGTTCTAATCCGACCCTGCTCTTCCAAGAATTTAGAAACCTCATCCTTAATGATGGATTCTAGAATTTTACCAACAACCGAGGTTAGGCTAATTGGCCTATAATTTTCCATCTTTTGCCTTGATCCTTTCTTGAACAAGGGGGTTACAACAGCGATCTTCCAATCATCCGGGACTTTCCCTGACTCCAGTGACTTTTGAAAGATCTCAGCCAACGCCTCTGCTATTTCCTCAGCCACCTCCCTCAAAACCCTAGGATGTAACCCATCAGGGTCAGGAGATTTATCAATTTTAAGACCTATTATGGAATCATGGTATGGAAGGGGTGGAGGGAAAGGGATGAAATGGAACACACAGTTGAGAGTCTTGTTAACCACTTTGAAAACCCTCCATTGAGGAAGAAGGACAGCATATTGGAGGTGCTGTTATAGAAAGTCATGATTTGGAGGTGCTGGTGTTGGACTGGGGTGACCACATCTACAACCATCTGATGAAGGAGCAGGACTCTGAAAGCTTGTGCTTCCAAATAAACCTGTTGGACTATAATCTGGTGTTGTGTGATTTTTAACATTATAGAAAGTGTTATTGTCAGAACAGATATGACAGACAAACTGGGAGAGTGAATTGCAGATGGACAGGAAGCAGAATGTGAGAAACTGTAATCAAAGTAGCTAAGGGAAATAGTTGGTTTATAGTAAATATACATTAATAGTCTATTTCAGTAATAGAGATACAGACATTAAGGATATTTTCCTTTTCATGACAAGGTAAAAGAAGTGAGAGGGAGGACTCGAGTAGGATTGGAACAAAAAAAGCTCTACATATCCATTAAAAAGGCAGGCAGAGCTCTTATCCCAGTAAGCACATAAGTTTTTATTTGGAGGATGTGGGTGAAATTGAAACAGAATTTGTTCAGAGTGAAAAAGTTCAACCATGCAAAAATTGATAGATGAAAACCATATTAAGATACTAGTAGGCTTCAACTAGTTTGAGAAGCTCAGAGCATGCAACTGCAACTGCAGTTCCTCTTGGATTCTGCTTTGCAGGGAGGAGGTTGAGATTGAGTGGAAAATCCCCAACTATAAACAGCAGTCAAACAGACTCATTGCCATGTCCCATGTAATGAATATGCTGTAAAACCAAGCAATGAAATTCACTACTATAATGTGTCATCTATTGCTAGGTAGAATGCTTTTTTGGAGGTTGTATTCGGATATATTGCATTTCGTTATTAGCATAGTGTACAGTGGCTGGCCTTCAGTAGTTATTTATTTTGTACCAGATTGTTGATTATAAAAGCTTCCTCAACACCAACATTAACATAAATGGATTGTTGTCACATTTATCCTTTTCTTTCTTACTTACATTGGGGCCTGCTAGGGCTACTTGGCTCCTGACCTCAATACAGACTTGCTTTTTTTATTCATTTACAGAATGAGGATGTCACTGGCCAGGCCAGCATTTATTATCCTGAGGGTAGTTCGGTGTCACCATATTGCTGTGGGTTTGGAGTCACATGTAAGTCAGATCGGGTAAGGATGGCAGTTTCCTCTAGTGAACTAGATGGGGTTATCAGACAATCAACAATGCATTCATGGTCATCATTAGATACTTCATTCCAGATCTTTATTGAGTTCAATTTCTACCATCTGCCTTGGCAGGATTTGAGCGCAGGTCCCCAGAATATTACATGGGTTTCTGGATTAGTCTACTGGTAATACCACTAGGCCATTGATTCCTCAAACAGGGATAAAAGAGTTGAATTCTTCACAAGGAGAAAGAGAGACCAAGGCAACATTTAATGTAGGTCCAAGGCAAAATTTGATAACTGGAATCAACGGGAAACTCTTCACTAGTTGGAGTCAAAGGAAGATGGTTGTAGTTGTTGGCATTCAGTCATCTCAGTTTCAGGACATCACTGCAGGAGCTCCTCAGGGTAGTGTCCTAAGCCCAAACATCTTCAGCTCTTTCACCAATGACCTTCCTTCCATCATAAGGTCAGAAGTGGGGATGTTTCCCAATTATTGCACAATGTTTAGCTCCTCAGATACTAAAGTGGTCCATTCCCAAATGTAACAAAACCTAGATAATATCCAGATCCACCATCTATAAAACACAGTCAGGAATGTGATGAAATACTCCCCAAGTGCCTGGAAGGATGCAGCTCCAAAATCACTCAAGAAATTTGACATTATCCAGCACAAAAAAGCTCTGTCTAAGATACCCTGTCAGTCTAATCTTGATCATCATTAAAATGATGGAAGTGGTCATTCACAGTGCTATCAAGCAGCACCTTCACAGCAACAGCCCTTGATATTTTATGGAGTATGGCAGCAAGAGGTCTATAAAAACCTGAGTCAATGGGTATCGGAGGAGATTCTTTCCCTGTTTGGAGTCATACCTGGCACATAGGAAGATGTTTGTGATTGTTGAGGTCAGTCATCTTAGCTGCAGGGCATCTCTGCAGGAGCTCCTCAGGGTAGTGTCCAAGGCCCATACATCTTCAGCTGCTTCATCAATTACCTTCCCACCATCATATGGTCAGAGCGGTAGATGTGATCTATATGGACTTCAGTAAGGCATTCGACAAGGTTCCCCATGGGAGACTGGTTAGCAAGGTTACATGAGGGTGGGTCAGTGGTTAGCACTGCTGCCTTACAGCGCCAGGGACTCAGGTTCAATTCCAGCCTCAGGCAACTGTCTGTGTGGCGTTTGCACATTCTCCCCGTGTCTGCATGGGTTTCCTCCGGGTGCTCCGCTTTTCTCCCAAAGTCCAAAGATGTACAGGTCAGGTGAATTGGCCATGCTAAATTGCCCATAGTGTTAGGTGTATTAGTCAGAGGTGTGGGATATAGGTAAATTAATGTTACTTCTGCAATTATAATTTCTGATACAAGGTGAATGAACTCACACCAGTGTGTAATTGTTTCAGCCAAGAGCTGAGTCAATAAGAATGGAAACTATGTGGAGGAAATATATAATTGTTTTTGTATTAGCTAAAAATGTATGCAAGAAAGAAACAGGACTGCAAGACAATGGTAGATATTACGGGCAAATAGATAAAATGCTGTGAGGGGAGGCAGTTAAATTAGATATGCCTGTATAAACAGTAGGTATAAACATCTGTTTCCCACTTTTACAGAAACACAGGAACAAACCCCAATTAAAAGGGCTTAGTGATAAGATGCTGTGAGGGAAAGGTACAGATGGAGGGGGTAGATAATGATGAAGAAAAAATATGCCTAACAATGACCTACAGCGGGATGAGGTCAAATGGCCTTGTGAGGCCAGAATAAGCATTTTGTCACAGACAAGGCCGGATAAGGCAAGAGATAAACAGGAGTAATGGGGCCAGTCTTAGGGAAGTGGAGGATGTAAACAGGGGAGGAGCAATGTAAAACAAAAGAAACCAAATTATATAAATATTGTGTATGAATTGAATTTGGTGTGTGTATGTCCTCTGCCTTATAGGCACTGGACATCACACACACTTGCAAGTGTAAAATAAATGACACTACTGATTCAGATCTTGTCTCGGACTGAAATTATTGAAGTGAGTGAGCTTTGTTTCTCACAATTGGGGGCTGTCCGGGATGTTCTTCCATCGCCGGGGGGAGTGGCTGGCCTGGACACTGGGAAGACACGTCCCATTCCCAATTGAGGAACGGTCTCATGTCCCAGTTTGGTCTGCTCCCTTGGGCGACTGGTACGAATCCCACAAGAGAGACATCTGAATCAGACAGTGAAAGGAGGTCGATATAAAATACGGCGAAAAGAGGCCAGGCAACTCTGTGCACAAACCAAGGTAAGAAACCTGACTTTTAAGTATTGCCTTGGTGGCCGGGATTGAATTTTAGTAGTTAATAAGGGACTAACGAAGGAACTCAATATGGGTTGTGCCGTGGTTAAGGAAAAAGCCTCTGGGAAAACAAAAGAAGAAAAAGGCAATGGAAATGGGGGCGGGGTCCCTTACAATATCCCTCCAGAAAGTCCTTTGGGCAGGATGTTGTGGAATTGGCAAAATAATACTTGTACAAGGGAGAAAGATGATTAAGTATTGTTGCTTTGTATGGACTAAGGAATCCATTCTTCGTCCCGCTGTCTTCTGGCCAAAGTACAGGTCGGACGAAGACTGGGTTTCTAAATATCTGAATTTATTTGTCAATGAGTGAGAGAAAGAGAATTAAAAGAACTGTACAGCTGGTAGAAAGTTTAACCCTTTGTGATTTGGTTTGAATGCACATTTGTTTGTTGGTGATTGAATGTTTGTGTTTTATTCCCTGGAGCTTGAGTTCCAGGACTGTTTTGAATCTGATTTTTATTATGGAAACTTAACATGATTTCTTTTAAGGTTAAGGATTCTATAGAAATTATGAAAAAAAGAATGATAACTCCTGTTCTTTTTACAGGTCATGACTGCCTTACTATCAGTTTCTAACTAATCTCTTATCTTTACATAAAAGCGATTTATGGAGGACAGTTGAAATTTCAGTTCAACATTAGATTGTAGTAAAAACAAAATTCTATGGTTAATATCGGTGACCTTGGATTCAGCCATTGTTCATGCATTAGAAGTTTTCTTTTACTTGAATAGACAAATTCTTTTAAGGCAACTCCGATTATTTCAGGACCTATAGCATTGTAATTGAGCAATGATTGGTCAGGACTACATAAGAAAGCTAATTTTGGATTTAAATTAAGGGATTAAAACTGGGTGATTACAGTAGATTTCAAAATTGGGAACTGTATGCATTTTACATTTTAAATATTAAATACTGAATAATTGAACGTAAATATATAAATATATTTACAACTTAGGAACAGGCTTTAAAGTTAGTCAAGCATGAATTGGTGTTTGAAGTTATGGGGAGCTAGAAATATTGCAATATTTCTTTAAAAAAGAAAAAGGGGAAGAACGTAATGACTTATCCCCTTCGGGAGGTACCAATAGGGGACAAAGAGATTGGGTTTGTGAGTGTCCCCTCCTCACCAGTGGGGAGGTCAGAACATTTAAAAAGGAAATGAAGGTCCTGGTTGAGGATCCGGTGGGGTTGTCTGAACAAATTGATCAATTTTTGGGGCCCAGTCTGTATACCTGGGCTGAGTTAATGTCTATTTTGAATATACTATTTACTGGGGAGGAAAGGGGACTTATACGGGGAGCAGCCATTAAAATATGGGACAGGGAACACCCCATTGGAGATGGGGATGCTGGACAGGGAGAGACGAAGTTTCCCCTCAGAGACCCCCAGTGGGAAAATCAAAACCCGGAGCATTAAGAAGGAATGAGGGAATTGAAAGACCTGGTTCTAAAAGGAATAAGAGAGGCAGTTCCGACGTCACAGGATTTGACTAAAGCCTTTGAAGTTAGTCAGGAGAAAGATGAGACTCCTTCAGCTTTCTTGCAGAGATTAAGAGACTCAATGCGGAGATATTCTGGAATGAACCCTGAGGACCCAGTGGCACAGGGTCTTTTGAAAGTACATTTTGTGACAAAGGCATGGCCAGACATACAGAGAAAGATACAGAAGATAGAAGGGTGGAGCGAAAAACCATTAGATGAATTGTTAAGAGAGGCACAGAAAGTGTTTGTAAAGAGAGAGGATGAGAGACAAAAACAGAAGGTGAAAATAATGGTAGCTACAGTTGATGAGGTAGTTAAGAAAAGAATGGAACCAGTATTGAGCAACCAGAGCAGCGGGTGGCAGCATGTAGGGCAGCGAGGAAAAGGGAGAGGGAGAGGACAAGGAGAGCATTTGATAGAGGGTTTGAGCGACAGGGGCAGAGATGGAGGTCTCCACAGGAAGGATGCTATTATTGCGGAAAGATAGGGCATTTTAGGCGGGAGTGTCCTGATCTACAAAGGGAAGAAAGGGCAATTCCGCTTATGAATTTTGATGAAGAATAGGGGTGTCAGAGGTTCCTGCCCTCGGGAGCGCACCAGGAACCCTTGATAAACCTGAAGGTGGGACCCTATAGAGAGGAGGTAGTCTTCCTAGTAGATACGGGGGCAGCACGGTCATCACTGAATTTTTAACCAAAGAAAGTAGAAATGTCGACACGGTCAATTACTGTTTCTGGGGTGAAAGGGGAGGGATTTACTGTTCCAGTATTTGGACCTATGATGATAGAAGGTCCTAAGGATAGGGTCACAGGGGAATTGTTGTATATCCCTGATGTAGGAAGTTAACTTACTAGGGAGAGACTTAATTATCCTCTTAGGACTGGAGATTGGAATTCAGGAAAAACAATTAGTTGTACAAATGGCAATGTTGACAGAGGATATGGAGAGAGAGATGGACCCTATTGTATGGGCTAGGGAAGGGAATCGTGGAGGACTACAGATCCCTCCCCTTGAAGTAAATTTAAAAAGGAAAAGGGACATTGTCTGTGAGCGACAATATCCCATTTCCATAGAAGGTACACGAGGACTGCATTTGAGTAATTGAGGGACTGATTAGAGATTAAGTAAGATCCCCCATGACCACAAATGGTTTAGTGTGATAGATTTAAAGGATGCCTTTTGGGCTTGTCCCTTGGCGGAGGAAAGATTTAGGACTATCCCCCTATGAAATCTTATTTGGATTACCTTATCTGGGAACAAATGGAGAATTGCCAATTCCCGAAACTAAAGAAGTATATACTGGGCTTGTCCTCCTCTTTGTCTTTCCTCAAGAAACAGGGTTTATTGGCACAGACTCCACCCTTTGAATTCACCGTTCATCCCATCCGGCCGGGAGATTGGGTCTTAGTAAAATCATGGACAGAGACTAAATTGCAGCCAGACTGGGAAGGGCCGTACCAGGCTCTTTTGACTACCGAAACGGCAATAAGGACGGCGGAAAAAGGCTGGACTCATTACACTCGGATCAAAGGGCCTGTGGACCCTTCAGTTGAGGAAGAAGTCTGGACAGCTGAATCAACGCAAGACCCGCTAAAACTCAGACTAAAGAGACTTTGAGTAACTGACTATACAGTGGCGGCGCGAGCACGGGATTATTTCTGTAAGATTGTATATTAAGCCTTTTTGTGCTTCAGCATGATGATTAGAATACTGGGAATGTTTAGAGTTATGATGCTCGTCCTTTCATATGTATTATTAACAGTTCCTGAGTCTGATAATCCACAAGTAATAGACGCTGATGCATGCAGCTTAGTGAATTGTGGGGATGTAGATAATCAGAAACAGTACCACAGCTCAGAGATACATCTTAAGTCCAATGGGGATGGCCTCGGGGATGGTACTTGGTATAATGGTCTTGTCACAGTACACCGGGCCCCCTTCCGACCAGCTCGCAATTGTCCCGATAAAAAGTGTAACCCAATATACCTTATAATAAAGAAAACCACATGGCACGAAGCAATTCTGGGGGGGGGGGCACCTATGAGATACGATTAAATGAAACATTTGGGATAGAAATGAAAGCAAATCGGAAGGGTTTCTAGGACTGTTGTTTCCGAATTAGCGTAGGACAGGGAAAACGGGTAGAACTACTGGATAATAAGATACAACCTTTCACCCCTCCCGATGATCCTAAAGTAGTACAAATTATAGAGGTGAAGGACTTGAAACAGACCATCGAAATAGAAACTGGATATGGGGATGCAAATGCCTGGGTTGAATGGGTAAAGTATACTGTAAAAAGTCTGAACAAGAGCAATTGCTATGCATGTGCCTCCGGTAGGCCAGGGGCCCAGGTAGTTCCCTTTCCGCTCGGGTGGAAGCGAGACAGGAAGGGCATGAAATGTATGATAGCCCTGTACCAGGATGAGACTGCATAGAATGGTAGGAATTGTACCTCCATATCTCTGATGTTCCCTCCCTTGAAGAAGAAATTTGCAAAAGCCCCCCCACATTTTCCGCCGCAGTTGGAAATCACACATCGTGTGTGTGTAGACGAGGTACAAGTCGGTCGAGAGATTTGGGGGAGCTGAAATTATGTACAGAGATTAGGAATGTTACCAAAATGGAGAAAGGAGGGAACTACTCAGCACTAAAGGTTCCCCGAGCGGATCTGTGGTGGTACTGTGGAGGCAAAATATTGAGACCCACCCTCCCTTCGGATTGGAGAGGGATATGCGCAATTGTACAATTGGCAATTCCATTTACCCTGGCATTTGAGAAGGAAAAAATAGGAGGGAAAAAGGCAAGGGGTAAGAGATTACTGTTAGACACTTCTTTTGATGACAGGATTTATCTCGACTCGGTAGGAGTTCCTAGGGGAGTACCTGATGAATTCATGGCTCGTAATCAGATTGCAGCAGGTTTTGAGTCAGCTCTCTTTTGGTGGGTAACAATTAATAAAAATGTAGATTGGATAAATTACATTTTCTATAATCAGCAGCGATTTATAAATTATACAAGAGATGCGGTTAAAGGAATATCAGAACAGCTTGATGCGACAAGTAGGATGGCATGGGAAAACAGAATAGCCCTTGATATGATTTTAGCAGAAAAAGGGTGCGTGTGTGTGATGTTAGGAGGAAGTTATTGTACCTTTATTCCTAATAACACTGAATCTGATGGTTCAATTACTCAGGCCTTAAGGGGATTGACTACCTTAGCAGAGGAACTGGCTGAGAATTCAGGAGTAGACACATCCTGAATAGACAGATGGCTTGAATCATGGTTTGGAAAATGGAAGGGGGTAGTGGTTTCTATCCTTACTTCCCTGATAGTAGTAGTTGGGGTATTGGTGGTCATTGGCTGTTGTGTCATACCCTGTATACGAGGGCTCACCCAGAGACTGATTGAAACAGCCTTGATGAAACAGATGCCCCTAAAAGGCAATCAGGCAGAGGAACTTTATCGGCTAAATAATGAGATGAGTGAGACCAAGATGGATGAAATCTCCTGAATGAGGCTTGCGAATTTCGGGGCGATGTTTAAAAGAAAAATGCAGAAGATAACAAATGGGTAATTAAAGAAAAAGGGGAAATTGTGGGATATAGGTAAATTAATGTTACTTCTGCAATTCTGCAATTATAATTTCTGATACAAGGTGAATGAACCAGTGTGTAATTGTTTCAGCCAGGATCTAAGTCAATAAGAATGGAAATTATGTGGAGGAAATATATAATTGTTTTTGTATTAGCTAAAAATGTATGCAAGAAAGAAACAGGACTGCAAGACAATGGTAGATATTACGGGCAAATAGATAAAATGCTGTGAGGGGAGGCAGTTAAATTAGATATGCCTGTATAAACAGTAGGTATAAACATCTGTTTCCCACTTTTACAGAAACACAGGAACAAACCCCAATTAAAAGGGCTTAGTGATAAGATGCTGTGAGGGAAAGGTACAGATGGAGGGGGTAGATAATGATGAAGAAAGAATATGCCTAACAATGACCTACAGCGGGATGAGGTCAAATGGCCTTGTGAGGCCAGAATAAGCATTTTGTCACAGACAAGGCCGGATAAGGCAAGAGATAAACAGGAGTAATGGGGCCAGTCTTAGGGAAGTGGAGGATGTAAACAGGGGAGGAGCAATGTAAAACAAAAGAAACCAAATTATATAAATATTGTGTATGAATTGAATTTGGTGTGTGTATGTCCTCTGCCTTATAGGCACTGGACATCACACACACTTGCAAGTGTAAAATAAATGACACTACTGATTCAGATCTTGTCTCGGACTGAAATTATTGAAGTGAGTGAGCTTTGTTTCTCACAGAGGGAAATGGGTTTGGGTGGGTTAATCTTCAGAGGGTTGGTGTGGACTTGTTGGACAGAAGGGCCTGTTTCCACACTGTTGGGGAATCTAATCTAATCTAATCTAATCTGTTACATCTCATGGAATACAGGAAGAACTAGCCTTTTGAATACAGAACTGGCTCAAAGGTAGAAGACAGAGGGTGGTGGTGGAGGGTTGTTTTCAGATTGGAGGCCAGTGACCAGTGGAGTGCCACAAGGATCAGTGCTAGGTCCACTCCTTTTCATCTTTTATATCAATGATTTGGATGTGAGCGAATAAGGCATAGTTAGTACGTTTGCAGATGACACCAAAATTGGAGGTGTAGTGGACAGCGAAGAAGGTTACCTCAGATTACAACAGGATCTGGACCAGATGGGACAAATGGGCTGAGAAGTGGCAGATGGAGTTTAATTCAGATAAATGCGAGGTGCTGCATTTTGAGAAAGCAAATCTTAGCAGGACTTATACACTTAATGGTAAGGTCCTAGGGAGTGTTGCTGAACAAAGAGACCTTGAAGTGCAGGTTCATAGCTCCTTGAAAGTGGAGTCGCTGGTTGATAGGATAGTGTAGAAGGCGTTTGGTATGCTTTCCTTTATTGGTCAGAGTATTGAGTACAGGAGTTGGGAGGTCATGTTGCAGCTGTACAGGACATTGGTTAGGCCACTGTTGGAATATTGCGTGTAATTCTGGTCTCCTTCCTATCGGAAAGCTGTTGTGAAACTTGAAAGGGTTCAGAAAAGGTTTACAAGGATGTTGCCAAGGTTTTCCTTGGAGTGTCGGAGGCTGAGGGGTGACCTTATAGACGTTTATAAAATTAAGAGGGGCATGGATAGGGTAAATAGACAAGGTCTTTTCCCAAGGATGGGGGAATCTAGAACTAGAGGGCATAGGTTTAGGGTGAGAGGGGAAAGACATAAAATAGACGTAAGGGGCAACTTTTTCACACAGAGGGTGGTCCGTGTATGGAATGAGCTGCCAGAGGAAGTGGTGGAGGCTGGTACAATTGCAACATTTAAAAGGCATTTGGATGGGTATATGAATAGAAAGGGCTTGGAGGGATATGGGCCAGGTGCTGGCAAGTGGGACTAGACTGGGTTGGGATATCTGGTCGGCATGGATGAGTTGGACCGAAGGGTCTGTTTCTGTGCTGTACATCTCTACGTTCTATGACTCTAAGTGGGGATGTTTGCTGATGATTGCGCAATGTTCAGCACCATTTGTGATTCCTCAGTTGCTGAAGCAGTCCATGTCCAAATGCAGCAAGACCTGGACAATATCCAGGCTTGGGCCAACAAGTAGCAAATAATATTTGCGCTCCACAAACAATGACCATATCCAAAAAAAGAGAAGTTAACCATCACTGAATATCCTGGGGGTCACTGCTGACCAGAAACTGAACTAGAGTTGCCATATATATAAAGAGTAAGTCAGTGGCTTGGAATCATGCAGTCAGTAACTCACCTCCTGACTCCCCCAAGCCCACCCACTATCTACAAGGCACAAGTCAGGAGTTTGATGGATTACTCCCCACTTACCTGGCTGGGTGCAATTCCAATAACACGGTGGCACAGTGGTTAGCACTGCTGCCTCACAGCGCCTGAGACCCGGGTTCAATTCCCGCCTCAGGCGACTGACTGTGTGGAGTTTGCACGTTCTCCCCGTGTCTGCGTGGGTTTCCTCCGGGTGCTCCGGTTTCCTCCCACAGTCCAAAGATGTGCAGGTCAGGTGAATTGGCCATGCTAAATTGTCCGTAGTGTTAGGTAAGGGGTAAATGCAGGGATATAGGTGGGTTTCGCTTCGGCGGGTCGGTGTGGACTTGTTGGGCCGAAGGGCCTGTTTCCACACTGTAATGTAATGTAATCTCATTCAGGTCAAAGCAACATGCTTGAAAGATACATCCACTTCCTCTAACACCAAAGCTCGGTTTCAGCTGTATGTACCATCTCCAAGATGCATTGCAGAATTTCACTAAGGCTCCTTAGACAGTACTTTCCAAACCCATGATCACTTCCACCTAGAAGGACAAGGGCAGCAGATACATGGTAACACCACCCCCTGCAAATTCCCCTCCCAGAGTTCAGGATCTTGACTTGAAAATGTATCACCGTTCCTTCAGTATCATTGGATCCAAGTCCTGCATTCCCAACCCAAGGTCATTATGGATTAACTTACAGCATATGGACTGCAAAGATTCAAGAAGGCAGCTCAGTACCATCTTCTCAAGGGCAACTAGAGATAGGCAATAAATGATAGCCTGGATAGCAATGCCCCATAACATATGACTGAATTTTTATAAATGTATGCACTCTTCACTGTTAGTAGAATCAGACTGCAATATTTAATGGATTGATAATGTTGCTGTCCCATCCTAAACTCAGTGGGTAATAACAGATGAAAGTGAACTGGAGCTCGAATGTGTGTCCCAGCAGTATTTTGTATATATGTTACAACATGTGATTGTCAAATTGAGAGTCAGTAACGATAAACAGAACCACACACAGCTCAGCACTACCCTGTCTCAACAATCCAGAACTGCTTTTAACACGAAGCTCTCCTCCAATCCCAGAGAGCAGATGGCATTTGAACATGGAATGCTTCAGTATCTGAGGAGTTGCGACTGGTGCTGAACATTGTGCAATTATTGTCAAACATCCCTACTTCTGACGTTATGGAGTGAAGGTCATTGATGAAGCAGCTGAAGATAGTTGGGCCAAGAACAAGAACCTGAGGAACTCCTGCAGAGATGAGTGGTGTCCAACAACCACAACCATCTTCTGACGTGTCAGGTATGACTCCAATCAGTAGAGAGTTTGCATCTTGATACCCATTGATTTCAGTTTTGCTTGGGCACCTTGACACCACACTGGGTCAAATGCTTTTAAGTCAAGGCTGTTGCTCTCAACTCACCTCTGGAATTCAGCTCTTTTATCCATGTTTGAACCAAGGCTGTAATGAGGCGCTGAGTGGCACTTGTGGAACCCAACGTGGGCATCACTGAGCAGGTTATTGCTGAGCAGGTGCTGCTTGATAGCACTGTTGATGACACCTTCCATCACTTTACTAATGGTCGAGAGTAGACTGATGGGGCAGTAATTGGCTGGGTTGGATTTGTTATGCTTTTTAAAAACAGGACACAACTGGGCAATTTTCTACATTGTCGGGTAGATGCCAGTGTTGTAATAGCTTATAATTGGAATAGCTTGGCTAGGGGAACAGTAAGTTGTGGAGAAGGGGTCTTCAGAACTATTGCCTGAATGGTGTCAGGCCTTTGCAGTATCCAGTGCCTTCAGCCATTTCTTGATGTCACGTTCAGTGAATCAAATTGGCTGAAAACTGGTGTCTGTGATGCTGGGGACCACTGGAGGAGGCCGAGATGGATCATTCACTCAAAACTTCCTGTTGAAGCTTGCTGAAAATGCTTCAGCCTAACTGGCACTTTTTAAAATTATTAGTTCATAGGATGTTGGCATCAATGGCTGGGCCGACATTTACTACTCATCCCTCATTGCTCTGGAAAAGCTGATGGTGAGACGCCCTCTTGAACCACATATGATGTCAATATACCCACATTTCTGTGAGAGAGTTCCTGGGTTTTGACCCCTAATGGCCCAGCTCTGCTGCCTCACTGTGCCAGGGACCCAGGTTCAATTCCAGCCTCGGGTGACTGTCTGAGTAGAGTTTGCACATTCTCTCCGTGTCTGCGTGGGCTTCCTTTGGTACTCCAGTTTCATCTCCCAATCCAAAGATGTGCAGGTTAGGATGAATTATTGCTCAGAGTGCTCAGGGATGTGTAGGCTAGGTGCATTAGTCAGAGGTAAATGTAGGAGAATGGATCTGGGTGGGTTACTCTTCGAGGGGTCAGTGTGGACTTGTTTCCATACTGTCGGAATTCTATGATTCTGATTCTAACACTGAAGGAATGTCGATAAGTTTCCAAGTTAGAATAGTGAGTGGCTTGGAGGGGAACTTGCAAGTGGTGGTGTTCCCATGTGTCTGCTTCCCTTGTCCTGGTAGATGTTGTGCATTTGGAAGGTTCTGTTTAAAAGCCTTGGTGAGTTACCAAATGGTATACACTGCTGCCACTGAGCATTTGTGGTGAAGAGGGTGAATATTGAAGACAGAGGATATGGTGACAGTTGTGTGGGTTGCTCTGTCTTGCATGGTATGCAGCATGCTGAGTGTTATTGGACCTGCACTTAACCAGGCAAGTGGGGAGTATTCCAACATACTCCTGAATTATGCCTTGGAGATGATGGACAGGATTTGGGGAGTCAGGATTTGACTTATTCACATCAGAGTTCCCACACTCTGACCCTGCTCTTGTAGCCACTGTTTGATATGGCTGGTCTAGTTTAGTTCTTGGTCAATGGTAATCTGCAGGGTGTTCACAGTGCAGGCACTGGCAATGATGTGTCATTGAATATCAAAGCATAATGTTTAGATTCTCTCTTGTCAGTTGTACACTGTAACATGATGTTACTTATCATATATCAGTCTGTCTTCACAAGAAGAAATAATTCTAGCTCAGAGTAACATAGTCATCTCTTCACCTGGCAACATTTTGTGTCTTTCCACCAGTAAATAAATGCAATGAAGTTATTTCAGTGTGTTTGTTTGAATCAAAACTATTTTAAAATAAGAATCTGTGTGTTGGCATGTCAGAGTTGGCAAAGAGTCCATAATGCCTGTGGTAAGAGCAAACAGGGGAACCACACAGTGAAACCACAGCTTTGGTTTGTGCACCTGACCACACCAATTGTAGTCAAACTCAGAAGTAATCTTGAAAGGCTTTTGCCCGAAACGTCGATTTCGCTGCACTTTGGATGCTGCCTGAACTGCAGTGCTCTTCCAGCACCTCTGATCCAGTAATCTTAAAAGCCGAAAGGACTATGCATGCTGTAAATCAGAAACAAAAACAGAAGTTGCTGGAAAAAATCAGCAGGTCTGGCAGTATCTGTGCACAGAAATCAGAGTTAACGTTTCAGGTCCGGTGAACCAGTTCTGAGGAAGGCGAGAGTGTGGTGCTGGAAATGCACAGCACGTCAGGCAGCATCCGAGGAGTAGGAGGACGACGTTTTGGGCAAAAGCCCTTCATCAGGGATGAGGCTTGTGGATCCAGGCTCCCTGCCTCATTCCTGATGAAGAGCTTTTGCCCGAAACGTCGATCCTCCTGCTCCTCTGATGCTGCCTGACCTGCTGTGCTTTTCCAGTAACTTCTATTTTGCTTCAGAAATAATCTTGTCCACTACACAGTAACCAATAGGATCAGCGGAGCACCAGATTGTCATCAGTTGCTAGGGAAAGTGCTCTCAATGAAATCCTATTTTTACAATAATGTTTACGAAGAAATAGTCACATGAATTTCTGTAGCGTATTACTGATTCAGTTCTCTGAACTTAGTTCAGGGCTCTCTCTATCCTTATTGTTCGTAGGGGACAATCCCTCCCAGATAGAAATGGGACAGCTCTTGAATTTTTGTTTATTTCCGTAAGAGATAGCCTGCACTGGACAGTCCAGTGAATTTGGTCAAACCATCAGTGCAGTGAGAGACAGTCTGCACTGGACTATCCAGTCAGTATACTTAGACTCTAGTGTAGTGAGAAACAGTCGACATTACTCTTCAGTGAATGTCATTACACTCCAGTGTAGCTATTCTGGTTCAGCAGATTTAGTAATTGTTGTGGTTCTGTTCGCCGAGCTGGAAGTTTTTGTTGCAAACGTTTCGTCCCCTGGCTAGGCGACATCATCAGTGCTTGGGAGCCTCCTGCGAAGCGCTTCTTTGATGTTTCCTCCGGTGTTTATAGTGGTCTGTCTCTGCCGCTTCCGTTTGTCAGTTCCAGCTGTCCGCTGTAGTGGTTGGTATATTGGGTCCAGGTCGGTGTGTTTGTTGATGGAGTTTGTGGATGAATGCCATGCCTCTAGGAATTCCCTGGCTGTTCTCTGTCTGGCTTGCCCTATGATAGTAGTGTTGTCCCAGTCGAATTCATGTTGCTTGTTGTCTGCGTGTGTGGCTACTAAGGATAGCTGGTCGTGTCGTTTCGTGGCTAGTTGATGTTCATGTATGCGGATTGTTAGCTGTCTTCCTGTTTGTCCTATATAGTGTTTAGTGCAGTCCTTGCATGGTATTTTGTACACTACATTAGTTTTGCTCATGTTGGGTATCGGGTCCTTCGTTCTGGTGAGTTGTTGTCTGAGCGTGGATGTTGGTTTGTGTGCCGTTATGAGTCCTAGGGGTCGCAGTAGTCTGGCAGTCAGTTCCGAGATGCTCCTGATGTATGGTAGTGTGACTAGGCCTTTTGGTTGTGGTAAGTCCTCGTTCCGTGGTCTTTCTCTTAGGCATCTGCTGATGAAGTTGCGCGGGTATCCGTTTTTGGCGAATATCTTGTATAGGTGTTCCTCTTCTTCTTTTTGCAGTCCTGGTGTACTGCAGTGTGTTGTGGCCCTTTTGAATAGTGTCCTGATGCAGCTTCGTTTGTGTGTGTTGGGGTGGTTACTTTCATAGTTTAGGACTTGGTCTGTGTGTGTGGCTTTCCTGTATACTCTTGTAGTGAATTCTCCGTCTGGTGTTCTCTGTACCATCACGTCTAGGAATGGGAGTTGGCTATCCTTTTCTTCTTCTCTCGTGAATCGGATTCCTGTGAGTGTGGCTTTGATGATCCGGTGTGTTTTTTCTATTTCCGTGCTTTTAATGATTACAAACGTGTCATCGACATATCTGACCCAGAGTTTGGGTTGAATTTGTGGTAGGACTGTTTGTTCTAACCTTTGCATAACCGCCTCTGCTATGAGTCCCGAGATTACCAACAGCCACGCTCAGACAACAACTCACCAGAACGAAGGACCCGATACCCAACATGAGCAAAACTAATGTAGTGTACAAAATACCATGCAAGGACTGCACTAAACACTATATAGGACAAACAGGAAGACAGCTAACAATCCGCATACATGAACATCAACTAGCCACGAAACGACACGACCAGCTATCCTTAGTAGCCACACACGCAGACAACAAGCAACATGAATTCGACTGGGACAACACTACTATCATAGGGCAAGCCAGACAGAGAACAGCCAGGGAATTCCTAGAGGCATGGCATTCATCCACAAACTCCATCAACAAGCACATCGACCTGGACCCAATATACCAACCACTACAGCGGACAGCTGGAACTGACAACCGGAAGCGGCAGGGACAGACCACTATAAACACCGGAGGAAACATCAAAGAAGCGCTTCGCAGGAGGCTCCCAAGCACTGATGATGTCGCCTAGCCAGGGGACGAAACGTTTGCAACAAAACTTCCAGCTCGGCGAACAGAACCACAACAACGAGCACCCGAGCTACAAATCTTCACACAAACTTTGAAGTTTTAGTAATTGTGATAAACTGCCATACTTAGTGACATTCTCTCGGATGCATACTTGTTCAAATTGATTGGACTTAATAAAAAGTGACAGATTGGTGACTGCACACTTGTTTAGTCTTCAAATGTTACTAAATTGCTGTTTGACCTGAAACGGTTTTGTATAAAGACAAAATTCACACGATGCCGTGTTATAGTCCAACAGGTTTATTTTAAACATTACGTAAATTCACTTAGATCGCCTAAGGATGCAACATTTCTATAACAACTGAGGCTCACTATTCTGTGGAAAACAGTGAAGCATCTGAGTTTGTCTTCTGAGGAACTGATGGTGTCCCCCAAGACTGATCGACATCTGTCATAATTGGTGCTAAACTCAATACCTGATGTTTAATTTTTATTTAGTGAGACTCAGAGGTTTAGGTATGTGAAGGTGCTTGGAACAGTTTCCTGGTTTGGGGGGAAGCTTTATGTGAAAGTCCCTAGCTCCCATTCAATGTCATTGGTCCATATGAATATTGAACAAAAATTTGAATCAGATTGGATATGAAGCAATATTTAACTGGGACTGACCAATGAACTGACTGTTTCCAATGGTGTAATCAGTTGCTGGGGAAAGTTAATTTGGGATTGATGCCCTGATTGATACAGTGTGCTCCTGGCTGAAATTTGAACCCCAAATACATCTAGTGTGTCATATGGTGTAACTTATTATTTTTACACCACCCAATTATTGAATCTATAGGTGTTTTAGTTAATTTCCCAGATAGAAAAAAAGTAGTAGAAATCATTGTTGGAAATGAATGGACTGGTAGGACAAGAAATCTCTTTTGATGTATACAAGATGAGTTAGATCACTATGGTCCCGGTTATTAGTTTTATTTGGTTGTTTCTTTTGAATTCTTTTAAACTCTTTCTTTTCTATTTTTAATTCTTGATCCTCCTAGTTAAGTTATTGTTTGATTTGAAGCCATAAAACACCTCCGTATATGAAGTGGATAGGATAAATAGACAAAGTCTTTTCCCTGGGGTGGGGGGAGTCCAGAACTAGAGGGCACAGGTTTAAGTTGAGAGGGGAAAGATATAGAAGAGACCTATGGGGTACCTTTTTCACCCAGAGGGTGGTATGTGCATGGAATGAGCTGCCAGAGGAAGTGGTGGAAGCTGGTACAATTACAACATTTAAAAAGCATTTGGATGGATATAGGAATAGGAAGGGATTAGAGGGATATGGGCCAAGTGCTGACAAATGGGACTAGATTAGGTTAGGATATTTGGTCAGCATGGATAAGCTGGACCGAAAGGGTCTGTTCCATGCTGTATGACTCTAAGTGAATCACATCAATCTGAGATATGGTTAGCATTTGCTTCTCGGGTCTCAATGTAATAAAAGTTGAGGACATCCACTGAAAGTCCCTACACTATTTCCTCAGGGAGGTGAGGAATAAAATACAAAAAAAAAGATAGTGCATCCCAGCAGCAGACTGCAAGAGAGTCCTGAGTGGGAGGACGAGGTGATTAAGCAGGGGTATAAGGGGAGGCCCACAAGAAGAACTAGGTGCAACCCAGGGAAGGTAACTGAAATGTAAGTGGGAGGGGAAAGGGAGTGTGAAGGACTGTGTAAGGCCCTCAATCCTTGTCTTCTTTTATATGCAAACAGCTAAAAGAATCAAATATCAATTCGTAATCAAATATTGGGTCAATGCTTTCTGGTATAATATTGTAAATACCTTGGAGACTGGCTTTGAACTTTCTCGAAAAAATATGTTCAGTGATGACCTCCAGAGTCTAACTAGAGCTCCTCATTTAATCAGCCATCCACAGAGAGGATAGCAGCATCTCTCATGACCAATTCTGAGCTAATGCAATGGTTTTCCACTGACCTTTAGGAAGGTCTGATTCGTCAGGATGTACTGTGGGATCTTCAAGGATGTCACAGGTCTTCTGACCATAAAGCAATAGGCCACCAGAATCAAAGAAAAACAGTTGAACAGCCTCAGTAATCGTTCTAGTGGCTGTTTTGATTTGTGACTGATGTGTTGATAAACATGGATCAACACACCTTTGCTGATATCTCTGAAAACAATGTGTTCACAATTTATATGAGGTGACACAGTAGTTCCAGACACAGGCAACAAGGGTGTTGGTGTGATGACAAGTATACTGTTCATAATTTTCTTGTGGAACTGACAGGACCTTAAATTTACCTGGACCATCTCTGACACCTCCCTCCCTTTCCTGGACCTCTCCATCTCCATTAATGACGACCGACTTGACACTGACATTTTTTACAAACCCACCGACTCCCACATCTACCTGGATTACACCTCTTCCCACCCTACCTCTTGCAAAAACGCCATCCCGTATTCCCAATTCCTCCGCCTCTGCCGGATCTGCTCCCAGGAGGACCATAGAACATAGAACATAGAAGAATACAGCGCAGTACAGGCCCTTCGGCCCTCGATGTTGCGCCGATCCAAGCCCACCTAACCTACACTAGCCCACTATCCTCCATATGCCTATCCAATGCCCGCTTAAATGCCCATAATGAGGGAGAGTCCACCACTGCTACTGGCAGGGCATTCCATGAACTCACGACTCGCTGAGTAAAGAACCTACCCCTAACATCTGTCCTATACCTACCCCCCTTAATTTAAAGCTATGCCCCCTTGTAATAGCTGACTCCATACGTGGAAAAAGATTCTCACTGTCGACCCTATCTAAACCCCTAATCATCTTGTACACCTCTATCAAGTCACCCCTAAACCTTCTTTTCTCCAATGAAAACAACCCCAAGTGCCTCAGCCTTTCCTCATACGATCTTCCTACCATACCAGGCAACATCCTGGTAAACCTCCTCTGCACCTGTTCCAGTGCCTCCACATCCTTCCTATAGTATGGCGACCAAAACTGCACACAATACTCCAAATGCGGCCGGACCAGAGTCTTATACAACTCCAAAATGACCTCAGGACTCCGGAACTCAATTCCTCTACCAATAAAAGCCAGTACGCCATATGCCTTCTTCACTGCACTATTTACCTGGGTGGCAACTTTCAAAGATCTGTGTACATGGACACCAAGATCCCTCTGCTCATTCACACTACCAAGTATCCGACCATTAGCCCAGTACCCCATCTTTTTGTTACTCTTACCAAAGTGAATCACCTCACACTTAGCTACATTGAACTCCATTTGCCACCTTTCTGCCCAGTTCTGCAGCTTATCTATATCCCGACCACTTCCACCACAGAACACACCAGATGGCCTCCTTCTTTAGAGACCGTAATTTCCCTTCCCATGCGGTTAAAGATGCCCTCCAACGCATCTCGTCTACATCCCGCACCTCCGCCCTCAGACCCCACCCCTCCAACCGTTACAAGGACAGAACGCCCCTGGTGCTCACCTTCCACCCTACCAACCTCCGCATAAACCAAATCACCCACCGACATTTCCGCCACCTCCAAACAGACCCCACCACCAGGGATATATTTCCCTCCCCACCTCTTTCTGCCTTCCGCAAAGACCATTCCCTCCGTGACTACCTGGTCAGGTCCACGCCCCCCTACAACCCATCCTCCCATCCTGGCACTTTCCCCTGCCACTGCAGGAACTGTAAAACCTGCGCCCACACCTCCTCCCTCACCTCTATCCAAGGCCCTAAAGGAGCCTTCCACATCCATCAAAGTTTTACTTGCACATCCACTAATATCATTTATTGTATACGTTGCTCCCGATGCGGTCTCCTCTACATTGGGGAGACTGGGCGCCTCCTAGCAGAGCGCTTTAGGGAACATCTCTGGGACACCCGCACCAATCAACCACACCGCTCCGTGGCCCAACATTTCAACTCCCCCTCCCACTCTGCCGAGGACATGGAGGTCCTGGGCCTCCTTCACCGCCGCTCCCTCACCACCAGACGCCTGGAGGAAGAACGCCTCATCTTCTGCCTTGGAACACTTCAACCCCAGGGCATCAATGTGGACTTCAACAGCTTCCTCATTTCCCCTTCCCCCACCTCATCCTAGTTTCAAACTTCCAACTCAGCACTGTCCCCATGACTTGTCCGGACTTGTCCGACCTGCCTATCTCCTTTTCCACCTATCCACTCCACCCTCTCCTCCCTGATCTATCACCTTCATCTCCTCCCCCACTCACCCATTGTACTCTATGCTACTCTCTCCCCACTCCCACCCTCCCCTAGCTTATCTCTCCACGCTTCAGGCTGACTGCCTTTATTCCTGATGAAGGGCTTTTGCCCGAAACGTCGATTTTGCTGCTGCTCCTCGGATGCTGCCTGAATTGCTGTGCTCTTCCAGCACCACTGATCCAGAATCTGGTCTCCAGCATCTGCAGTCATTGTTTTTACCGCAGTGCTGGAGATCAGGATTCCAGTATGGAGTATGCCAACCTACACCTTGTATCTGTCACTAGCTACACTACTTTCCTCAGAGACAGACAGATTCTTGTTCTGTAGTCAATGTACTATCACTTATAAATTTATAACCAGATTTTGTTTGTGGCAGATCACTGATGTAGCCATTGAATACCAATGATACCAGACAAAACTCTATTAAAGTTCATTGCTCAGTGTTCACTGTTTTTCTGAGCACTGGTATACACATAAACCTATCAGATACTGAGGAATTGAAAACTGAAAATTGAGAATTGTTGCAATCAGTGAAATGTTAAGTTTTAGCTTGGAGACTCTCAGTAGAGCTGAGAAAGTGGGAGAACTCATACTCAACATTCAGGTACTTCTTAACAGATAAGGGCACCACATTAATTTGGCTTTTAGTGATCTTATACATGACGATTGTCTGGGTGGATCCTGAACAGAGTAGGCATCAAGCCTTTTTTTGCCTAGCACAGACCAATTTCCAGGATGGGTGCCACAACAAGTTCCTCATTAACGTAGAGAGACCAAAACACCACAAGAGACAAAATGGATTCTACTGTGTTTCAAACAGTTTGGTACAGGAGGCAATTCTTCTAAATTGGACCATAGAACTTCTGCCCCAGGCACCCATATCACTGGCAATGCTCACACTTATAAAATTATAACAACAAATTATATATTGTGCTTAATGTAGCAAACCATCCTATGGTCACTCATCTTTCAAATTCTCTTCCACAGAGAGCAGTGAATCACTGAATATATTCAAAGCTGAGTCAGACAGATTCTTGTTCAACGAGGGGGTCAAGGGTTATGGTGGTGTGGTGGGGTGGTGCAGGCAGCAAAGTTAGGAACAAAATCAGATCAGCCATGATCTGGTTGGCTGAAAGAACATGCTCAAAGGCCTAGTACTGCAATAAATCTTCATGATCTTATGAAGGCACTTCATGGGAATTTTTTAAAATACAAATGTTGCACTAACCATATAAGAAGATGTCAAATACGTGCATTTTAAGGGTGATTCAAATTACATTAGAAGATGCAAGATGCAAATTCAATTCCAGAAGCTTAAGGAAATAAATCAGGAGGACACAGTAGAATAGCAAATGAAAGAGTGATAAATTGTCAGATCAGTTCTTAGGAAATGTTACATTGTCAGAGGGTCAACTAAGGCAGTGCTGAATTGTCAGAGGGTCACTGCTGAGGGAGTGCTAAATTGTCAGAGGGTCTGTACAAGGGGAGCGCTGCACTTGAAGAGGTGTCATATTGTGGAAGCACTGTCTTTTAGATGAAACATTAAACAAGGACCCATATACCCTTTCCAATGCTAATGGCTCTAGTAATGGGAGTTAGCTCCGGGTATTGGCCAATATTTAACGCTCAGTCAAAATCACAAAAACAGTTCTTTTATAGCTCTTTGGAGCTATTTGCACTCAAACTGGCTGCTGTCTCTCACACATCCTTTGTCAGCTGTTAAGTGCTTTGGATTGCCCTGACAGTATGAAAGAGGCTACATAAATACAAGTCTTTCTTTTTTAAATTTCCACTCCCACTGCAATAGAGACACAGTGTCAGCAGTGTTTATCTTTGACAAGATGCACCACTGCAACTCACCAAGGCCCCTAAGACAGCACTTTCCAACCTTTTACCTTTACTATTTCGAAGGACGAGAGTCTTGAAACATTGTCTCTGATTTTTAGTCAGTGACAATGAAGGTGAAATGTGGTAGTGAGCTGTCTTCTGGAACCGTTGCAGGCTGTTTGGCGGACATATATCCATAGTGCCGTTATGGAATTTTCTGATTTTTAGTCAGTGACAATGAAGGAATAGCTGAGATATTTCTGAACCACTATGATGTAGTGGGTGCAGATTCACTAGTAACCTTCAAAAGGGAATTGGATAAAGACTTGAAGGAGGAAAATGTTGTGGGAATATAGGTAAAGAATAGCTGATGGGAATAACTGGATTACTCTTTGGAAGAGTTGACATAGTTTTGACTGACCAAAAGACCTTCATCTATTCTGTACTGTTTTATGATTGAAGGACGATTATAGAAAAATAAGAAATGATGGCTCTTTCAACAATGCCCATTTCCTGAGAATACATGTGGGAGAAGTCCCTGTCCTTGGAATAGAATGAGAATTGGCATTGACTTCCTTTAGTGACAGCAGGTAAATGTGGTTTGTTTAGTGTTGGGGGAGGGAAGGCTGTGTGTTGCTGGTAATTCAAGGTTTTGTTGGAAAGTCCCTGTTCCTGAGACTGGATTGAGGATTAGCATTAATTCCTGTGGTTTCTTTAGTGTGCAATAGAGCAGGTATGTGTGGTGCTGACAATTGGAGATGGATTTGGAAAGTCCCGGTCTCTGAAAGTGAGCCTAGTTCCACATTACAGTTTGAGACTAGCATGGGATATAAATATTACGGTGGTTGCCATACAGCCAATCAGAAAGTGACATCATCAGTCACTGGGTAGATTATGCTGGTGAAGGTTTGGTTCTGGATCTTTGTAGAATGGAAAATATTAACAGGCACAGCCTATCCCTCAGGTTCTCCAATCTTTGTAAAGTCTCTAGTTAGATGGATTAAGATTTAACATAGGATAATCGTAGTTCAGGCTGTCACTGGAATATTTGTCAATAGTGCCTGTTTTATTCAGTGAAACTTCACATTCCCTGTTTCAGGTTAAGAAACCACTGAGAATTCACAGTAACATCACAGAGTGATACAGCAGAGCAAGAGGCAATTCAACCCACTTAGCCAGTGCCAGCTCCTAGAAATGCCAACTAATTTTTATCTTTCCCTATCTCGCTGTGAAGTTTCAAGCATTTATGCAATTATCTTTTGGATTTTCAGGCAGATCCCAAGATTTAAGAAAAGGGGCAGGAGGATTAGAGAAAAAGTGAGGAAAAACGTTTTCTCCTAGGTAGTGGGAATCTGGAACTCGGGGTGGTAGATACAGACACCGTCATAACACACAAGATGTATCCAGATGTCCATCTGCGATGTCAAGGCAGACAAAGTTAAGGGGCAAATGTTGGTACGTTATTGTTGTTTTTGACTGGCATGGATGTGAACAGCCAAACAGCCACTTACATTGCTATGACCTCTATGGCTCTAACTCCTATTATAATTTAATTTAGCCTTATCTCATGTACCTTTGTTAATTATCGTAAACTGGTCTCCCCTTGCTACTGACCCTCCTACTACTGGAAACAGTTTCTCCTTATTTACTTGATGGTAATATGGTTTTAAACAGTTCCATCAAAGTTCCATTTAATCTTTTCCTCTGGAAAGACAACAATCTCAGTTTCCCCAGTCACTTCATGGAATAGAAGCCCTCATGTGGCCCATGGCTCTCACTCGGATGCAGCAGTCACGGGAGTGACATCGGCAGAGGCTCGAAACCAGTACCCAGAGCCCATTACAGAGACCCTGTTCGACGTCAAGTGGAGGAGGAACAAGAAGGGGAGAGAAAGATAAACTATATTTAGTAATACCTTTAAATATATTCAGTAATTCAAATTGACGCCAGAGCACAATGATAACTAACACTTCTCACTGTATTTTATTTTGAAATACACGTGAAAATAACTCATTCAATTCAATTCAATTCATACATTGTATCAAACTTGACCAAGCTCAGCTACTTCTGTGATCTTCAATAATTTGTTTACAAACACACCCAAGACACTCCATTCTTGCACCCACTTTATAATAATCTGAAAATTTCAGATTTTCAACCAAAATGCACACATTCACATTTGTCCATTGAATTTCATCTGCCTGTTTCTGCAGTCTGCTTCCTCACTGTTTACTATGCTTCAGAGCTTTGATTGTAGATTGATTTTAGGATCTGTAAGTGTAGATCACTTCATGCACACCAGAAAAGCTAATGATCTCAACACTGAACTTTTGGATACACCATTTCTTTCCCAGTTTGAAAACCATTTCTCATTATTACAGATTGCTTTCTGTTCCTTAAACAAAGTAATGTTCAGAAAGCTACTTCCTCATTAATACCATTGATTTCAATGTTGCTAGTGTGTATTAGTTTAATAAACAACTTTGAATACCCAGTTACTCAATACCAATCATAAATGTCTGTCTGAAGCAGAACCCCAGAAAAAGTCCACTCACTGAAAGTTGTCAAGAATGGTTCTGAAATCATAGAACCACTAAAGTGTAAAAAGAGGCCATTTGGCCCACCATGTCTGCAAAGGCCCTTCAAAGAGCATCCCATCTAGACCTACACCCTTACCCAATCGATGTAATCCTGCATTTCCCATGGCTGATCCACCGAATATGCAAATTCCTGGATACTATGGGCAATTTAGCATGGCCAAACTACCTAACCTGCATATTTTTGAACAGTGGAAGGAAATTGGAGCACCCAAAGGAAACCCACGTAGACACGGGGAGAATGTGCAAACTCCACACACATGGTCACCTGAGATTGGGTCCCTGGCGCTGAGAGGCAGCATGCTAACCACTGAGCCACCATGCCACCCAAAATGGTGTAACTGGAACAAAAGTAGAAAAAGAATTAAGAATAGGTATTGGTTTATACCATACTGACCCAGAGATTTATTCCACCATTCAATGGGATCATAATTGATCTGATTATAGCCTTAACTCCATTTACCTCGCTCAGCATTACTGCTTCTCACAACATTCAACATCCCATAAAAAAAATAGAGAGGCAGTCAGTACCCAGCTGGGATTATACAGAGGAAAAAGAGAGAGGGACAGTACCCAGCTGGTATTATACACGAGAAAGAGAGAGAGGGACAGTACCCAGCTGGGATTATAATGGAGAAAGATGGAGAGACAGTACCCAGCTGGTATTACATGAGAAAGAGAGAAGGACAGTACCCAGCTGGGATTATACAGGAGAGAGAGAGAGAGAGAGGGACAGTACCCAGCTGGGATTATACAGGAGAAAGAGGGAGAGACAGTACCCAGCTGGTATTACACGAGAAAGAGAGAGAGACAGTACCCAGCTGGGATTATACAGGAGAGAGAGAGAGAGAGAGGGACAGTACCCAGCTGGGATTATACAGGAGAAAGAGAGAGGGACAGTACCCAGCTAGTATTATACACGAGAAAGAGAGAGGGACAGTACCCAGCTGGGATTATACAGGAGAGAGAGAGAGAGAGAGAGAGAGACAGTACCAAACTGGGATTATACAGGAGAGAGAGAGAGAGGGACAATACCCAGCTGGGATTATACAGGAGAGAGAGAGAGAGGGACAGTACCCAGCTGGGATTATACAGGAGAGAGAGAGAGCGACAGTACACAGTTTGGATTATACAGGAGAGAGAGAGAGAGAGTGGGACAGTCCCCGGCTGGGATTATACAGGAGAGAGAGGGGGAGGGACAGTACACAGCTGGGAGTATACAGGAGTTAGAGAGAGTGGGACAGTACCCAGCTGGGATTATACAAGAGAGAGAGAGGGACAGTCCCCAGACGGGATTATACAGGAGAGAGAGAGAGAGGGAGAGAGAGGGACAGTATCCAGCTGGGATTATACAGGAGAAGGAGAGATGGACAATACCCAGCAGGGATTTTACAGGAGAGAAAGAGGAACAGTACCCAGCTGGAATTATACAGCAGGAGGTGAAAGGGACAGTACCCAGCTGGGATTATACAGGAGGAGGAGAGATGGACAGTACCCAGCTGGGTTTATACAGATGAGAGAAAGAGGGACAGTACCCAGCTGGGATTATACAGGAGAGAGACAGAGGGACAGTACCCAGCTAGGATTATTCAGGAGAGAGAGAGAGGGTCAGTACCCAGCTGGGATTATACAGGAGAGAGACAGAGGGACAGTACCCAGCTAGGATTATTCAGGAGAGAGAGAGGGACAGTACCCAGCTGGGATTATACAGGACAAAGAGAGAGGGACAGTACCCATCTGGGATTATACAGGAGAGAGAGAGAGAGAGAGGGACAGTACCCAGCTGGGATTATACAGGAGAAAGAGGGAGAGACAGTACCCAGCTGGTATTACACGAGAAAGAGAGAGGGACAGTACCCAGCTGGGATTATACAGGAGAGAGAGAGAGAGGGACAGTACCCAGCTGGGATTATACAGGACAAAGAGAGAGGGACAGTACCCAGCTGGGATTATACAGGAGAGAGAGAGTGGGACAGTACCCAGCTGGGATTATACAGGACAAAGAGAGAGGGACAGTACCAACCTGGGATTATACACGAGAAAGAGAGAGGGACAGTACCAAGCTGGCCTTATACAGGAAATAGAGAGAGGGACAGTAACCAGCTGGGATTATACAGGAGAGAGAGAGAGACAGTACACAACTGGGATTATAGAGGAGAGTGAGAGAGAGAGAGGGGGACAGTACCCAGCTGGGAGTATACAGGAAGAGAGAGAGAGGGAGTACCCATCTGGGATTATACAGGAGGAGGAGAGGGGACAGTGCCCAGCTGGGATTATACAGGAAGAGGAGAGAGGGACAGTACACAGTTGGGATTATACAGGAGAGAGAGAGAGGCACGGTACCCAGATGGGATTATACAGGAGATGGACAGAGGTACAGTACCCATCTGGGATTATACAGGAGGGAGATAGAGGGACAGTACCCAGCTGGGATGATACAGGAGAGAGAGGGCAAATACACAGATGGGATTATACAGGACGAGGAGAGAGGGACAGTACACAGCTGGGATTACACAGGAGAGAGAGAAAGTACAGTACCTATCTGGGATTAAACACGTGAAAGAGAGAGGGGAGGTACCCAGATGGGATTATACAGGAGAGAGAGAGAGAGAGAGAGAGAGAGAGACAGTACCCAGCTGGGATTATACAGGAGAGAGAGAGGGACAGTACCCAGCTGGGATTGTACAGGAGAAGGAGAGACGGACAGAACCCAACTGGGATTATACGGAAATAAGGTAGAGAGAGACAGTACCCAGCTGGGATTATAAGAAAGAGAGAGGGACAGTGCCCAGCTGGGATTCTGCAGGAGACGGAGTGAGCGACAGTACCCAGCTGGGATTATTCAGGAGAGAGAGAGAGAGGGGGGAACTGTATCCAGCTGGGATTATACTGGAGAGAAAGAGAGAGGGACAGTACCCAGCTGGGATTATACAAGAGAGAGAGAGAGAGAGGGACAGTACCCATCTGGGATTATACAAGAAAGAGAGAGAGAGGGACAGTACCCATCTGGGATTATACATGAGGAGGAGGGGGGACAGTACCCAGATGGGATTATACAGGAGGAGGAGAGAGGGACAGTACACAGCTGGAATTATACAGATAGAGAGAGAGAGGCACAGTACCCAGATGGGATTACACAGGAGAAAGGGAGAGGGACAGAACTCAACTGGGATTATGCAGGAGAGAGAGAAAGTACAGTACCCAGCTGGGATTATACAGGGGAAAGAGAGAGGGGCAGTACACAGATGGGATTATACAGGAGAAGGTGAGAAGGACTGTACCCAGCTGGGGTTATACAGGAGAGGGAGTGAGCGACAGTACCCAGCTGGGGTTATTCATGAGCGAGAGAGAGAGAGAGAGAGATGACAGTACTCACATGGGATTATACAGGAAGAGGAGAGAGGGACAGTACCCAGCTGGGAATATACAGGAGAGAGAGAGACAGAGAGAGACAGAGGGACAGTATCCAGCTGGGATTATACAGGAGAAAGAGAGATGGATAAAACCCAGCTGGGATTATACGGGAATAAGGGAGAGAGACAGTACCCAACTGGGAATATATATGAGAAAGAGAGAGGGACAGTGCCCAGCTGGATTATACAGGAGGAGGAGAGAGCAACAGTACCCATCTGGGATTATACAGGAGAGAGAGGGACAGTACCCAACTGGGATTGTACAGGAGGAGGAGAGAGCGAACGTACCCATCTGGGATTATATAGGAAAGAGAGAGGGACAGTGCCCATTTGGGATTATACAGGTAGAGAGAGAGAGGACAGTACCCAGCTGGAATTATTTAGGAGGAGAAAGCTGGGATTATACAGGAGGGAGAGAGAGAGAGAGAGAAAGGGAGAGAGGGAGAGAGAGAGAGAGAGAGAGAGAGAGAGAGAGTACCCATCTGGACTTATACAGAAGAACGAGAGGGGACAGTACCCAGCTGGGATTATACAGGATAGAGAGAGGGGCAGTAACTATCTGGGATTATAGAGGAGGGAGACAGAGGAACAGTACACAACTGGAATTATACAGGAAAGAGAGAGAGGGGCACAGTACCCAGCTTGGATGATACAGAAGAGAGAGAGAGGGACAGTACACAGATGTTATTATACAGGTGAAGGAGAGAGGAACAGTCCCCAGCTGGAATTATACAGGAGAGAGAGAGGAGGGCACAATACACAGCTGGGATGATACAGTAGAGAGAGAGAGAGGGACAGTACGCAGATGGGATTATACAGGAGAGAGAGAGAGAGTCACAGTGCCCAGCTGGGATTATACAGGAGGAGGAGAGAGGGACAGTACCCAACTGGGATTATGCAGGAGAGAGAGGGACAGAACCAAACTGGGATTATACAGGAGAGAGAGAGAGGCATGGTACCCAGATGGGATTATACAGGAGATGGACAGAGGTACAGTACCCATCTGGGATTATACAGGAGGGAGACAGAGGGACAGTACCCAGCTGGGATGATACAGGAGAGAGAGAGGGCAAATACACAGATGGGATTATACAGGACGAGGAGAGAGGGACAGTACACAGCTGGGATTACACAGGAGAGACAGAAAGTACAGTACCTATCTGGGATTATACACGTGAAAGAGAGAGGGGAGGTACACAGATGGGATTATACAGGAGAGAGAGACAGTACCCAGCTGGGATTATACAGGAGGAGGACAGAGGGACAGTACACAGCTGGGATTACACAGGAGGAGGAGAGAGGGACAGTGCCCAGATGGGATTATACAGGAGAGAGAGAGAGGGACAGTACCCAGCTGGGATTATACAGGAGAGAGAGAGAGAGGACCAGTACCAATCTGGGATTATACACGAGAAAGAGAGAGGGACAGTACCCAGCTGGCCTTATACAGGAAATAGAGAGAGGGACAGTACCCAGCTGGGATTATACAGGAGAGAGAGAGAGAGACAGTACACAGCTGGGATTATGGAGGAGAGTGAGAGAGAGAGAGGGGGACAGTACCCAGCTGGGATTATACAGGAAGAGAGAGAGAGGGAGTACCCATCTGGGATTGTACAGGAGGAGGAGAGGGGACAGTGCCCAGCTGGGATTATTCAGGAGAGAGAGAGAGGCACGGTACCCATCTGGGATTATACAGGAGGGAGACAGAGGGACAGTACCCAGCTGGGATGATACAGGAGAGAGAGAGAGGGCAAATACACAGATGGGATTTTACAGGACGAGGAGAGAGGGACAGTACACAGCTGGGATTACACAGGAGAGAGAGAGAAAGTACAGTACCTATCTGGGACTATACACGTGAAAGAGAGAGGGGAGGTACACAGATGGGATTATACAGGAGAGAGAGAGAGAGAGAGAGAGAGAGAGAGAGAGACAGTACCCAGCTGGGATTATACAGGAGGAGGACAGAGGGACAGTACACAGCTGGGATTATTCAGGAGAGAGAAAGAGAGAGAGAGGGAGGGACAGTACCCAGATGGGATTATACAGGAGAAGGAGAGGGTCAGTACCCAGCTGGGATTATACAGGAGAGAGACAGAGGGACAGTACACAGCTGGGATTACACAGGAGGAGGAGAGAGGGACAGTACCAAGCTGGGATTATTCAGGAGAGAGAGACAGAGAGAGGGAGGGACAGTACCCAGATGGGATTATACAGGAGAAGGAGAGGGTCAGTACCCAGCTGGGATTATACAGGAGAGAGACAGAGGGGCAGTACCCAGCTAGGATTATTCAGGAGAGGGAGAGAGAGAGAGAGAGAGAGAGAGAGAGGGACAGTACCCAGCTGGGATTATACAGGACAAAGAGACAGGGACAGTACCCAACTGGGATTATACAGGAGAAAGAGAGAGGGACAGTACCCAGCTGGGATTATACAGGAGAGAGAGAGAGGACCAGTACCAATCTGGGATTATACACGAGAAAGAGAGAGGGACAGTACCCAGCTGGCCTTATACAGGAAATAGAGAGAGGGACAGTACCCGGCTGGGATTATACAGGAGAGAGAGAGAGACAGTACACAGCTGGGATTATGGAGAAGAGTGAGAGAGAGAGGGGGACAGTACCCAGCTGGGATTATACAGGAAGAGAGAGAGAGGGAGTACCCATCTGGGATTATACAGGAGGAGGAGAGGGGACAGTGCCCAGCTGGGATTATTCAGGAGAGAGAGAGAGGCACGGTACCCAGATGGGATTATACAGGAGATGGACAGAGGTACAGTACCCATCTGGGATTATACAGGAGGGAGACAGAGGGACAGTACCCAGCTGGGATGATACAGGAGAGAGAGAGAGGGCAAATACACAGATGGGATTATACAGGACGAGGAGAGAGGGACAGTACACAGCTGGGATTACACAGGAGAGAGAGAAAGTACAGTACCTATCTGGGATTATACACGTGAAAGAGAGAGGGGAGGTACACAGATGGGATTATACAGGAGAGAGAGAGAGAGACAGTACCCAGCTGGGATTATACAGGAGGAGGACAGAGGGACAGTACACAGCTGGGATTACACAGGAGGAGGAGAGAAGGACAGTACCCAGCTGGGATTGTACAGGAGAAAGAGAGACGGACAGAACCCAACTGGGATTATACGGGAATAAGGTCGAGAGAGACAGTACCCAGATGGGATTATACAGGATAGAGAGAGGGGCAGTAACTATCTGGGATTATAGAGGAGGGAGACAGAGGAACAGTACACAGCTGGAATTATACAGGAAAGAGAGAGAGGGGCACAGCACCCATCTTGGATGATACAGAAGAGAGAGAGAGGGACAGTACACAGATGTGATTATACAGGAGAGAGAGAGGAGGGCACAATACACAGCTGGGATGATACAGTAGAGAGAGAGAGAGAGAGGGACAGTACGCAGATGGGATTATACAGGAGAGAGAGAGAGAGAGGCACAGCGCCCAGCTGGGATTATACAGGAGGAGAGAGGGACAGTACGCAGATGGGATCATACAGGAGAGAGAGAGAGAGGCACAGTGCCCAGCTGGGATTATACAGGAGGAGGAGAGAGGGACAGTACCCAACTGGGATTATGCAGGAGAGAGAGGGACAGAACCAAACTGGGATTATACAGGAGAGAGAGAGAGGCACGGTACCCATCTGGGATTATACAGGAGATGGACAGACATACAGTACCCATCTGGGATTATACAGGAGGGAGACAGAGGGACAGTACCCAGCTGGGATGATACAGGAGAGAGAGAGGGCAAATACACAGATTGGATTATACAGGACGAGGAGAGAGGGACAGTACACAGCTGGGATTACACAGGAGAGAGAGAAAGTACAGTACCCAGCTGGGATTATACACGTGAAAGAGAGAGGGGAGGTACACAGATGGGATTATACAGGAGAGAGAGAGAGAGAGAGAGAGACAGTACCAAACTGGGATTATACAGGAGGAGGACAGAGGGACAGTACACAGCTGGGATTACACAGGATGAGGAGAGAGGGGCAGTACCCAGCTGGGATTATACAGGAGAGAGAGAGAGGGACAGTACCCAGCTGGGATTATACAGGAGAGAGAGAGAGGACCAGTACCAATCTGGGATTATACACGAGAAAGAGAGAGGGACTGTACCCAGCTGGCCTTACACAGGAAATAGAGAGAGGGACAGTACCCAGCTGGGATTATACAGCAGAGAGAGAGAGACAGTACACAGCTGGGATTATGGAGGAGAGTGAGAGAGAGAGAGGGGGACAGTACCCAGCTGGGATTATACAGGAAGAGAGAGAGGGAGTACCCATCTGGGATTATACAGGAGGAGGAGAGGGGACAGTGCCCAGCTGGGATTATTCAGGAGAGAGAGAGAGGCACGGTACCCAGATGGGATTATACAGGAGATGGACAGAGGTACAGTACCCATCTGGGATTATACAGGAGGGAGACAGAGGGACAGTACCCAGCTGGGATGATACAGGAGAGAGAGAGGGCAAATACACAGATGGGATTATACAGGACGAGGAGAGAGGGACAGTACACAGCTGGGATTACACAGGAGAGAGAGAAAGTACAGTACCTATCTGGGATTATACACGTGAAAGAGAGAGGGGAGGTACACAGATGGGATTATACAAGAGAGAGAGAGAGAGAGACAGTACCCAGCTGGGATTATACAGGAGGAGGACAGAGGGACAGTACACAGCTGGGATTATTCAGGAGAGAGAGAGAGAGAGGGAGGGACAGTACCCAGATGGGATTATACAGGAGAAGGAGAGGGTCAGTACCCAGCTGGGATTATACAGGAGAGAGACAGAGGGACAGTACACAGCTGGGATTACACAGGAGGATGAGAGAGGGACAGTACCCAGCTGGGATTATTCAGGAGAGAGAGAGAGAGAGAGAGAGGGACAGTACCCAGATGGGATTATACAGGAGAAGGAGAGGGTCAGTACCCAGGTGGGATTATACAGGAGAGAGACAGAGGGACAGTACCCAGCTAGGATTATTCAGGAGAGAGAGAGAAAGAGAGAGAGAGAGGGACAGTACCCAGCTGGGATTATACAGGACAAAGAGAGTGGGACAGTACCCAACTGGGATTATACAGGAGAGAGAGAGGGACAGTACCCAGCTGGGATTATACAGGAGAGAGAGAGAGAGGACCAGTACCAATCTGGGATTATACACGAGAAAGAGAGAGGGACAGTACCCAGCTGGCCTTATACAGGAAATAGAGAGAGGGACAGTACCCAGCTGGGATTATACAGGAGAGAGAGAGAGACAGTACACAGCTGGGATTATGGAGAAGAGTGAGAGAGAGAGGGGGACAGTACCCAGCTGGGATTATACAGGAAGAGAGAGAGAGGGAGTACCCATCTGGGATTATACAGGAGGAGGAGAGGGGACAGTGCCCAACTGGTATTATTCAGGAGAGAGAGAGAAGCACGGTACCCAGCTGGGATTATACAGGAGATGGACAGAGGTACAGTACCCATCTGGGATTATACAGGAGGGAGACAGAGGGACAGTACCCAGCTGGGATGATACAGGAGAGAGAGAGAGGGCAAATACACAGATGGGATTATACAGGACGAGGAGAGAGGGACAGAACACAGCTGGGATTACACAGGAGAGAGAGAAAGTACAGTACCTATCTGGGATTATACATGTGAAAGAGTGAGGGGAGGTACACAGATGGGATTATACAGGAGAGAGAGAGAGAGAGAGAGAGAGACAGTACCCAGCTGGGATTACACAGGAGGAGGACAGAGGGACAGTACACAGCTGGGATTACACAGGAGGAGGAGAGAAGGACAGTACCCAGCTGGGATTGTACAGGAGAAAGAGAGACGGACAGAACCCAACTGGGATTATACGGGAATAAGGTAGAGAGAGACAGTACCCAGATGGGATTATACAGGATAGAGAGAGGGGCAGTAACTATCTGGGATTATAGAGGAGGGAGACAGAGGAACAGTACACAGCTGGAATTATACAGGAAAGAGAGAGTGGGGCACAGTACCCAGCTTGGATGATACAGAAGAGAGAGAGAGGGACAGTACACAGATGTGATTATACAGGTGAAGGAGAGAGGAACAGTCCCCAGCTGTAATTATACAGGAGAGAGAGAGGAGGGCACAATACACAGCTGGGATGATACAGTAGAGAGAAAGAGAGAGGGACAGTACGCAGATGGGATTATACAGGAGAGAGAGAGAGAGAGGGACAGTGCCCAGCTGGGATTATACAGGAGGAGGAGAGAGGGACAGTACCCAACTGGGATTATGCAGGAGAGAGAGTGAGGCACAGTACCCATCTGGGATTATACAGGAGATGGACAGAGGTACAGTACCCATCTGGGATTATACAGGAGGGAGACAGAGGGACAGTACCCAGCTGGGATGATACAGGAGAGAGAGAGGGCAAATACACAGATGGGATTATACAGGAGAGAGAGAAAGTACAGTACCTATCTGGGATTATACACGTGAAAGAGAGAGTGGAGGTACACAGATGGGATTATACAGGAGAGAGAGAGAGAGACAGTACCCAGCTGGGATTATACAGGAGGAGGACAGAGGGACAGTACACAGCTGGGATTACACAGGAGGAGGAGAGAAGGACAGTACCCAGCTGGGATTGTACAGGAGAAAGAGAGACGGACAGAACCCAACTGGGATTATACGGGAATAAGGTAGAGAGAGACAGTACCCAGCTGGGATTATAAGAAAGAGAGAGGGACAGTGCCCAGCTGGGATTATGCAGGAGAGGGAGTGAGCGACAGTACCCAGCTGAGATTATTCAGGAGAGAGAGGACCAGTACCAATCTGGGATTATACACGAGAAAGAGAGAGGGACAGTACCCAGCTGGCCTTATACAGGAAATAGAGAGAGGGACAGTACCCAGCTGGGATTATACAGGAGAGAGAGAGAGAGAGACAGTACACAGCTGGGATTATAGAGGAGAGTGAGAGAGAGAGAGGGACAGTACCCAGCTGGGATTATACAGGAAGAGAGAGAGAGGGAGTACCCATCTGGGATTATACAGGAGGAGGAGAGGGGACAGTGCCCAGCTGGGATTATACAGGAGATGGACAGAGGTACAGTACCCATCTGGGATTATACAGGAGGGAGACAGTGGGACAGTACCCAGCTGGGATGATACAGGAGAGAGAGAGGGCAAATACACAGATGGGATTATACAGGACGAGGAGAGAGGGACAGTACACAGCTGGGATTACACAGGAGAGAGAGAAAGTACAGTACCTATCTGGGATTATACACGTGAGAGAGAGAGGGGAGGTACTCAGATGGGATTATACAGGAGAGAGAGAGAGAGAGAGAGACAGCACCCAGCTGGGATTATACAGGAGGAGGACAGAGGGACAGTACCCAGCTGGGATTCTACAGGAGAAAGAGAGACAGACAGAACCCAACGGGGATTATACGGGAATAAGGTAGAGAGAGGCAGTACCCAGCTGGGATTATAAGAAAGAGAGAGGGACAGTGCCCAGCTGGGATTATGCAGGAGAGGGAGTGAGCGACATTACCCAGCTGGGATTATTCAGGAGAGAGAGAGGGGGGGGGAACAGTATCCAGTTGGGATTATTCTGGAGAGAAAGAGAGAGGGACAGTACCCATCTGGGATTATACATGAGGAGGAGGGGGGACAGTACCCAGATGGGATTATACAGGAGGAGGAGAGAGGGACAGTACACAGCTGGGATTATACAGATAGAGGGAGAGAGGCACAGTACCCAGATGGGATTACACAGGAGAAAGGGAGAGGGACAGAACTCAGCTGGGATTATGCAGGAGAGAGAGAGGGACAGTACCCAGCTGGGATTACACAGGAGAGAGAGAAAGTACAGTACCCATCTGGGATTATGCAGGGGAAAGAGAGAGGGGCAGTACACAGATGGGATTATACAGGAGAAGGTGAGAAGGACTGTACCCAACTGGGGTTATACAGGAGAGGGAGTGAGCGACAGTACCCAGCTGGGATTATTCATGAGCGAGAGAGAGAGAGAGAGAGATGGCAGTACTCACATGGGATTATACAGGAGGAGGAGAGAGAGACAGTACCCAACTGGGAATATACAGGAGAGAGAGAGAGAGAGACAGAGGGACAGTATCCAGCTGGGAATATACAGGAGAGAAAGAGAGAGACAGAGGGACAGTATCCAGCTGGGATTATACAGGAGAAAGAGAGATGGATAGAACCCAACTGGGATTATACGGGAATAAGGGAGAGAGACAGTACCCAACTGGGATTATATATGAGAAAGAGAGAGGGACAGTACCCAGCTGGGATTATCCAGGAGGGAGAGAGAGAGAGAGAAAGAGAGAGAGGGAGAGAGAGAGAGAGAGAGTACCCATCTGGAATTATACAGAAGAACGAGAGGGGACAGTACCCAGCTGCGATTATACAGAATAGAGAGAGGGGCAGTAACTATCTGGGATTATAGAGGAGGGAGACAGAGGAACAGTACACAGCTGGGATTATACAGGAAAGAGAGAGAGGGGCACAGTACCCAGCTTGGATGATACAGAAGAGAGAGAGAGGGACAGTACACAGATGTGATTATACAGGTGAAGGAGAGAGGAACAGTCCCCAGCTGAAATTATACAGGAGAGAGAGAGGGGGGCACAATACACAGCTGGGATGATACAGTAGAGAGAGCGAGAGGGACAGTACGCAGATGGGATTATACAGGAGAGAGAGAGAGAGGCACAGTGCCCAGCTGGGATTATACAGGAGGAGGAGAGAGGGACAGTACCCAACTGGGATTATGCAGGAGAGAGGGACAGAACCCAGCTGGGATTATACAGGAGAAAGAGAGAGGGACAGTACCCAGCTGGGAGTATACTGGAGGGAGAGAGAGGGACAGAACCCAGCTGAGATTATACAGGAGAAAGAGAGAGGGACAGTACCCAGCTGGGAGTATACTGGAGGGAGAGAGAGGTACAGTACCCAGCTGGGATTATACAGGAGAAAGAGAGAGGGACAGTGCCCATTTGGGATTATACAGGTAGAGAGAGAGAGGACAGTACCCAGCCGGAATTATATAGGAGGAGAGAGGGACAGTACCCAGATGG
The DNA here is from genome assembly GCF_037043375.1 of Chiloscyllium plagiosum. Lineage (NCBI taxonomy): Eukaryota > Metazoa > Chordata > Chondrichthyes > Orectolobiformes > Hemiscylliidae > Chiloscyllium > Chiloscyllium plagiosum. The sequence goes on from NW_028270173.1 coordinate 57,894,328, forward strand.
GATTATACAGGAGAAAGAGAGATGGACAGAAACTATCTGGGATTATGCAGGAGAGAGAGAGACGGACAGTACACAGCTGGGATTATACTGGAGAAAGAGAGAGGGACAGTACCCAGCTGGGATTATTGAGGAGAGAGAGAGAGACGGACAGAACCCAACTGGGACTATACAGGAGAGAGAGAGGGACAGTACCTATCTGGGATTATACAAGGGGAGAGGGGACAGTACCGAGCTTGGATTATACAGGAGAGAGAGAAAGAGGGACACTACCCAGCTGGGGTTATTCAGGAGCGAGAGAGAGAGGGACAGTACCCACCTGGGATTATTCAGGAGAGAGAGACAGAGAGAGAGAGTACCCAGTTGGGATTATACAGGAGAAAGAGAGAGGGACAGCACCCAGCTGGGATTATACAGGAGAGAGAGAGAGAGGGACAGTATCCATATGGGATTATACTGGAGAAAGAGAGACGTGTAGAACGCAGATGGGATTATACAGGAGAGAGAGAGGGGGGCAGTACCCAGCTGGTATTATACAGGAGGAGGAGAGAGGGACAGTACCCAGCTGGGTTTATACAGGAGAGAGAGAGAGGGACAGTACCCAGCTGGGATTATACAGGAAGAGAGAGAGAGACGTAGTACCCATCTGGGATTATACAGGAGGAGGAGAGGGGACAGTGCCCAGCTGGGATTATACAGGAGAGAGAGGGACACTACACAGTTGGGATTATACAGGAGAGAGGGAGAGAGGCACGGTACCCAGCCGGGATTATACAGGAGATGGACAGAGGTACAGTACCCATCTGGGATTATACAGGAGAGAGAGAGAGGGAAAGTACACAGATGGGATTATACAGGAGAGAGAGGCACAGTGCCTAGCTGTAATTATACAGGAGAAAGGGAGAGGGACAGTACCCAGCTGGGATTATACAGGAGAAAGGGAGAGGGACTGTACCCAGATGGGATTATACAGGAAGAGGAGAGAGGGACAGTACCCAGCTGGGAATATACAGGAGAGAGAGAGACAGAGGAACAGTATCCAGCTGGGTTTATACAGGAGAAAGAGAGATGGATAGAACCCAACTGGGATTATACGGGAATAAGGGAGAGAGACAGTACCCAACTGGGATTATATATGAGAAAGAGAGAGTGACAGTGCCCAGCTGGGTTATACAGGAGGAGGAGAGAGCAACAGTAACCATCTGGGATTATACAGGAGAGAGAGGGACAGTACCCAACTGGGATCGTACAGGAGGAGGAGAGTGTGACCGTACCCATCTGGGATTATATAGGAAAGAGAGAGGGACAGTACCCAGCTGGGATTATACAGGAGGGAGAGAGAGAGAGAGAGAGTACCCATCTGGAATTATACAGAAGAACGAGAGGGGACAGTACCCAGCTGGGATTATACAGGATAGAGAGAGGGGCAGTAACTATCTGGGATTATAGAGGAGGGAGACAGAGGAACAGTACACAGCTGGAATTATACAGGAGAGAGAGAGAGAGAGAGGGGCGCAGTACCCAGCTTGGATGATACAGAAGAGAGAGAGGGACAGTACATAGATGTGATTATACAGGTGAAGGAGAGAGGAACAGTCCCCAGCTGGAATTATACAGGAGAGAGAGAGGGGGGCACATTACACAGCTGGGATGACATAGTAGAGAGAGAGAGAGGGACTGTATGTAGATGGGATTATACAGGAGAGAGAGAGAGGCACAGTGCCCATCTGGGATTATACAGGAGGAGAGAGGGACAGTACCCAGCTGGGATTATGCAGGAGAGAGGGACAGAACCCAGCTGGGACTATACAGGAGAAAGAGAGAGGGACAGTACCCAGCTGGGAGTATACTGCAGGGAGAGAGGGGGACAGTACCCAGCTGGGATTATGCAGGAGAAAGAGAGAGGGACAGTGCCCATTTGGGATTATACAGGTAGAGAGAGAGAGAGGGACAGTACCCAGCCGGAATTATACAGGAGGAGAGAGGGACAGTACCCAGATGGGATTATACAGGAGAAAGAAGAGATGGACAGAAACTAGCTGGGATTATGCAGGAGAGAGAGAGAGACGGACAGTACACAGCTGGGATTATACTGGAGAAAGAGAGGGGGACAGTACCCAGCTGGGATTATTCAGGAGAGAGAGAGAGAGAAGACAGTACGCAGATGGGATTATACAGGAGAGAGAGACGGACAGAACCCAACTGGGATTATACAGGAGAGAGAGTGGGACAGTACCTATCTGGGATTATACAGGGGGAGAGGGGACAGTACCGACCTTGGATTATACAGGAGAGAGAGAAAGAGGGACACTACCCAGCTGGGGTTATTCAGGAGCGAGAGAGAGAGAGAGGGACACTACCCAGCTGGGATTATTCAGGTGAAAGAGAGAGGGACAGCATCCAGACGGGATTATACAGGAGAGAGAGAGAGAAGGACAGCATCCATATGGGATTATACAGGAGAAAGAGAGACGCATAGAACGCAGCTGGGATTATACAGGAGAGAGAGAGGGGGGGGCAGTACCCAGATGGGATTATACAGGGGAAAGAGAGAGGGACAGTACCCAGTTGGGATTAAGCAGGAGAGAGAGAGAGAGAGAGAGGGGGGGGCATAGTATCCAGCTGGGATTATACAGGAGGAGGAGAGAGGGACAGTACCCAGCTGGGATTATACAGGAGAAAGAGAGAGGGACAGTACAAAACTGAGATTACACAGGAGAGAGAGAGAGGGACAGTACCCACCTGGGATTGTACAGGAGAGAGAGAGGGACAGTGCCCAGGTGGGATTATACAGGAGGAGAGCGGGACAGTACCCAGCTGGGATTATACAGGAGAGAGAGAAAGAGGGACAGTACCAGCTGGGATTATACAGAAGAAAGAGAGATGGACAGAAACTAGCTGGAATTATGCAGGAGAGAGAGATGGACAGTACACAGCTGGGATTATACAGGGGAAAGAGAGAGGGACAGTGCCCAGCTGGGATGATACAGAAGAGAGAGAGAGGGACATTACACAGATGTGATTATACAGGTGAAGGAGAGAGGAACAGTCCCCATCTGGAATTATACAGGAGAGAGAGAGGGGGGCACAATTCACAGCTGGGATGATATAGTAGAGAGAGAGGGGGACAGTACCCAGATGGGATTATACATGAAAAAGAGAGGGGGACAGTACCCAGCTGGGATTATACAGGAGAGAGAGAGGGACAGTACCCAGCTGGGATTATACAGGAGAAAGAGAGAGGGACAGTACCCAGCTGGGATTATGCAGGAGAAAGACAGAGGGGCAGTACACAGCTGGGATTATACAGGAGAGAGGGAGAGGGACAGTACCCAGATGGGATTATACATGAAAAAGAGAGAGGGACAGTACCCAGCTGGGATTATACAGGAGAGAGGGAGAGGGACAGTACCCAGATGGGACTATACATGAAAAAGAGAGAGGGATAGTACCCAGCTGGGATTATTCAGGAGAAAGAGAGCTGGATAGAACGCAGCTGGGATTATAGAGCAGAAAGAGAGAGGGGAAGTACCCAGATGGGATTATACAGGAGAAGGAGAGAGAGAGAGACAGTACCCAGATGGGATTATACAGGAGAGAGAGAGAGGGACAGTACACAGCTGGGATTATACAGGAGAGAGAGAAAGAGGGACAGTACCCATCTGGGATTATTCAGGAGAAAGAGAGAGGGATAGGACACAGGTGGGACTATACTGGAGGGAGAGAGAGGGACAGTTCCCAGCTGGGATTATACAGGTGAGAGAGAGAGAGAGGGACAGTACCCAGTTGGAATTATACAGGAGAAGGAGAGAGGGACAGTACCCATTTGGGATTACACATGAGAGAGAGAGGGAGAGAGAGAGAGGCACAGTACCCAGCTGGGATTATACAGAAGGGAGAGAGTGGGACACTACCCAGCTGGGATTATACAGGAGAGAGAGAGGGGGGGACAGTACGCAGATGGGATTATACAGGTGAAGGAGAGAGGGACAGTACCCATCTGGGATTATACAGGAGTGAGAGGGAGAGAGAGGAACAGTACCCAGCTGAGATTATACAGGAGGGAGAGAGAGGGACAGTCCCCAGATGGGATTATACAGGAAAAAGAGAGAGAGACAGTCCCCAGCTGGGATTGTACAGGAGAAGGAAAGAGGGATAGTACCCAGCAGGGATTATACAGGAGAGGGAGAGAGGGAGAGTACACAGCAGGGATTATAAAGGAGAGGGAGAGAGGGAGATAACCAGCAGGTATTATATAGGAGATGGAGAGAAAGACAGTATCCAGATGGAATTATACAGGAGAGACAGAGAGAGAGGGCGACAGAACCCAGATGGGATTATACAGGAGAAAGAGAGAGGGACAGTACTCATCTGGGATTATACAGGTGAGAGAGAGGGACAGTACCCAGCTGGGATTATACAGGTGAGAGAGAGAGGGACAGTACTCATCTGGGATTATACAGGTGAGAGAGAGAGGGACAGTACCCAGCTGGAATTATACAGGAGAAGGAGAGAGGGACAGTACCCATTTGGGATTACACAGGAGAGAGAGAGAGAGAGGGACAGTACCCAGCTGGGATTATACAGGTGAGAGAGTGGGGGACAGTACCCAGCTGGGATTATACAGGAGGGAGAGAGAGGGATAGTACCCAGATGGGATTATACAGGAGAAAGAGAGAGGGACAGTGCCCATCTGGGATGACACAGTAGAAAGAGAGAGTGACAGTATCCATCTGGGATTATACAGGAGAAGCAAAGAGGGAGAGTACCCAGCAGGGATTATACAGGTGAGAGAGAGAGGGAGAGTACCCAGCAGGGATTATAAAGGGTGGGAGAGTACCCAGATGGGATTATACAGGAGAAGGAGAGATGGACAGTACCCAGATGGGATTATACAGGAGAAGGAGAGAGGGACAGTACCCAGCTGGGATTACACAGGAGAAGGAGTGAGGGACAGTACCCAGATGGGATTATACAAGTGAAATAGAGAGGGACAGTACCAGCTGGGAGCATACAGGAGAGAGAGAGAGGAACAGTACCCAGCTGAGATTATACAGGAGGGAGAGAGAGAGGAACAGTCCCCAGCTGGGATTATACAGGAGAAAGAGAGAGGGACAGTACCCAGCTGGGATTATACAGGAGAGAGAGAGGGGCAGTACACAGATGGGATTATACAGGAGAGAGAGAAAGAGGGACAGTACCAGCTGGGATTATACAGAAGAAAGAGAGATGGACAGAAACTAGCTGGAATTATGCAGGAGAGAGAGATGGACAGTACACAACTGGGATTATACAGGGGAAAGAGAGAGGGACAGTGCCCAGCTGGGATGATACAGAAGAGAGAGAGAGGGACATTACACAGATGTGATTATACAGGTGAAGGAGAGAGGAACAGTCCCCATCTGGAATTATACAGGAGAGAGAGAGGGGGGCACAATTCACAGCTGGGATGATATAGTAGAGAGAGAGGGGGACAGTACCCAGATGGGATTATACATGAAAAAGAGAGGGGGACAGTACCCAGCTGGGATTATACAGGAGAGAGAGAGGGACAGTACCCAGCTGGGATTATACAGGAGAAAGAGAGAGGGACAGTACCCAGCTGGGATTATGCAGGAGAAAGACAGAGGGGCAGTACACAGCTGGGATTATACAGGAGAGAGGGAGAGGGACAGTACCCAGATGGGATTATACATGAAAAAGAGAGAGGGACAGTACCCAGCTGGGATTATACAGGAGAGAGGGAGAGGGACAGTACCCAGATGGGACTATACATGAAAAAGAGAGAGGGATAGTACCCAGCTGGGATTATTCAGGAGAAAGAGAGCTGGATAGAACGCAGCTGGGATTATAGAGCAGAAAGAGAGAGGGGAAGTACCCAGATGGGATTATACAGGAGAAGGAGAGAGAGAGAGACAGTACCCAGATGGGATTATACAGGAGAGAGAGAGAGGGACAGTACACAGCTGGGATTATACAGGAGAGAGAGAAAGAGGGACAGTACCCATCTGGGATTATTCAGGAGAAAGAGAGAGGGATAGGACACAGGTGGGACTATACTGGAGGGAGAGAGAGGGACAGTTCCCAGCTGGGATTATACAGGTGAGAGAGAGAGAGAGGGACAGTACCCAGTTGGAATTATACAGGAGAAGGAGAGAGGGACAGTACCCATTTGGGATTACACATGAGAGAGAGAGGGAGAGAGAGAGAGGCACAGTACCCAGCTGGGATTATACAGAAGGGAGAGAGTGGGACACTACCCAGCTGGGATTATACAGGAGAGAGAGAGGGGGGGACAGTACGCAGATGGGATTATACAGGTGAAGGAGAGAGGGACAGTACCCATCTGGGATTATACAGGAGTGAGAGGGAGAGAGAGGAACAGTACCCAGCTGAGATTATACAGGAGGGAGAGAGAGGGACAGTCCCCAGATGGGATTATACAGGAAAAAGAGAGAGAGACAGTCCCCAGCTGGGATTGTACAGGAGAAGGAAAGAGGGATAGTACCCAGCAGGGATTATACAGGAGAGGGAGAGAGGGAGAGTACACAGCAGGGATTATAAAGGAGAGGGAGAGAGGGAGATAACCAGCAGGTATTATATAGGAGATGGAGAGAAAGACAGTATCCAGATGGAATTATACAGGAGAGACAGAGAGAGAGGGCGACAGAACCCAGATGGGATTATACAGGAGAAAGAGAGAGGGACAGTACTCATCTGGGATTATACAGGTGAGAGAGAGGGACAGTACCCAGCTGGGATTATACAGGTGAGAGAGAGAGGGACAGTACTCATCTGGGATTATACAGGTGAGAGAGAGAGGGACAGTACCCAGCTGGAATTATACAGGAGAAGGAGAGAGGGACAGTACCCATTTGGGATTACACAGGAGAGAGAGAGAGAGAGAGGGACAGTACCCAGCTGGGATTATACAGGTGAGAGAGTGGGGGACAGTACCCAGCTGGGATTATACAGGAGGGAGAGAGAGGGATAGTACCCAGATGGGATTATACAGGAGAAAGAGAGAGGGACAGTGCCCATCTGGGATGACACAGTAGAAAGAGAGAGTGACAGTATCCATCTGGGATTATACAGGAGAAGCAAAGAGGGAGAGTACCCAGCAGGGATTATACAGGTGAGAGAGAGAGGGAGAGTACCCAGCAGGGATTATAAAGGGTGGGAGAGTACCCAGATGGGATTATACAGGAGAAGGAGAGATGGACAGTACCCAGATGGGATTATACAGGAGAAGGAGAGAGGGACAGTACCCAGCTGGGATTACACAGGAGAAGGAGTGAGGGACAGTACCCAGATGGGATTATACAAGTGAAATAGAGAGGGACAGTACCAGCTGGGAGCATACAGGAGAGAGAGAGAGGAACAGTACCCAGCTGAGATTATACAGGAGGGAGAGAGAGAGGAACAGTCCCCAGCTGGGATTATACAGGAGAAAGAGAGAGGGACAGTACCCAGCTGGGATTATACAGGAGAGAGAGAGGGGCAGTACACAGATGGGATTATACAGGAGAAGGAGAGAGGGATTGTACCCAGCTGGGATTATACAGGAGAGGGAGTGAGCGACAGTACCCAGCTGGGATTATTCATGACAGAGAGAGAGAGAGAGAGAGAGATGACAGTACTCACATGGGATTATACAGGAGGAGGAGAGAGGGACAGTACCCATCTGGGAGTATACAGGAGCGAGAGAGAGGGACAGTACCCAGCTGGGATTATACAGGAGAGAGAGAGAGAAAGAGAGGGAGAGAGAGAGAGACATTATCCATCTGGGATTATACAGAAGGACAAGAGGGGACAGTACCCAGCTGGGATTATACAGGAGAAGGAGAGGGGGACAGTACCCAGCTGAGATTATACAGGAGAAAGGGAGAGGGACAGAACTCAGCTGGGATTATGCAGGAGAGAGAGGGAGGGACAGTACCCAGCTGGGATTATACAGGTGAGAGAGTGGGGGACAGTACCCAGCTGGGATTATACAGGAGGGAGAGAGAGGGATAGTACCCAGATGGGATTATACAGGAGAAAGAGAGAGGGACAGTGCCCATCTGGGATGACACAGGAGAAAGAGAGAGGGACAGTATCCATCTGGGATTATACAGGAGAAGCAAAGAGGGAGAGTATACAGGTGAGAGAGAGGGAGAGTACCCAGCAGGGATTATAAAGGGTGGGAGAGTACCCAGATGGGATTATACAGGAGAAGGAGAGATGGACAGTACCCAGCTGGGATTACACAGGAGAAGGAGTGAGGGACAGTACCCAGATGGGATTATACAAGTGAAATAGAGAGGGACAGTACCAGCTGGGATCATACAGGAGAGAGAGAGAGGAACAGTACCCATCTGAGATTATACAGGAGGGAGAGAGAGAGGAACAGTCCTCAGCTGGGATTATACAGGAGAAAGAGAGAGGGACAGTACCCATCTGGGATTACACAGGAGAGAGAGAGAGGGGCAGTACACAGATGGGATTATACAGGAGAAGGAGAGAGGGATTGTACCCAGCTTGGATTATACAGGAGAGGGAGTGAGCGACAGTACCCAGCTGGGATTATTCATGAGAGAGAGAGAGAGAGAGAGAGAGATGACAGTACTCACATGGGATTATACAGGAGGAGGAGAGAGGGACAGTACCCATCTGGGAGTATACAGGAGCGAGAGAGAGGAACAGTACCCACCTGAGATTATACAGGAGGGAAAGAGAGGGACAGTACCCAGCTGGGATTATACAGGAGAGAGAGAGAGAGAAAGAGAGAGAGAGAGAGAGAGAGAGAGAGACATTATCCATCTGGGATTATACAGAAGGACAAGAGGGGATAGTACCCAGCTGGGATTATACAGGAGGAGGAGAGAGGGACAGTCCCCAGTTGGGATTATACAGGAGAAGGAGAGAGGGACAATACCCAGCTGAGATTATACAGGAGAAAGGGAGAGGGACAGAACTCAGCTGGGATTATGCAGGAGAGAGAGGGAGGGACAGTACCCAGATGGGATTATACAGGAGGAGGAGAGAGGGACAGTACCCAGCTGGGATTACACAGGGGAGAAAGTACAGTACCCAGCTGGGATTATACAGGAGAAAGAGAGAGGGGCAGTACACAGATGGGATTATACAGGAGGAGGTGTGAGCGACAGTACCCAGCTGGGATTATATATGAGAAAGAGAGAGGGACAGTGCCCAGCTGGATTATGCAGGAGAAGGAGAGAGGGACAGTATCCAGCTGGGATTGTACAGGAGGAGGAGAGAGCGACCGTACACAGCTGGGACTATACAGGAGAAGGAGAGAGGACAGTGCCCAGCTGGGATGATACAGAAGAGAGCGAGAGGGACATTACACAGATGTGATTATACAGGTGAAGGAGAGAGGACCAGTACCAATCTGGGATTATACAGGAGAGAGAGAGGGGGGGCACAATACACAGCTGGGATGATGCAGTGGAGAGAGAGAGGGACAGTATGCAGATGGGATTATACAGGAGAGAGAGAGAGGCACAGTGCCCAGCTGGGATTATACAGGAGGAGGAGAGAGGGACAGTACCCAACTGGGATTATGCAGGAGAGAGAGGTACAGAATCCAGCTGGGATTATACAGGAGAAAGAGAGAGAGGGACAGTACCCAGCTGGGTTATACAGGAGAGAGAGAGTGAGAGGGACAGTAACCAGCTGGGATTATACAGGAGAGAGAGAGAGAGAGAGAGGGACAGTACCCAGCTGAGATTATACAGGAGAAGGAGAGAGGGACAGTCCCCAACTGGGATTGTACAGGAGAGAGAGAGGGACAGTACCCAGCTGGGATTATACAGGAGAGAGAGAGAGAGGGATAGTCCCCAGCTGGGATTATACAGGAGTGAGAAAGGGAGGGACTGTACACAGCTGGGAGTATACAGGAGAAAAAGAGAGAGACAGTACCCAGCTGGGATTACACAGGAGAGAGAGAGGGACAGTCCCCAGATGGGATTACACAGGAGAAAGAGAGGGGGACAGTACACAGCTGGGAGTATACTGGAGGGAGAGAGAGGGACAGTACACAGCTGGGACTATACAGGAGGGAGGGACAGGGACAGTACCCAGTTGGGATTATACAGGAAAGAGAGAGAGGGGCAGTATCCAATTGGGATTTTACAGGTGAAGGAGAGAGGGACAGTACCCAGCTGAGATTATACAGTAGCGAGGGAGAGTACCCAGCTGGGATTATACTGTAGCGAGGGAGAGTACTCAAATGGGATTATACAGGAGAATGAGGGAGGGACAGTACCCAGCTGGGATTATACAGTCACGAGGGAGAAGGCCAATACCCAGTGGGTACCCACAGGAGAGAGAGAGAGAGAGAGAGAGAGAGCGCGCACGAGAGAGAGAGGAACAAATTCCAACTGGGATTGCACCCTCATAAGAATCATGTACAATGGCTCACCTCATTGATTGCCAGTTCCAATATGCCACAGCGAGAAACCGGAATGACCTTCTCAGGAGACAGACAGGGGATGCAACCAATAGGGTACCCTTCCTCGTCCAGTATTTCCCAGGAGCTGAGAAACTCCGCCATGTTCCTTGCAGTCTGCAACACATTATCAATGAGAGTGACCTTCCCTGTGCCTCCTCTTCTCACCTTTAAACAACCGCCAAACATTAAACAGACTGTCATTCACAGCAAGGAGGTGAAAGTAAGGACTGCAGATGCTGGAGACCAGAGTCAAGAGGTGACTCTGATGAAAGACTTATGCCCGAAATGTCGATTCTCCTGCTCCTCGGATGCTGCCTGACCTGCTATGCTTTTCCAGCACTACACTCCCGACATTATTCACAGCAAACTGCCCAGCCTTCAGGACAACATGAACCACAACACCATACGACTGTATCAGTGTCGACATGGATACCCCCATTAAGACTCTAGGTCCTGGACTCTGCCATGAAGGGAAATGTTTACCCCGTCAAGCCCGTTAAGAATCCTGTATGTTTCAATGAGATGCCTCTTGGTCTCCCTTTGTCACTATGTCATCATTTTGTCAGTGACAACCCTGATGCAATTCTAAACTAAAGTCCCATCTTTTTAACCTTTACTTATAAGACAATTACACCATGCCAGGGATCATCCTAGTGAACTTCTCTGAACTGCCTCCAAGAAACAATATATTTCCTTAAATAAGGGGAACAAAACTGCTTACAGTACTTCAGATGTGGTCTCACCAGCACCCTTGCAAAATTGCAGTCAGTCTTCCCCACTTCTATTCCAAACCCCATGAAATAAGGGTCAACTTTGTATTAGAGCTGAAAATGTGTTGCTGGAAAAGCGCAGCAGGTCAGGCAGCATCCAAGGAGCAGGAGAATCGACGTTTCGGACATAAGCCCTTCTTCATTCGGGCTCATGCCCGAAACGTCGATTCTCCTGTTCCTTTGATGCTGCCTGACTTGCTGCACTTTTCCAGCAACATATTTTCAGCTCTGATCTCCAGCATCTGCAGTCCTCACTTTCTCAACATTGTATTAGCCTTCCTGATTAATTATTGCACCTATCTTTCTGTGTTTTGTTACGTCTTCCCAAGTCCATTTGTATTGCAGCTTTCTACAGTTTCTCTTGATTTAAATAATATTATGCTCTTCACATTTTCCCACATTATACTCCCTTTGACAACTTTTTGTCTCGTCACTCTATACCTCTCTGTGAATTGCTTGTAACCCTCTCACATCATCCACCCCTTATAGTGTCCTCTGCAAATGTGGCTACAGTACATTTCACTTCCTTCCTCCAAGTCATTAATAATATGAAGATGTATATTATGTCTCCACAGTTCTTTATTTCATTTTACTGCAGGATAAGGCCCTTGCTTCAGCAAAAACGGGTGTGTTTGAAGTCAGTACTGAATTCAAATATCCCTGATGTGTTCCAGTTCTCCACATTTGAAATTTACATTTCAGGCCTATTGCTAAGTCTGGTTCTTCAAACCAGTAAAAATGGTTTCTGCTAGATATGAGGTTGGACCTCCAAATCTGGGGTGCACATGTCAGTCTGGGAAGCATCTCTGGTTCTGTGAAAAGCCAGGCCTTGGGATCTATCTCCCCTTTACCAGATATTGTTTGCCTTATGGGGTCAGACAGTGGGAAGTGTTTGTGTTCTTGTAGAAATGTTTTTATTCCTAGTTCCTATCAGCCTAGTTGGAGGATATAAACATTCTGTTAGACACTACTGATGAAAGAACAGTAATACCTCTCAGTGTCCTGGACAACATTCCACGCTCAATTAACATCAATGAAACTCGTACAATTCTGATGTTTAGTTTGTCAGCGTTTCATGGGTGATTCACGTTTAAACATAAATGTTTTGAATGGAAGATTGTTCGGAAAGTCCCACGGAGGTAATTAATGCTTTTAACTGCAGTTTACATTGTTGTTGTGCAACTAGAGAACACAAGCACAGACTGATGTGAGGTGAGTTTAGGATTAATGTGGGCAAGGATCACTTCACACAAAATAAGCATAAGAAATAGGAGCCAGAATAACCATTTGGCCCTTTTGTCCCTGCACCAGCAGTCAACTAATCATGGCTAATCGGATCATGGTCTCACTCCACTGTATCAGCAATTGTCCTGAACAGCAGATCAGTAATCCCTGAGTGGGTCAGAACACAGACAGGGTTAAATTTCATTGTGATTTATCAAAGGCGCTGAGGGTTTGGAAAGTCCCCAGAAGTGAAACCGGCGCTGCGGTGAAACCACAGACGAGAAGTACACACAAGTAAATATAAACCGACTCTAAAAGCTAAATGCTGGCCAATAACAATCCGGCTTCCTGGAGAGTCACCTGTCTCTGGGTGAACTTATTGGAACAGTCTCTGTTTTTCAGTACAGCATGGTAATGTCCTGGAAATGTCTATTAGCACTGTAATAAACTACACACAAACAACGCTGTAGTATCTGGTGAAAGGCTAAAATTTGGAATGGGGTCGAAGGAGGAGGAATAAATAGGATTTGGTCTCTGTTATGAGGATACTGGGTGAAACAAACACCTACACCATCACCAACTCCTTCATGGTTTGTCTTTAGTCATCTTACTGATTGTTGGGAGAATACATTGCTAGGTCACTGGAATACCTCTGGATGTCCCTACTATCCAAACCTTTGGAGGTATCATTCTCAGCTTCTTCTGCCGCTCTCAGAGTAGCGATGGAAGATGTTTGTGCTGCAATGGAAGCTGAGACATTGGCCATCAAAAACTACACCATCTTAGGGTCCACACAAATACTCATTGAGTTGAACACCCAGTCCATGTTGGAAAGGTTGGGCTGCAAGCTGTATGCAAATTGGTGCTGGACTACTCCATGTTCCTTACTGCTGAGTGCAAACTTTCCAATGCACAAACCATTTGGTTATGTTGTATACCCATCAGCCTGCTTCTATACCCTGGTCCATCAAAGTCCACATTGGCCTCCTTAGCTGAATCTGTGCACTGGTGGCTGTGAGTGAAAGATCAAGTGCTGGCATCAATTCATTGTCACTGTCCTCTTCCTTCCTGTATGAGAAGATTTCAGTTCTTGGGTATTTTAAATTAAAAAGGGACATGGTTGGGTTGTGATGGTGGTTGAGGTGTGGAGGGAGGTTTGGTGTTTGGTGAGAAGAAAGTTGGAAACTTCAGAAGAGGGAGAAGTGGGACGAAAGGGGGAGAATTAAACATGTGGATACCCTGAATTTTAATCACTTCAGTCTGCCAGTGATCACAGCCTCAGTCCTGCCAGCACAAGTTCGTCTATGGGGGATAAAATAAGTAATTATCATCCTCCAGACTTAACGCCTATTTTCAGTGAGGGAAGTGTATTAGTGGGGTGCAATGTTTGGGGGACATGGTTGCAATAGTTGAACAGAAGGCATTGTGAAAGTTGTGTGTTGTGAGGCTTGTGCTAATGTCAAGTGTGTGAATTAAACTTTAAAAATAATAACTATTGAGAAATGATGCTGGAAATTGCTGGTTGATGGGTACATGTTGAACTGAGTAATGAGTTTAGTGGTATAGTTAATATGCTTCTCAAAAATTAAACTCAATCACCTTGACAATCTGTGTCAGTTCATTAAACAGCCAACTGTGGAGGATCCCAAGTTCTAGAAGCAGCACTCCTGACATCGACCTCCACTGCTCCACTGCTTCTTTCTGTGATCACCCGCCTCAACATGTGTTCTGATGATTTCTTCCCCATCTCATTGCAATCTGGGATGGAGTATAATTATCCTTTTCTTTACTTCCTTTACAAGTGCAACATTCGAAACTTTGGTGCATGTTCTTTCTCATGGTCAGTCTCGCACTTTCAACAGTTTCAGTCTGGACATGTCCCATTAAATCTCACAAATGCTCATACTCCTTAAGAGATGTAGGCAGCCTTTAAGAAACATGAGACTCTCACAATTTCTGCTGCTACGTGCAATATACAGTAAACAGGGCGGTTAAAAAATATAAACTTTGTAATTAACCTGTTTAAACATGTTATGAAACACCTTTGTGGCAAGTGGGACTTGAACCAAGACATTCTGGCTCAGAAACAGGGACACTATCACTCTGTCACTAGAGGGGTTCATGCTGACTCCACACAGCAACAGTTTAAAACAGGTCAGAATATGAAATAACAACAGTCAGCTGGTAGGACCTAACAGCAGTGATCTTTGTATCTATTCGTAATTCCGATTCATTTGAACCCAAAGTGGCTTACTCATTTTGTAGATTTACTTCCATCCCTCTCTGTTCCCATTCCACTAAGCAGTTACACTATTCACGTGATAAAATCCATCCTGTACATAGATCATTTGGTGAAGAACCAGGTTTGGGAAGTGTCTGTAAATGGATTTTGTGGCATTAGCCTCCTGTTACATACCCCTCTGTTTGACGTTCAGATTGAGTGGTGTTAATGTGACGTGGTTTCAGTAGAAAGTTGGACTGCAGGTTGGTTCAACATTATCCATTTTGCCCCAGGGGTCAACCTAAATCTCTATCCCTTTATTATTGTATTTCAGCTAGCTTCCTCTCCAACTGGTTCCTCTGGTTTTGAACAACCTGAATTTGTGATTTAAGCTGGGAATTACCGAGAAGTGAAACCACTCACCACATGATAAACATTTCCACTGTCCGCTGTCAATAATCACCAATCACACTCTGTCTCTCAGGCGCATCATCAGTCGCCGGGTGAACCGCTGAGCTCCAGCGCTGAAAACCTTCAGTGGGTGCAGACTGACCCCTCTAGGGCTGTGATGGTACTGCGAGACAAAAATTACAGTCCCTGACCCACATTGATGTAACCACCCATGCTCGGTACGTCCAATGTGGTAGATAATTCAATAATCGTATCAAATGTACATGTTGTTTTATTTTATTTAATCATAGACCACACTTATAAAATGCAAGAGCACAGGAAATCAATGCAGAAGAAGACCATATGTTTTATCAAGCTGCCCCACTGTTCAATATAATGGTGCTGCACTCTTTAGTACAGAATTAAAAGCATAACCTGGCATTCCCAGCTGTCCCTTTCCAAAACACTACAGTCGGTCTAATCAGTGAATAACTTCAAATACGTGGAGAGATTGGAGAAGCTGGACCATTTTCCCTGAAGAACAGACAGTTGAGAGGAAATTTAGTTGAAGCATTCAAAATTGAGGGGTCTGGATAGAATCAATAGAGAGAAACTCTATCCATTAGTGGAAAGTTTTAGAGCAAGAAAACATAGACCTTAGGATATTAGAACATGAACAACGTGTATATTCTTTTCACACACATTGAGTGGTTAAAGTTTAGAATGCAAGAGAGTCATGTGTGATGGAAGCAGATTCAGTCAAGACTTTCAATGGAGAATCATGTACATATCTCTGGAGAAAAATACTGCAGAGCTACAAGGGGAGGACCAGGGAGTGAGAATAAGCAAGCTGCTCTTGCAGAGAGCCAGTACACACATGATGGGCCAAGCATGATGGGTTCTCCCCACTTGCTGCAACTATTCTTAAACTTAATGCAACTACTAGGAAAACTGGAGAAATTCAGAGCATTGGTTATGTGGAGCTTGATTGAGGTCAAACTGGTTGGATCTGCTTGTGTAAAGAGTTAGTAGAGAAGGTTGGTGTGGCATAATCTGAAACTGATAATGCTTCCCTTTGCCACTGGCCTACACCTGCCGCCACCCCCCCCCCCACCCCCACGCTGTATCATTCCATTGTGTTCATGTTTCTGCTGCCCCCGTGCATGTGGATGCATTATACTAAACTTACTGCATACAATTCTGAACACTACATGCTTCTTTGTGAAGCAATTTTCCCATTTGCACCCTCACCAAACAAAACAGTTAAATGTTCACCTTCACCCACAAGTCTGATTTGTCACATGTGGGAGAAAAGAGCACAAAACACAAGAAGTGGATACAAAAATTTACATGAATTAGGTGGTGGATTCACAGAACACCAGGCATCTATTTTACCTCAAGTGCATATAAAATCAGCCATTTTGGGTATGAAAATAATGACCTAGAGTTATATTTTTGGCCATTTGTTACCATTTCTATAATAGCCTTCGATTTTGTCATTAAAACGTTCATTTGCAACACTACTCCATAAATCCTCCACAATTTAACAGGTCGCCCCCCCCCCCCCCTATATTTGGCCCCATTTCCTCTGTGACCTTCTTCATAATATTTCAGATATTTTGACCATAGCATTAACATGATGAGAGGGCGTCTGAGCAGAAGTACTAGAATGATGGGGGTGCGTGGGGAATGTGAGGGAAACCTGGAAGTTAAGTCCATGAGCCTGATGCTGTAATTGCAATCAATTGAAACAATTGATGCTGGACTCCTGTTCAGGCTTCTCCAAGCTGTGCAGTTGACCTGATGCATCTATGCATGAAATCGCCTGAGCTACAGTTAAAGGGACAGTGCACAAATGAAAATTGGAGGTCTTTAGGATAGATGGTGAGCACAGAACAAACACAGCATCCAGACTGAATGATATCTCAGTAGAATTACTGCAGACTGCAGTTAAGAGGAGGAGGAGGAGGAGGAGGAGGGGACACACCTTTCCTGAGTAATAGGAAGAAGAAAGCTGCTGCTCTCAATGAGAAGCTCTGCTTGGAGGTAGCTAAGGAGACCATCATTAGAATGCTATCCAAAAATATGGTGTTGAAAAAGCATAGCAGGCTATGCAGCATCCGAGAAGCAGAAGAGTCAATAGTTCAGACATAAGACTATCATCAGGAATTGGGGGTTGGGGTTGGGGGGGTGGTGTGGTGTGCCAAGCTCCTCAATCCAGAGCAGAAAGTAGTTTAACATTCTAACCAGGTCAGGATTGTGAGTACCTTTGTAACTTCACACTCAGCGGAATTCCTTGCCCTCTCTCACTACAGCTTGTGAAGTGTTTACCATTGCATTGTTTATGACACTCACTCAATTCTCAGCATGACTCAGCTGTCACCTCCTGTTTACTTCATTACCCAGACATTTGCTCATCTCTCCACCCATCAACTTCCCAATCCAGATTCAATGTGAAGCATGTTTCCCATTTGCACCCTCATCAAACAAAGCAGTTACTCACCGACAAGTCTGTTTTGTCACATGTGGGAGAAAAGAGCACAAAACACAAGAGGTGGATCATGACCAATAGTCCAGCTAACTGAGAGAGGAGGGAACTCTGGAATAAGACAGCAGATCTGTGTCCCTTTCACTCTGTATAGAAAGAAACAGGAGGCTCACAGCAAGCAGGTAGTGAAATTACTAATACCTGTGATGCTTACTCTCATCAATGTTAAAAATCACACAACACCAAGTTATAGTCCAACAGGGTTATTAGGAGGCAATAGTTTTCAGAGTGGTGCTGCTTCATCAGGTGGTTCTGGAGCAGGATCATAGGACACAGACTTTTTAGCAAAAGATCATAATGTCATACAACTGAAATGCTATATTGAACAAACCTAGATTGCTGTTTGTTCAATATATCATTCTAGTTGCATGACACTGTAGTCTTTTGCTATAAATTCTGTACTATTGATAGATTCATTAAAAATATCAGATGAACTGAGGGGACCCTGAGCACAGCAACAAGGGAGGTAAAACAGGAGACAGAGGTACTCAAACACAGATCTAGGTGGAGATTGCCAGTAACCATCACAAAGTTAAAGCAAGACAGGAAACCTACAACATCATCAACAACAACAAAGAAAATCTACAAGACAACTGTAGTAATATTCTAAACAGGAAAGGAGCTCATCGGTAAGTAGTTGGTATGGTGTTTCTAGGTAATTACTGGTATGTGATTCTAAATAATAGTCTCTAAAGTAAAGGTATGGTATGGTACGCCCTGTGGAATGCACACTCTGTGCCACATGAGAGTCACTGGATGCTACTCTTGGCCCAGATGACCACATCCCCAGGAAGTGCTGCAGCTAGAGCAGCTTGCGGTCTAGGTTTCAGAGCGAATGTCAGTTGGAGTGACTAACAGGAATCTGCAAGGCTTCATGTAGAGCACATTTCTGATGTGGGCACCCTGCTGCTCAGTAATTATAGAATCCCTACAATGTGGGAACAGGCCATTTGGCCCAACAAATCCACACTGACCCTCCAAAGAGTATGCCACCCAGATTCATCCCCCTACCAGTCTACATTTCCTCTGACTAATGCACCTCACCTACACATTCCTGAATACTAGAGCAATTTAGCATGGCCAATTCACCTAATCTGCACATCTTTGGATTATGGGAGGAAACCAGAGCACCAGGAGGAAACCCACGCAAACACAGGGAGAATGTTCAAACTCCACATAGACAGTCATCCAAGGCTGGAATTGAACCCGGATCCCACTGTGAGGCAGCAGTGCTAACCACCGAGCCACCTGTGCAGGGGTGGAGAGAGCATTTCATTTCAGAGGATAGTTAACAGTCAGCCACAATGCTGAGAGTCTGATCTTTTAACATGGAGGGGTTGCATTTCAATTTTCCTCTCATGGAGGGCAGGAAACATGAATTTCAGAGGAAAAATCCAAAGAGGCAAGTTGATTAATTAAATAATTGACTATTTAATAAAACTGCCCATTGGAAAGTGTAAAACCCTTCTCGTTAATGTGCAGAGCTACAGACAGACAATGAGTTGAGTTTGATCAACAGTGACTTTGTATTCACCTCCAGTGCACTCAGCAGGGTTAGAAGGGTTAGAAGTTGGTTGTCTTTCAGACGGTGCTCTTATTTAATCTCTCAGCCTGCTTTATGCAGGAGTTGATGGATGGAGGAGAGGGGGAGGTGGAGAGGTGGACTGTGCATGTCAGTCTCAAAGTTAACACACCTTTTCCCTCTCCATTCCTCACTCACTCACACACTCTCTCCCTCCCTCTCATGAACATATGAAATAGAAGTACACCATTTGACCCCTCATATCTGCTCCATTCAATTAGATCATGGTTCATGTATCTGTGCTTCAAGTTCCACATTCTCAATTACTTCAATAACCCTGATTTTCCCCACTCTAACAAGAATCTATCTACCTCTGTCTTAAAAAATTCCTATTACATCGTCTCCATCAGTTTCTGAGGCAAATAGTTCCAAAGTTGCACAATCCTCTGTAAGAAAAATAATCTCATCTCTGTTCTAAAAATGGAACTGCTAAATGTAAAACAGTGTCCCAGACTCCTGGACTGATCTGAAGCAGAAACATGACTACCACACCCACCTTCTCAAAATCATTCAGGATCTTATACATTTCAATTAACTCCTAAGCCCCTGGCTCTTCTAAACTTCAGTTGAAACCATCCCAGTCTATCCAACCTATTATCAGAAAAGAACTCACTCATTCCAGGTATCAACCATAAAAACCTTCTCTGAACTGCTTCAAATACATTAAATGAGATGAAACTGCACGTAGTAACTAAAGTGCAGTCTCACCAATGCCCTGGACAACTAAAGCAGAATATCCTTACTTTTGTGTTCAGTTCCTCTCATAATAATGGATAGTATACCATTTGCCTGATGATTATAGAGTTATGGAGTCATAGAGTCCTGCAGTACAGAGAAAGACGATTTGGCCCAAACTGGGTCCATGTCAACCAAAAGATCGACCCACACATAACCCATTTCCCTGCAGTTGGCCCATATTCTTCTAATCCTTTCCTATCCATGTATTTGTCCAAATGCCTTTTCAATGTTGTTAATGTACCCACCTCAACCACTTCTGCTGGCAGCTTATTCCATATGCGTACCACCCTCTGTGTAAAAAACGTTGCCCCTCAGGTTCCCTTTTATTCGTTTCCCTCTAACCTTAAACTGATGCCCTCTAGTCCTCAATTCCCCAACCCTGGGAAAAAGACTGAGTGCATTCACCCTATCCATGCCTGTCATGATCTTATGCACCTCTATAAGATCCCCCCTCTGTCTCCTAAGCTCTAAAGAAAAAAGTCCCAGCTTGTCCAACTTCCCCTTATAACTCAGTCCCTTGAGTCCTGGCAACATCCTTGTAAATTTCTTCTGCACTCTTTCCAGTTTAATAATATCCTTCCTATAATAAGGTGATGAAAACTGAACACAATACTCCAAGTGTGGCCTCATCAACTTCCAGTATGTTTACCTCTGATTCCACTTTCAAAGAACCATGCACCTGAACTCCAAGGTCCCTCTGCTCTAATACACTCCTTAAGGCCCTACCATTCACCATGAAACTCAAAATTCACCTTGCCCCAATTTTGAACTTGAACCTGTGGACCAGTTTTGTCCCTCTTCATAACAATTTTAAAATTAATAGAACTATGGTCACTGGTCCCAAAGTGCTCCCCCACTGTCACCTCAGTCATCTGTCCTGCCCTATTTCCCAAGAGTAGGTCAAACTTTGCCCCGTCCTGAGTAGGACCCTCTATATACTGCTTCAGGAAACTTTCCTGAATGCACGTAACAAATTCCACCCCATCTAAACCCTTAACGCTTTGACATTCCCAGTCGAGAACATAGAACACAGCACAGTACAGGCCCTTCAGCCCTCAATGTTGTGCCGCTCTGTGAAACCAACCTGAAGCCCATCTAACCTACATTATTCCATTCTTGTTCATCTGCCTATCCAATGATCATTTAAATGCACTTAAAGTGGCGAGTCTACTACTGTTGCAGGCAGTGTGTTCCACGCCCCTACTACTCTCTGAATATCTGTTCTATATCTATCACCCCTCAATTTAAAGCTATGCCACCTCATGCTAGCCATCACCATCCGAGCAAAAAGGCTCTCACTGTCCACCCAATCTAACCATCTGATTATCTTACAATTCTCAACTAAGTCACCTCTCAATCTTCTCTCTAACAAAAACAGCTTCAAGTCCCTCAGCCTTTCCTCATAAGACCTTCCCTCCATACCAGGCAACATCCTGGTAAATCTCCTCTGAACCCTTTCCAAAGCTTCCACATCCTTCCTATAACATGGTGACCAGAACTGCACACAATACCCCGAAGTGCGGCCGCACCAGAGTTTTGTACAGCTGCAGCATGACCTCATGGCTCTGAAACTCAATCCCTCTACTCATAAAAGCTAACACATTGTATGCCTTCTTAACAACTCTGAGGGATGTATGTACATGGACATCTACACTACCAAGAATCGTACCGTTCGTCCAGTACTCTGCATTCCTGTTACTCCTTCCAAAGTGAATCACCTCATACTTTTCTGCATTAAACTCCCTCTGCCACCTTTCAGCCCAGCTCTGCAGCTTATCTATGTCCCTCTGTTACCTACAACCTCCTTCGGCACTATCCACAACTGTACCGACCTTAGTGTCATCCGCAAATTTACTAATCCATCCTACTACGCCCTCATCCAGGTCGTTTATAAAAATGAAAGATAGCAGTGGCCCCAAAACAGATCCTTGCGGTACCCACTAGTAACTGAACTCCTGGATGAACATTTCCCATCAACCACCACCCTCTGTCTTCTTTCAGCTCGCCAATTTCTGATCCAAACCACTAAATCACCCTCAATTCCATGCCTCCGTATTTTGCGCAATAGCCTACCATAGGAAAACTTATCAAACATCTTACTGAAATCCATATACTCCACATCAATGGCTTTACCCGCATCCACCTGTTTGGTCATTTTTTCAAAGAACTCAGTAAGGTTTGTGAGGCACAATCTATCCTTCACAGAACTGTGTTGACTATCCCGAATCAACTTATTCCTTTCTGGATGATTATAAATCCTATCTCTTATAACCTTTTCCAAAACTTTACCCACAACCGAAATAAGGCTCATGGTCTGTAATTACCAGGGTTGTCTCTGCTAACAAGGGAAAAACATTTGCTATCCTCCAGTCTTCTGGCACTATTCCTGTAGTCAATGATGACACAGAGATCAAAGCCAAAGGCTCTGTAATCTCCCCCCCCCAGCTTCCCAGAGAATCCTAGAATATATCCCATCGGGCCCAAAGGATTTATCTATTTTCACACTTTCCAGAATTTCCAACACGTCTTCCTTGTGAACCTCAATCCCATCGAGTCTAGTAGCCTGTATTTCAGTATTCTCCTCAACAACATTGTCTTTTTCCAGTGTGAATACTGACGAAAAATATTCATTTAGCACTTCCCCCTATCTCCTCTGACTCCATGCACAACTTCCCATTACTGTCCTTGATTGGCCCTAATCTTACTCTCGTCATTCTTTTATCGCTTATATACCTATAGAAAGCTTTAGGGTTTTCCCTAATCCTATCCACCAACAACTTCTTATGTCCCCTCCTCACTTGTCTTAGCCCTCTCTTTAGGTCTTTCTGGCTACCTTATAACTCTCAATTGCCCTAACTGAGCTTTCATGTCTCATCTTAACCTAAGCCTTCTTCTTCCTCTTGACAAGAAATTCAACTTCCTTAGTAAACCATGGCTTCTGCACTTAACAACATCCTCCCTGAGCGACGGGTACATACTTATCAAGGACAAACAATAGCTGTTTCTTGAATAAACTTCACATTTCTATTGTGCCCATCCCCTGCAGCTTCTTTCCCAATCCTATGTTTCCTAATTCTTGTCTAATTGTATTGTAATTGCCTCTCCCCCAGCTGTAGCTCTTGTCCTCCAGTGTATACCTATCTCTTTCTATCGCTAAAGTAAACATAACTGAATTGTGGTCACTATCACCGAAGTGCACACCTATCTCCAAATCTAACACCTGGCAGGGTTCATTACCCAGTACCAAATCTAATGTGGCCTCACCCCTTGTTGGCCTGTCCACGTACTGTGTCAGGAAACACTCCTGCACACATTAGACAAAATCTGACCCATCTAAAGTTCTTGAACTATACTATCCCCAGTCAATATTTGTCTATTTTGGGAAAATTAAAATCCCCCACTATGACAACCCTAATGCTCCTACAAGTCTACCAAAGCTCCCTGCATATTTGTTCCTCTAATTCACGTTGACTATTTGGGGGCCTACACTACAACCCCAATAACATCACCATCCCCTTCTTATTTCTTAGCTCCACCCACAGAGCCTCACTGGATGATCCTTCAGTTATTTCATCTCTGACTACGACTGTGATATTCGCCTTAATCAAAAATGTAACTCCCTCTCTCCTCTTTCCACCGCCTCTGTCCCTCCTAAGCACCTGTACCCTGGCACATTAAGCTGCCAGACGTGTCCCTCCCTTAGCCATGTTTCTTTAAATGGCTATAATATCCCAGTCCTATGTGTCTATCTACGCCCTGAGTTCATTGACCTTACTTCATAGAGCCATAGAATCAGGCAGCACAGAGACAGGCCCTTTGCCCAAACTGGTCCATGCCGACGAAAATGTCCATCCACACTAATCCCATTTCCCACACTGGCTCATATCCTTCTAAGCAGCAAAAGCGACGTTTCGGGCAAAAGCCCTTCATCAGGAATAAAGGCAGAGAGCCTGAAGCATGGAGAGATAAGCTAGGGGAGGGTGGGGGTGGGGAGAAAGTAGCATAGAGTACAATAGGTGAGTGGGGGAGGAGATGAAGGTGATAGGCCAGGGAGGAGAGGGTGGAGTGGATAGGTGGAAAAGGAGATAGGCAGGTCGGACAAGTCCGGACAAGTCAAGGGGACAGTGTGGAGCTGGAAGTTTGAAACTAGGATGAGGTGGGGGAAGGGGAAACGAGGAAGCTGTTGAAGTCCACATTGATGCCCTGGGGTTGAAGTGTTCCGAGGCAGAAGATTAGGCGTTCTTCCTCCAGGCGTCTGGTGGTGAGGGAGCGGCGGTGAAGGAGGCCCAGGACCTCCATGTCCTCGGCAGAGTGGGAGGGGGAGTTGAAATGTTGGGCCATGGGGCGGTTTGGTTGATTGGTGCGGGTGTCTCGGAGATGTTCCCTAGAGCGCTCTGCTAGGAGGCGCCCAGTCTCCCCAATTTAGAGGAGACCGCATCTGGAGCAACGGATACAATAAATGATATTAGTGGATGTGCAGGTAAAACCTTGATGGATGTGGAAGGCTCCTTTAGGGCCTTGGATGGAGGTGAGGGAGGAGGTGTGGGCACAGGTTTTACAGTTCCTGCAGTGGCAGGGGAAAGTGCCAGGATGGGAGGGTGGGTCCTAGGGGGGGCGTGGACCTGACCAGGTAGTCACAGAGGGAACGGTCTTTGCGGAAGGCGGAAAGGGGTGGGGAGGGAAATATATCCCTGGTGGTGGGGTCTTTTTGGAGGTGGCGGAAATGTCGGCGGATGATTTGGTTTATGCGGAGGTTTGTAGGGTGGAAGGTGAGCACCAGGGGCGTTCTGTCCTTGTTACGGTTGGAGGGGTGGGGTCTGAGGGCGGAGGTGCGGGATGTGGACGAGATGCATTGGAGGGATCTTTAACCACGTGGGAAGGGAAATTGCGGTCTCTAAAGAAAGAGGCCATCTGGTGTGTTCTATGGTGGAACTGGTCCTCATGGGAGCAGATACGGCGGAAGCGGAGGAATTGGGAATACGGGATGGCATTTTTGCAAGAGATAGGGTGGGAAGAGGTGTAATCCAGGTAGCTGTGGGAGTCGGTGGGTTTGTAAAAAATATCAGTGTCAAGTCAGTCGTCACTAATGGAGATGGAGAGGTCCAGGAAGGGGAGGGAAGTGTCAGAGATGGTCCAGGTAAATTTAAGGTCAGGGTGGAATGTGTTGGTGAAGTTGATGAACGGATGCTGCCTGAATTGCAGTGCTCTTCCAGCACCACTGATCCAGAATCTGGTTTCCAGCATCTGCAGTCATTGTTTTTACTTCATATCCTTCTAAACCTTTCCTATCTATGTATTTGTCCAAATGCCTTTTAAATGTTGTTCATGTACCCACCTCAACAACTTTCACTGGCAGCTAAACTCATTTGCATACCACCCCCTGCATAAAATAGTTGCCTTTCAGGTTCACTTTTATTCTTTCCCCTCCTACCTTAAACTGATGCCCTCTTGTCCTCGATTCCCCAGCCCTGGGACAAAGATTGCATGCATTTACCCTATCCATGCCTCTCATGATCTTTTACACCTCTATAAGATCCCTCCTCAGTCTCCTACGCTGTAAAGAAAGAAGTTCCAGCTTGCCCAACCATTCCCTAGATCTCATACCATTGAGTCTTGGCAACATCCTTGTAAATTTCTTCTGTATTCTTTCCAGTTTAATACCATCTTTCCTGTAGCAAGGTGATCAAAATTGAACACAATACTCCAGGTACGGTCTCACCAACTAGGAGAAAGTGAGGACTGCAGATGCTGGAGATCAGAGTTGAAAATGTATTGCTGGAAAAGCGCAGCAGGTCAGGCAGCATCCAAGGAGCAGGAAAATCAACGTTTCAGGAATGAGCCGAAATGCTGCCTGACCTGCTGCGCTTTTCCAGCAACACATTTTCAACTACGGTCTCACCAACGTCCTGTAAAACTGAGCATAACTTCCAAATTCAAAACTCAGTGTTCTGATCGATGAAGGTCAATGTGCCAAAAGCTTTCTTCACTGCTCTGTCCACCTGTCAACCTGGTTGCTTTGAAATAAATGCAATTTAATCCAATAGGCATTCAATGCTCCCTGCCATGTTCCAGTCTGACCTGCCCCTTCAACTTCCTATTTCTAACTGCCATATTTCCTTCCAGTCTCAGACTTCCCTCCATGCTTTTGAAAGTCCCACCCCCCTGCATACTAACAATTGTGATTCATGCACTGCAACACCTAAATTCCTTTGCGATGCAGAATTCTGCTGTCAAT
This sequence comes from Chiloscyllium plagiosum, assembly GCF_037043375.1. Taxonomy (NCBI): domain Eukaryota; kingdom Metazoa; phylum Chordata; class Chondrichthyes; order Orectolobiformes; family Hemiscylliidae; genus Chiloscyllium; species Chiloscyllium plagiosum. The sequence goes on from NW_028270173.1 coordinate 57,920,489, forward strand.
CTCCATTTAAGTAATGCTCAGCTTTTTTGTTCTTCTTGCTAAAGTGAACCACTTCATTTTTTTGCCACATTATACTCTATTTGCCACTGTTTTGTCCACACACTCAGTTATCCATATCTATCTATAATCTTTGTCTTCTTCATAATATATATTCATATTTACTTTGATGTCATCTCTGAATTTAGTTCCTATGCCTTAAGTCCCATTATCTAATTCATTGATGTAAATTATAAAAAGTTGAGAGGTCAGCACACTCATATGACACTCCACTCACCTATTTGGGTGGCACGGTGGTTCAGTGATTAGCACTGCTGCCTCACAGCACCAGGGTCCCAGGTTCAATTCCAGCTTCGGGCAACTGTCTGTGTGGAGTTTGCACATTCTCCCCGTGTCGATGTGGGTTTCCTCCCACAGTCTAAAGATGTGCGAGTTATGTGAATTGGCCATGCTAAATTGCCTGTAGTATTAGGTGCATTGGCCAGGGGTAAATGTAGGGGAATAGGTCTGGGTCAGTTACTCTTCGGAGGGTCAGTGTGGACTTGTTGGGCCGAAGAGCCTGTTTCCATACTGTAGGGAATCTAATCTATTCCTACCAAAGGCAAAAGTGAGGGCTGGAGATCAGAGTTGAGACCGTGGTGCTTGAAAAGCACAGCAGGTCAGGCAGCATCCAAGGAGCAGGAGAATTGACGTTTCGGGCAAGAGCCCTTTATCAGGAGTGAAGCTGTGAGCCAAGGGGTTAGGGAGGAAAATGGGAGGGAGTGGGGCTGGGAAGAAGGTAGCTGAGAGGTGATAGGTGGATGAAGATGATGTAAAGGTGATAGGTCACAGGGGAGAGGGGAGTGGATAGCTGGGAAGGAAGATGGACAGGTACGACAGGTTATGAGGGCAATGCCGAGTTGGAAGGTTGGATCTGGGATAAGGTGGGGGGAGGGGAAATGAGGAAACTGGTGAAATCTACATTGATGCCATGTGGTTGGAGGGTCCTGAGGTGGAAGATGAGGCGTTCTTCCTCCAGGCGTCGGTGGTAAGGGAGTGGCGATGGAGGAGGCCCAGGACTTCATTTCCTTGGCAGAGTGGGAGGGGGAGTTGAAGTTTTCTGTGGGGCGGTGGGGTTGGTTGGTGCGGGTGGTCCTGGAGATGTTCTCTGAAGCACTCTGCGCATAGGCATCCTGTCTCCCCAATGTAGAGGAAACTGCATTGGAAGCAAAGGATACAGTAAATGATGTGTGCAAGTGCAAGTGAAACTTTGATAGATGTGGAAGGCACCTTTGCAGCCTTGGATGGAGGAGAGAGGGGAGGTGTGGACGCAGGTTTTACAATTCTTGCAGTGGCAGGGAAAGGTGCTGAGAGGGGAGGATGGGTTGGTGGGGGTTGTGGACCTAATGAGGAAGCCACGGAGGAAACGGTCTTTACAGAAAATGGATAGGGGTGGGGAGGAAAATATATCTCTATATATTTCCCTCCCCACCCTGAAATATATATCTCAGAGATATATTTTCCTCCCCACCCCTATCCATTTTCTGTAAAGATCATTTCCTCTGCGATTTCCTCATTAGGTCCACAACCCCCACCAACCCACCCTCCCCTCCCGGCACCTGCCATCGCAGAAATTGTAAAACCTGCACCCATACCTCCACCCTCTCCTCCATCCAAGCCCCTATGGTGCCTTCCACATCCATCAAGGTTTCACCTGTACTTCCACATATGTCATTTATTGTATCCATTGCTCCCAATGCAGTCTCCAGAGCACTTCAGAGAACATCTCCGAGACCACCCACACTAACCAACCCACCGTGCCGTGGCCGAAAACTTCAACTCCCCTTCCCATTCCGCTGAGGACATGCTGGTCCTGAGCCTCTCCCATCGCCACTCCCTAACCACTCGACGCCTGGAGGAAGAATGCCTCATCTACCGCCTTGGGACCTTTCAACCCCATGGCATCAATGTGGATTTCACCAGTTTCCTCATATCCTCTCCCTCACCTTATCCCAGATCCAAGCTTCCAACTCAGCACCATCCTTATGATCTGTCCTACCTGTCCAACTTCCTTCCCACCTATCCACTCCACCCTCCTCTGACCTACCACCATTACCCCCACCTGCATCTACCTATTGCACTCTCAGCTACCTTCCCCCCCATCCCCACCCCCTCCCCCTCCTATTTATCTCTCCACCCCAAAGCTCACAGCCTCATTCCTGATGAAGGGCTTATGCCTCAAACGTCGACTTTCCTGCTCCTTGGATGCTGCCTGACCTGCTGTGCTTTTCCAGAATCTCGACTCTATTCCTACCAAAGGCCCATTGATGCAAACTGCCTGGTTATAGTCAGCCAGCCAAATGTCTCTCTATGCTAAAATTTTGCCATAAGCTTTTATCTTCTAAGGTAACTTTTAATGTGGCATCTTATCAAATGCCTTCTCGAAATCCAAGTACAGTTAGCAGAAACCTGCTGAGCAGGTACTGCTTGATAGCACTGTTGATGACACCTTCCATCACTTCACTAATGACTGAGAGCCGACTGATGGGGCAGTCTGCTTTTTGTGTATAGGACATTCCTGATGAAGGGCTTATGCCCGAAACGTCGATTCTCCTGTTCTTTGGATGCTGACTGACCTGCTGTGCTTTACCAGCAACACATTTTCAGCTCTGATCTCCAGCATCTGCAGACCTCACTTTCTCCTCGTGTATAGAACATACCCAGGCAGTTTTCCACATTGTTTGGTAGATGCCTGTGTCACTGTACTGGAACAGCCTGGCTAGGGGAAACAGCAGGTTCTGTAGTACAAGTCTTACATGCTATTTCCAGAGTGCTGTCAGGGCCCAAAGCCTTTGCATTATCCATTGCAATGCAATATGTTAGGAATAAGGTTAAACTTAACTCCAATCCAAATGTTTCTTGATATCACATGGAGTAAATCAAACTGGCTAAAGGCTGGCATCTGTACAGAGGCCATCTCTGGAGGAGGCTAAGATAAATCATTCACTCAGCACTTCTAGTGAAAATTGTTATAAATGCTTTCGCTTTATCTTTTGCACTGACGTGTTAGGCTTTTCTATTATTGAGGATGGGGATATTAATGAAGCCTTCTCCTACAGTGAGTTTTTTAATTGTCACCCACCATTCACTACTGGATGTAGCAGGACTGCAGAGCTTAGATCTGATCCATTAGAGCTAAGTGAACCACACTTGCTGTCACTTGCTGCTTATGCTATTTGGCACACAGGTTGTTTTGTTTTGTGACCTCACCCGGTTGACACCTCATCTTCAGGTGTGCCTGGTGCTGCTCCTGGCACGCCCTCCTGCACTCCCTATTGAACCAGGGTTGATTCCCTGGCTTGGTGGTAATGGTTGGGTGAGTCGTATACCGAGCCATGAAGTTGCAGGTTGTGCTGGAGTATAATTCTACTACTATTGATGGCCCACAGTGCCTCATGGATGCCCAGTCTTGAGTTGCATGATGTGTTCTAAATCTGTCTCATTTAGCACAGTGATAGTGCCACACAACACAATGGATGGTATTCTCAATGTGAAAATGGAACTTTATCTCTGCAAGGATCGTGTGGTGGTCACCCTTACCGATACTGTCATGGACAGATGCATCTACAGACAGCAGATTGGTAAGGAAATGGTCAAGTATGTTTTCCCCCCTTGTTGGTTCCCTCATCACCTGCCACAGACACAGTCTGGCAGCTACTTCCTTTAGGACCCGACCAGCTCGATCAGCAGTGCTGCTGCTTAGCCACCCTTGGTGGTTGACATCGACATCTCCCACCTAAAGTATATTCTACACCCTTGCCACCCTTAATGCTTCCTCCAAGTGTTGTTTAACGTAGAGGAGTGATTGATATATCAGTCAAGGAAGGACAGTACAAAGTAATCAGCAGGAGGTTTCCTTGCTCATATTTAATCTGTTGCTGGGATTTCATGGTGTCAGTCCCTCCTGACTGTATACCACAGTGCCGCTACCTCTGTCTGATGGTCTGTCTGATGGTGGGACAGGACATTGTATATGGGTCTGCCTATTGGTGGGACAGGACCATATCTAAAAATGGTGATGATGGTGTCTAGGACATTATCTGTAAGATGTGATATGTCAAGCTACTGCTTGATGTGAGTGAGCCCTTGCATTCAAGACTACATTGACTGCATGTGACATCAAGGAACCCCAGCAAAACTGGGATAAGTCCACAGATATTGAAGCAATCAGGACCCAAATGCAGCCAACTGCAGAGTGACAGCCCTTGGCTTTAAGGTTAATATTTCAGAACGTGGCATCAAAGAGCCCTAGGAAATCTAGAATCAATGGGTTGCAGGGGAAATCTCTCCACTGGTTGAAGTCATACCTGACAAAAAGGAAGGTGGGTTTTGTTTTATTTGTTTATGTGATTTGGGTGTCATTGGCTAGGCCAGTATTTATTCCCCATCACTAACTGTCCAGATGGCAGTTAACAGTCAACCACATTGCTGTGGGCCTGGTGTCATATGTAGGCCAGACTGGGTAAGGGCAGTAGTTTCCTTTCCCTGTTGTTGGATATCTATCATCTCAGATTGAGGACATCTCTGGAAGAGTTCCTCTGGATAGTGGCCTTAGTCCAACCATCTTCAACTACTTCATTAATGACCTTCTCTCCATCAGAAGGTCAGAATTGGGATACTTGCCAATGATTTCACAATGTTCAGCCCATTTGCCACTCCTCAGATACTGAAGCGGTCCATGTTCAAATGTAATCCTGGACAACATCTGAATTTGGGCTGATAAGTGGCAAGTAAAATTCAAGGCACACAAGTGCCAGTCATGAACCAGCACCAACAAAAGAAAATCTAATTATCATCCTTTGACATACAGTGGTATTATCCAGGGATTTACAATTGACTGGAAACTGAACTAGACTAGCCATACAAATACAGTGGCAACAAGAACAGGTCAGAGGTCATAAATCCTATAGCAAGTAACTTGTCTCCTGACTCCCCAAACCCTGTCCACCATCTACAAGACACAAGTCAGGAGTGTGATGGTATACTCTCCACTTGACTAGTTGACTGCTACTTTAACAAAACTCAAGAAGCATGACACCATCTGGGACAAAAGTGGCTTACTTGATTAGAACTCAATCATATGTAGTTCCATCACCAACACTCAATAGCAACAGTGGATATTATCTACAAGATGCAGAAATTCACCAAAGATCTTTAGGCAGCACCTTCTAAACCCATGACCAGGGCAGCAGATACATGGGAACATCAACACTGGCAAGTTCCTCTTCAAGACATTCACCATTCTGACCTGGAAATATATCCTTGTTCCTTCACTATCACTGGGTCAAAATCCTGCAATTCCCTCCCTGACAGTACTGTGGGGTTACCTGCAGCACATGAACTGCCATGGTTCAATGGATCAGCTTACACCATCTTCTGAATACTGGCCCAAACAACAGAACACATCTGTGAATTTATTTTTCTTAGATCACTCCAGAAACTGCCAGCAGTCACAAACACCCCTTCAAGTGGTGCAGGCAGCTTTTGAGAATGTTTAGACCCTCATAATCTCTTGTGTGCAGCCAAAGAACAGTGCGGTTCATGTTCACTGCATATAGCAACCATTTAAAATAACTTTGCTGTGCTGGCTGTGAAGCAGTGTCCAGGTGCAGGTAAACACCATGATATATCATAAGACCATCTGGCCTAGTGAAACTGCCTCACTGTCGAATGGGATCATGGCTGATCTGATAATGCTCAATTCCACCTTCCTACCTTTTCCCCCATAATCCTTGATCTCCTTATAATTAAAACTAGTGTTGCAGGTGCCTGAAATCTGACCCAAACACAGAGAATGCTGCAGCAACAGCGAAGAGAGAAACAAAGTCAATGTTTTGAGTAAAGTGATCCTTATTTTGAACTGTTATGAAGAGTCATACCGGATTCAAAATGTTAACTCTTGATTGGTTGACTAATTAAAAATCTGTCTGTCTCAGCCTTGAATATATCATAGAATCATACAGTAGAGAACAGGTCCTTCAGACTATCAGGTCTGCACTGCCAAAAATGCACTGGTCCCATCTTCCCACACGAGGTCCACAGCATTGAATATTATGACACCTCAATTGCTCATCCAGGTACAGTAAGCTTTGTTTTGACTGGCACCTTATGAACTGGAAAAGTTTGCTGTACCTTTGAAAGATTGTTAGGTCTTCCACTTCAGCAACCAGCCCCCCCCCCCCCCCCGGCAGTGCATTCCAGACCCCCACCACCCTCTGGGTGAAAAACATGTTCCTCAAACCCTTGTTACATCTCCTGCCTTTTATGTTAAGGTTATGCCTCCCTTGTTATTGACCCTTCGACTAAGGGGAGCAGCTGCTTTCTGTTCACCATATCCATGCCCCTCATAATTTTACACATCTCAATTAAGGTCTCCCATTAATCTTCTCTGCTCCAAAGAAAACAACCTGAGCTTACCCAGTCTCTCTTCATAGCTGAAATGCTCCATCCCAGGCAACATCCTGGTGAGTCTCCTCTGCACCCCCTCCAATGCAATCGTATCCTCACAATAGGGTAGTGACCAGAATTGCACACAGTGCCCCTGTAAAGCTCCAAAGTAATCTTCCTGCTCAAAATCCATGCCACGGCTACACTTTCTATATGGGCCTCCATTGATTTGCTCATTTTATACCTGTTACATATCTCTCTTTTCCATTTCATTCAGCTCTAAATATTTCTAAACATACATGATTCTCTGGGCTTTTTGCTCACACATTTCACCCAAAAGGGAACATACTGAACCGGTACTTTTTGAACCCCTCCCCCGACCCAACCCTCTATGGTAAAGAATTAGACGGATTAACAAACCTCTGAGAAGAGGTTCTTTCTCATCTCTGTCTTAAATTTGAGACTCCTTATTTTGAGATTATATGTTCTCACCCTAAGCTCTCCAAAAAGGAGAAACGAACTTCCTACATCTACCCTGTCAATCCCTCTCAGAATCCTATATGTTTCAATGAGGTCAGCCCTCATTCTTCTAAACTCCAATGAGGATAGGCCCAATGTACTCAACCTCTAGTCATCAGAAAATCCATGGAATCAATCTAGCCAACCTTCTCTTGACTGCCTCCAACTTTCCTGAAGAAGGGCTTATGCCCGAAACGTCGATTCTCCTGTTCCCTGGATGCTGCCTGACCTGCTGCGCTTTTCCAGCAACACATTTTCAGCAGCTGCCTCCAACATCAGTACATCTTTCCTTCGATAAGGGCAACTCAACTGTTCATGGTATCCTAGGCGTTGTCTAATTCAAGCCTTGAACAATTCATGTCTTTAACAAGACTGCCTATCTTCATATTCAATTTCTTTTGAAATAAAAGTACAATGTTTCATTTGTCTTCCCTATTACCTACTGACTTACATGTTATTTTGTAATTTATGCATGAAGATTCCATGACTCTGTGCTGCAACCTTCTCCAATCTTTTCTCCGTGTAACTAATATTCATTTGCTCTATTCTTCCTGCCAAAGTGCATAACTTCACATTATCCTGCATTAGGGTCCTCCATTACTATTTTGCCTACTCATTTAACTCTATATCTCTCTGTAGAGAGATGCCTGTTTTGGGGTCATATGCATTTTGAAAGTTTTTTTTGTTTATTCATTTTGTTCACTTGATGTTCAGATTGAGTGATGTTAATGGGACCTGGTGTCAGTGGAAAGTTGGACTGCAGATTGGTTCAACATTATCCATTTTGCCCCAGAACTCAACCTGAATCTCTATCCCTTTATTATTATATTGCAGCCAGCTTCCTCTCCAACTGGTTCCTCTGGTTTTGAACAACCTGAACTTGTGATTTGAGCTGGAAATTCCCGAGAAGTGAAACCACGCCCTGAGTCACAGTACCCATTCACCACATGGTGAACATTGCCAGGCCCGCTGTCAATATTCACCAATCACACTCTGTCTCTCAGGCGCATCATCTGTCTCCGGGTGAACTGACCTGCTCCAGTGCTGAAAATTCTCAGTGGGTGCAGACTGACCCCTATAGGGCTGTGATGGAAGTGCGCAAAATATCCAACACTGGCCTGTCAAGTTTTATTTTAGTTCCTTCACAAACGACACTGATCAAAATATAAGAGCCCAAGAAATCTTCAGAACTGTTCAATATAACTGTGTTGTACTCCTTAGTGTAGCCATGATGTGGAGGTGCTGGTGTTGGACTGGGTTGGACAGTGTTTAAAAAAAATCACACAACACCAGGTTGTAGTCAAATAGGTTTGTTTGGAAGTACAAGCTTTTCGAGCACTACTCCCTTGTCAGGTAGCTCATGAAGCAGGACCATAGGTCACAGATCCTGCTCCACTAGCTACCTGATGAAGGAGCAGCACTCTGCAAGCTAGTACCTCCAAATAGGAGAAAGTGAGGTCTGCAGATGCTGGAGATCAAAGTTGAAACTTTATTGCTGGAACAGCACAGCAGGTCAGGCAGCATCCAGGGAACAGGAGATTCGACGTTTCGGGCACAGGCCCTTCTTCAGGAATGGACGGTCTGGGAGATGATGGTTTGGTGGTGGGGGGTGGGGTCATGGTCAAGGGGACGGTAGGAGGAGGTATCTGCGAGGGGAGATGACGGTTTGGTGGTGGGGGGTGGGGTCATGGGGGAGATGATGGTTTGGTGGTGGGGGGTGGGGTCATGGGGGAGATGATGGTTTGGTGGTGGGGGGTGGGGTCATGGGGGAGATGATGGTTTGGTGGGGTTGTTCCTGAAGAAGGGCCTGTGCCGGAAACGTCGAATCTCCTGTTCCCTGGATGCTGCCTGACCTGCTGTGCTGTTCCAGCAATAAAGTTTCAACAGTACCTCCAAATAAACCTGTTGGACTATAACCTGGCGTTGTGCGATTTTTAACTTTGTCCTTAGTGTAGAATTAAAAACAATAGTCTGGCATTCCCAGCTGTCCAGCATTAAACAGTGAGTGACTTCAATTACCTGGAGAGATTGGAAAAGCGGGAGTATTTCCCTTGAGGAACAGAGGTTAACAGATCTAATCGAGGCATTCAAAATTATGAAGGTTCTGGATAGAATCAATGGAAAGAAATTCTCTGGAAAGTTTCAGAATAAAACAGCACAGATATAAGGAAATTATAAACGAAAGAATGTTTAAAATCTTTTCACACACTGAGTGGTTAAGTTGGACGAGTGTGCGATGTGGGCAGTTTCAGTCATAGCTTCCAAATGAAAACAGGATATATACCTATGGAGAAAAATATTGCAGGGTTACAGGGGAAGACAGTAGAATAAGCAAGCTGCTCTTGCAGACAGCCAGTACACACATGATGGGCCATGTAGTCTCCTTCTTTACACAAATATTCTGAAACACTATGGAACTGGAAGGAAAACAGAAGAAATCCAGAGCATAGGGTCCCTGTGGACTTTAGCTGAGGTCAAATTGATTGGATCTGCCTCTTTAAAGAGTCAGTAGAGAAGTTTGGATAGCACAATCTGAACTGATAATGCTTTCCTTTGTCACTGGATTATGTCCATACCTTCACACTATATCATTCCATTGTGTATATGTTTCTGCTGCCCCCAGTATATGTGGGTGCACTGGACTCAACCTACTGTAAAGAGGGAACCCAACTTTAATTTTCCCAATTTTGACCACTATAACCTATGTGAAAATTTACATGGATTCGATCATGGATTCATGGGGCACAGGGAGTGAGAGTGAGTCTATTTCACCTCAGGCACATATAAAATCAGCTTATTAGCCATGAAAATAATGATCTCCAGTTATATTTTTGAGCATCCTTAATCCATTTTGTAGGTATCATTCTAATTTTAAACACAATTACAAAAATCCTCCACAATTCCTTCATTTAATCAAATTGCCTCCTAAGGTTGGCACCGTTTCTACCGTGACCTTCTTCATAATGCTACAGATACTTCAACCATGAGATGAAGGTGATGTTTGGGCACTTCAGCAGCAGAAGTACTGGAATGATGGGGGTGCATGGGGAATGTGACGGAAATCTGGATTTCAAGTTCATGAGTTTGAAGCTTCAATTGCAATCAACTGAAACAATTAATGCTGAATTTTTGTTCTGGCTTCTCCAAGCTGTGCAGTGAACCTTATATGTACCTGTATGAAATGGCCTGAGCTGCATTTAAAGGGACAGTGCACAAATGGAAATTGGAGGTGTTCAGAATAGATGGTGAACATGGAAAAAGCACAGCATCCAGACTGAGTGACATCTCAGTGGAATTACTGCAGAGTACAATTAGGAAGAGAAGGAAGGAAAAAACCTTTCCTGAGTAATAGGAAGAAGAAAGCTGCTCCTCTCATTGAGAAGCTGTGTGTAGGTAGCTAAGGAGATCATCATCAGAATGCTGTGCCAAGCTCTTCAATCCAGATCAGGAAGTGGTTTGACATTCTAACTGAATCAGCACTATCCAGTACATCTGTAAGTTCACACTCGTGTTGTGGATCTGAAATCTGAATACAGGCTGTTGTCAGGAACAACCATTTCATACATGCTCTTACTAACATAGGCAGCAACAAAATGGTTTCTTAATGCAAGTAACTTGACAAAATGGCTTCCAGGCTGCAAATTGATAATTCTGCTTAAAAGCTTCATAAAATAGCTTTTCACCCTGCTAAAAGCTGCATTCCTGAACTGACCATAATGTGCTCCAGATAATGCTTCCTTTGCAACATAGAAATAACTAGACTAGATAAGACATTACTAGCCATCCTAACTGACCTTGCAAGTGCAGGTGGAGAAAATAGTTCCGGGAGATAAAGGTGCTTGGATGTGTAAAACAAGGTTGGTTTCCAGGAAATATCATTGGGCTAAGTTGCTGTCAATAATGTCATTTTATTAAATTTGATTAGTAATTGTTTGAATCTGCTCTGTAACCATGGCTATACTTCTTTTCAAAAAAGATCTAAAAATGTCTTTGTTTTAAGCCATGTGTGCAGTTTCTCCAAGGGACACAGAAGTGCCCAGCCAAGATTCAATAAAGTGTGAAATTTTACAGAACCAGACCGAATTGCTAGTGTTTATTGAGGATCAGAGAGACCCCCCACCACCATCCGCTAGGAGTCCACATCTTCAGGGTGAAATCCTTGACCCCTCTCAGCACAGCTTGTGAAGTGTTTACCATCGCATTGTTTATGACACCCTTTCAATTCTTAGCAGGACTCAACTGTCACCTCCTGTTTGGTTCATTACCCAGATATTTGGTAATGTTTCCATTGATAAACATCCCAATTCTGATTCAATGTGAAGCACATGCATCATTGGCACCCTCACCAAACACAGCAGTTAAATATTCACTTTTGTTCACCCACAGATCTGGTTCATCACCACATGTGGGGAAAAAAAGAGTGCAAAACACAGAAGTTGGACCAACACCAATAGTTCGCTTAACTGACAGAGAGGACAGTCTCTGGAGTTAGACAGCAGATCTGTGTGCCTTGCAGTCAGTTCACAGGGAGCAGGTGGTGGAATTATAAATATCTATGAGGAGCAGATGCTTACATTTCATTAATGATGGAATTCTGAGGAAACTGAATTTGGTTATTTACAGATTGTGCACTTTGTTACAACTAAATTATATTCCATTCTTTTTTTCCGTATCCAAGGGCTTCATATGTATGGATGTGTCGCAGATCAGTCGTGTGAATGGTACTCAAAAGGGACTGTTCACGATCACAGTTCTTTAGCGATACTCCCAACAGGATTATTCACACACATATATGCTGTTTATACTCCAGTTACCTGTGGTTTAACCTGCTGGTTCTCAAAGTGACGCCTAGCAGACCCTGAAGACAGCCCTGAAGCTCTGCCTGGCTGGATGCAGACACTGAACCCTGAGGACTGTTATCGAGGAGGTTAATGTTTTTTTTTATTTCAAAAATATACTTGATTCATAAATACTTTGATCTATACAACTGGACATGTCATACATATGTACACATTCCATTTCTTTGTGTATCGAAACAGAGTAATCATTCTTATTTACAGGTTGGTGCGATTACATTGAGCTGAGGCGCCAGCAGAGCCCAAATGACTGCATGGGCGCCCTGTTCTTCTTAGGCAGGCAGATGTTACGCGGTGGTCTTTCCCCACCGCGCCTTGGTGGCAGCTGCCCCAAGCTTCAGAGCGTCCGTCAACACATAGTCCTGGACCTTGGAATGTGCCAGTCTGCAACACTCAGTCGGGGTCAACTCCTTCAGCTGGAAGATCAACAGGTTTCGGACCACCCAGAGAGCGTCCTTCACTGCGTTGATGATCCTCCAGGGGCAGTTGATGTTCGTCTCGGTGTGTGTCCCGGGGAACAGGCCGTAGAACACGGAGTCCCGCGTCACGGGACGAACCTCGACAAACACCACTGCATTCCTCTCCAGACTTCCTCTGCATAGGCACATTCCAGAAGGAGGTGTGTGACAGTCTCGTCCCCCCCGCAGCTGCTTCGAGGCAGCGTGCTGTGCGGCAGAGAGTCCGGGCGTGCATAAAGGATCTCACAGGCAGAGCCCTTCTCACCACCAGCCAAGCCATGTCTTGGTGTTTGTTGGAAAGTTCTGGCGATGAGGCATTCTGCCAACTGGCTTTGACAGTCTGCTCAGGGAACCGCTCGATAGGATCCGCCCTCTCCTTTTCCCGAAGGGTCTCAAGGACACTACGTGCTGACCACTTCCATAGACTTGTGGTCAAAGGTGTTTTTCTTCATAAATTTCTCCACGAAGGACAGGTGATACGGAATGGTCCAACTACTTGGAGCGTTCTGCGGCAGCGAGGACAGGCCCATCCTTCGCAACACCGGGGACAGGTAGAACCTCAGTACGTAGTGACACTTGGTGTTTGCGTACCGGGGATCCACGCACAGCTTGATGCAGCCACACACAAAGGTGACCATCAGGGTGAGGGTGGCATTGGGTGTGTTTTTTCCCCCATTGCACCGGTCTTTGTACATTATGTCTCTTCGGACCCGGTCCATCTTTGATCTCCACATGAAGTGGAAGATGGCCCGGGTGACTGCGGCGGCACAGGTTCTGGGGATAGGTCAGACCTGTGCCTCGTATAACAATACTGAGAGTACCTCACACCTGATGACCAGGTTTTTTCCGCAATGGAGAGCGACCGTTGCTCCCATCTGCCTAGTTTCTGTCTCACCTTCCTGATCCGCTGCTCCCAGGTCTGGGCGCACACCCCAGCCTCCCCGAACCAAATACCCAACACCTTCAGGTGGTCAGTCCTGACGGTGAAGGGGATAGAGGATGGGTCGGCCCAATTCCCGAAGAGCATGGCTTTGCTCTTGCCTCGGTTTACCTTGGCCCCCAAGGCCCGTTCGAACTGGTCACAGATGCACATGAGTCTGCACACGGACAGCGGATCCGAGCAGAAAACGGCGACGTCATCCATGTATAGGGAGGCCTTAACCTGCAGGCCCCTGCTGCCAGGAATAGTCACCCCTCTCAGGCTCGCATCCTTCCTGATGGACTCGGCAAATGGCTCTATGCAGCACACAAACAAGGCAGGAGAGAGAGGGCAGCCCTGCCTGACTCCAGATCTGACTGGGAAGCTAGCTGATTCCCACTCATTGATTGAGACTGCACTGACAATGTTGGTGTAGAGCAGTCTGATCCAATTAGCGATTCCCTCCCCGAAGCCCATCCCGGAGAGGACATCCCTCATATATGTATGCGATATCCTGTCAAAGGCTTTCTCCTGCTCCAGGCTGATCAGGCAGGTGTCCACCCATCTGTCCTGCACGTAGGTGATCGTATCCCTGAGAAGTGCTAGACTCTCAGCGATCTTCCTGCCCGGCACAGCACAGGTTTGGTCAGGGTGAATCACCGACCCCAGAGCAGACCTGACCCGGTTGGCAATGGCCTTTGACAAGATTTTGTAGTCTGTGTTTAACAGTGAGATCGGTCTCCAATTTCTAATTTCCTCCCTCTCCCCCTTATGCTTGTAGATGAGGGTGGTGATGCCTTTCCGCATGGATTCACTCATGGGGAGGTGAATTTTTTTTTTACTTCAAAAATATATTTTATTCATATATATTTAATCTATACAATTGGACATGTCATCATTCTGTAAACATTCCATTTCTTTGTGTATCGAAAAAGGGTGATCATTCATATTCACAGGTTGGTGCAATTACATTGAGCTGAGGCGCCAGCGGAGCCCAAATGACTGCGCGGGCCCCCTGTGCTTCGTTAGGCAGGCAGATGTTAGACGGTGGTCTTTCCCCACCGCGCCTTGGCAGCAGCTGCCCCAAGCTTCAGCGTGTCCCTCAACACGCAGTCCTGGACCTTGGAATGTGCCAGTCTGCAACACTCAGTCGGGGTCAACTCCTTCAGCTGGAAGATCAGCAGGTTTCGGACCACCCAGAGAGCGTCCTTCACCGAGTTGATGATCCTCCAGGCACAGTTGATGTTCGTCTCGGTGTGCGTCCCGGGGAACAGGCCGTAGAGCACGGAGTCCCGCGTCACGGCGCTGCTCGGGACGAACCTCGACAGACACCACTGCATTCCTCTCCAGACTTCCTCTGCCTAGGCACGTTCCAGAAGGAGGTGTGTGACAGTCTCGTCCCCCCCGCAGCCGCTTCGAGGGCAGCGTGCGGTGCAGCTGAGAGTCCGGGCGTGCATAAAGGATCTCACAGGCAGAGCCCTTCTCACCACCAGCCAAGCCATGTCTTGGTGCTTGTTGGAAAGTTCTGGCGATGAGGCATTCTGCCAAATGGCTTTGACAGTCTGCTCAGGGACCGCTCGATAGGATCTGCCCTCTCCTTTTCCCGAAGGGTCTCAAGGACACTACGTGCTGACCACTTCCTGATAGACTTGTGGTCAAAGGTGTTTTTCTTGATAAATTTCTCCACGAAGGACAAGTGGTACGGAACGGTCCAACTACTCGGAGCGTTCCGCGGCAGCGAGGCCAGGCCCATCCTTCGCAACACCGGGGACAGGTAGAACCTCAGTACGTAGTGACACTTGGTGTTTGCGTACCGGGGATCCACGCACAGCTTGATGCAGCCACACACAAAGGTGGCCATCAGGGTGAGGGTGGCATTGGGTGTGTTTTTTCCCCCATTGCACCGGTCTTTGTACATTACATCTCTTCAGACCCGGTCCATCTTTGATCTCCACACGAAGTGGAAGATGGCCCGGGTGACTGCGGCGGCACAGGTTCTGGGGATAGGCCAGACCTGTGCCACGTATAACAATACTGAGAGTACCTCACACCTGATGACCAGGTTTTTACCCGCGATGGAGAGCGACCGTTGCTCCCATCTGCCCAGTTTCTGTCTCACCTTCCTGATCCGCTCCTCCCAGGTCTTGGCGCACGCCCCAGCCCCCCCGAACCAAATACCCAACACCTTCAGGTGGTCAGTCCTGACGGTGAAGGGGCTAGAGGATGGGTCAGCCCAGTTCCCGAAGATCATGGTTTCGCTCTGGCCCCCGAGGCCCGTTCGAACTGGTCACAAATGCACATGAGTCTGTGCATGGACAGCGGATCCGAGCAGAAAACGGCGACGTCATCCATGTACAGGGAGGCCTTAACCTGAAGACCCCCGCTGCCAGGAATAGTCACCCCTTTCAGGCTCGCATCCTTCCTGATGGACTCGGCAAATGGCTCTATGCAGCACACAAACAAGGCAGGAGAAAGAGGGCAGCCCTGCCTGACTCCAGATCTGACTGGGAAGCTATCTGATTCCCACCCATTGATTGAGACTGCACTGACAATGTTGGTATAGAGCAGTCTGATCCAATTAGCGATTCCCTCCCCGAAGCCCATTTTGGAGAGGACATCCCTCATATATGTATGCGATATCCTGTCAAAGGCTTTCTCCTGCTCCAGGCTGATCAGGCAGGTGTCCACCCCCCTGTCCTGCACGTAGGCAATCGTATCCCTGAGGAGTGCGAGACTCTCAGCGATCTTCCTGCCCGGTACAGCACAGGTTTGGTCAGGGTGAATCACCGATCCCAGAGCAGACCTGACCCGGTTGGCGATGACCTTTGACAAGATTTTGTAGTCTGGGTTTAACAGTGAGATCGGTCTCCAATTTCTAATTTCTTCCCTCTCCCCCTTCTGCTTGTAGATGAGGGTGATGATGCCTTTCCTCATGGATTCACTCATGGTACCTGCCCGAAGCATACTGACTGACACCTCCAGCAGGTCCTGGCCAATCAAGTCCCAAAGAGCGGAATAGAGCTCGACCGGTAAGCCGTCGCTTCCGGGAGTTTTATTCTTTTCGAAGGACTCGAGGGCCTTGGTCAGCTCATCCAGAGATAGCGGCTGGTCCAGCCTTTCTCGTGTTCCGTCGTCTAGGACCTCCGTGATAGAGGACAGGAACGACTTGGAGGCCGCGCTGTCGGTTGGCTTCGAGTCATACAGACTGGCATAGAAGGATTTGCTGATCCTCATGATGTCAGCCTGAGATGACGTTACCGAGCCATCTTCTTCCTTCAGGCTGCTGAGCACGGAGCTCTCTTTGTGCACCTTCTGGAAGAAGAAACGTGAGCACGTCTTGTCCTGCTCCACCGAGCGGACCCTGGACCGGAAGATTATCTTGGAGGCCTCCGAGGCAAAGAGCGAGGCTTGCTGGCCCTTCACCTCCTTGAGGTCCTCCGTGACATCGACCCACAACGTCTGCAGCAGGAGCAGGTTCTGCATACTTTCCTGGAGCTGGGACAGTTTTCCCCGTCTCTCTCTCGCCTCCTGAACACCTTTGAGGAAGAAGAACCTCTTGATGTTCCCTTTTACTGTTTCCCACCAGTCTGCTGGAGACTCAAAGAGGGACTTCACGGTTCTCCAACCTGCGTAATCCCTCTTGAGCTCCTCAATGTTTCCCGGGGTCAACAGCTTGGTGTTCAGTTTCCACGTTCCCTTACCAGCCCGTTGCCCGTCCTGTAGGTGACAGTCGGCCAGCAGGAGGCAGTGGTCAGAGAAGAACACCGGCTTGACGTCGGTGGATCTGACCGAGAGCTTGAATGTTAGTGCAGAAGCAGAAACTGAAGCAGGTACAAAAATGACCCAAATACTGTCCATCACAGAAAAGAAGGTGTTGGAGCACCACTGCTGTTTGGCTTATAAAATTTGAAAAGAAAGGAGTGCCAGAGGATGTGTTCACTCTGACAGAAAACATTAAAAAGATGTTGGAGTCTCGCTTACACTAGTGGATTGGTGGATCAGGGAAACTGAGAATGTCTGCCATGGAGACAGTGGCCACCTTCATGGAGATTTTATTGAAGCTCCCAATCACAGACATACAGAGTTTGATTCCAGGAGAAAGTGAGGACTGCAAATGCTGGAGATCAGAGTCAAAGAGAGTGGTGATAGAAAAGCACAGCCAGTCAGACAGCATCCGATGAGCAGGAGAGTCCATGTTTCAAGCATAAACCCTTCATGAGAAGTTTGTATTCTGGTTGGTCTGCCCTATTAAAGAGCACAGCAAATAAGTACCCCACAAGCTTACAGCTGTGGGATCGTGACCAAAATCGATCTGTGGTGAAAATAGCCTCTTTATTCAGCAATCACAGCACAAGTTGAAGGCAGCAATAGAATCCCGAACTACAGTTCTTACAAGAACCCCTTTCTACACGGTTCTTACATACATTAAAATTCCATTACTATGGTGTTAATTTTTTTATCTCCAGTATACAAAGGGCTTGAAGGGCTTCTGCTCTGGGAGACAGCAGAAGGGTTAAAACATGTGGTAAGTGCTGGCTGCTACTTCTGATGCGATGTCTGACCAGTCTGCTTGCATAATTAGGAAGTGTTAGTCCTTTTGTCTTTTAAGTTAGTAAATATTAGTAAAAATGCTAGGCGTATATGCTCTAAATAAGTTTAAAATTGTACCTATTCTTAATCAAAGAATAAAATTATTAAACTGATTACTGCAGCTAGGTTGTGAAATTTATTCACTATTTGCCGATACGAGTTTCATTCATTCAATTTCATGGAATTGCTGATTTGTCACTTAATTTCTTAAGTGGATAATGGCCCAGTTAAAAGGTATTTAGCAAGTGTTTAATCTATTCAGGTCCAGGAGATGGTTGGTGAGGGCTGATTAATATTATTGTTGAGAGTGTGTTGCTGGAAAAGCACAGCAGGTCAGGCAGCATCTGAGGAGCTGGAAATATGATGTTTCGGGCCAGAGCCCTTCATGATTCATATTATAATATTCCGTGGAGACATGATGGGGATGGTATTGTTCTGTATGCTACACTTATTCAGAGGTAAACACTGCTTGTAGCAAGGACAGATAAGGTGTGAAAGTACTGTAAAATATAGCAAGATAGTCAATAAAGATAACCTATATCTCAGAACACAATATCTCAGAACACAATATCTCAGGTCCAGGAGACAAAGAATATTTGAAGGGGATCTGGAAGTGAGAATACCCATATCACAAAATTCCCATTTTCATGAATTGCTCCTCACTCAATGCTCTAAATTAATGTTTGATATGCTATCCTGTACACCTCACCCTCCTATTTTCCTATGCCCTATTTCCTCTTATGGTCCCCTCCTGCTATAACTTTACTTGGTTAGGTCTCAGCCATGGGTGTACCTGACGTTGCTTATGGGATGCTCTCCTGTACTTCTCAGTTTAACCAACTTGAAGCCCTGCCTTGACGGTGATGTTAATGTGAAGGAGATAGTAGGCCATCACCTTACAGGTTGTGAAAGAACACAGTTCTGTTGCTGCTGATATGGTCCCTATTGATGATGAGCTGAGACCCATCAGTTAGATAGTGTGGTGAAGTGTGAAGTGGTAATCAGCAAATTTTCTTGCCCACCTTTGACCTGATGTCCTAAGACCTCACGGAGTCTGTAGTCAATGCTGAGAACTCCCACAGCAACTCTCTCCCATCTATGTACCACACATTGCCCTCTCTGCTAGGTCGTCCAGTCGGTGGAACAGGATTGCAGGAGTTATGAAAGTTACTGAACAAGTCCAACCATCAGGGAACATTCCTACTTCTAGCAGTATGTTGGTGTAGCATCTGAAGTACAATACTCAGTTTAACGGAGTATTGCATTGATAAAGCAGGTATCTTGGGGAGTTTGGAGCAAAGAGAAGTTCTACATTGTTGTTAAACATGAGAAGTGGTCTGGGTGAGAGAATGGGACACAGTGGCACCCAAAAGGTCAAATTCAGAGGCATTAATTAGGGAAGCAAGGGAATGTTTATCTATATTATAGATAGATTCATTAAAAATATCAGAAGAACTGAGGGGATCCTGAGACAGCAACAAGGGAGGTAAAACAGGAGAGCGAGGTATTCAAATGCAGATCTAGGTGGAGATTGCCAATAACCATCACAAAGTTAAAGCAAGACAGGAAACCTACAATATCATCAACAACAACAGAAGAAAATCTACAAAACCACTGTAGTAATATTCCAAACAGGGAAGGAGCTCATTGGTAAGTAGCTGGTATGTGTTTTTAGGTAATTACCGTATGTGATTCCAGATAATAGTCTCTAAAGTAAAGGTATGGTATGGTACGCCCTGTGGAATGCACATTCTATGCTACGTGAGAGTCACTGGATGCTTCTCTTGGCCCGGATGACCACATCCCCAGGAAGTGCTGGAGCGAGAGCAGCTTGCAGTCTAGGTTTCAGAGCTAATGTCAGCTGGGGTGACTAACAGGAATCTGCAAGGCCTCATGTAGAGCACATTTCTGATGTGGGCACCCTGCTGCTCAGAAATGCAAGGGTGGAGAGGACATTTCATTTCAGAGGATACTTAACAGAGGATACAATGCTGAAGGTCTGTAGCAGAGTTATCGACCTTTTAACATGGAAGGGGTGCATTTCAATTTTTCTCTGGTGGTGGGGAGAAGTGCAGGGAACATGAATTTCAAAGGAAAAGTCCAAAGAAACGAGTTGATTAATTAAATAAATTATTTAATAAAAATATCCATTGAAAAGTATCAAAGGACTGAGCTAACTAGTTAAAGCTCATTTCAAACCTTTTCAGTAGAAATGGAGAGAGACAGACGAAGTCTCCAATCCTGATCACCAGGTAACAGGAGGGAACCAGGGCTAAGCTGAATTTGATCAACACTGACTTTGTATATGGCTCTGGCAGGGCGCAATGCTTGTTGCCCTCAGAAGAATTAATTGGAGGGTCAGACTGGGCTTTTCTTGTCTCTCAGCCTGCTTTATGCATGTTTCAGTGGATGGGGTTGGGGGTGGGGGGTGAAATGATGCATGTCAGTCTCAAAGTTAACACACTTTTTCCCTCTCCATTTCTCACACTCACTTGCTCACTCACTCACACACACATTCTCCTCTAACCCTCACCCTCTCACGAACATATGAAGTGCAATTTGATGTGCACCATTTTGGCCCCTCATGTCTGCTCCATTCAATCAGATCATGGTTCATCTGTCTGTGCTTTGAGTTCCTTATTCTGAACTACTCCAATAACCCTGACTGCCCAGCCCAACAAGAATCTGCCTACCTCTGTCTTAAAAAATCCCATTAATCCATCTCCATCATCTTCTGAAGCACAGATGTCTAAAGATGTACAACCCTCTGAGAGAAAAATAACCTTGTCATCTCTGTTCTGTCAGGGCAACTCCTAAATGTAAAGCAGTGTCTCCTAGTCATGGACTGATCCCCCAAGATGAAACATCATTACCACATCCACCGTCTCAAGAACCTTATGCATTTCAATTAACCCCTAAACCTCCTGGTTCTTTTAAACTTCAATTGAAACAAGGCTTGCCTTTCCAACCAATTATCAGAAGACAACTCACTCATTCCAGGTATCAGACATATAAACCTTCTCTGAACTGCCTCAAACACATTTACATTCTTCCTTAAATAAGGAGATGAAAACTGCATACAGTAATTAAGGTGCGGTCTCACCAATGAGGACCCCTTCTCCTGCCTCCAACCTCCCTCCTCCACTTGGTTACCGCCCTGCCAGCCTTGTACCTGCCCTACACCTCTTCACTTCTGATTGGTGACCACCTCAATTTCTCCACCCCCACCTCACCCATTCCAACCTCACCCGCTCCAAACATACAGTACTCCACTCAATCTGCACCAATCCACAGTTCACCATCAAGCCCGCTGACAAAGGTAGAGCAGTGGGAATCTGGAGAAAGGACTTCTATGTCACACAGGCCGAATGCAAACTCTCTGACACCACCTTCCCATCGCTCACAATCCCACTATGATCCATCAGGCTAAAATCACTCGCACTGTCCATGCCCTCATTATCTCCAGTGATCTCCCCTCCCCTCTCATAGTTCCCCAGCCCCACACTTCCTGGTTCTACCTGTTCCCCAAGATCACAAGCTCAACCATCCTGGCTGACCCATCATCTCAGCATGCTCCTGCCCCACTGAACCCATCTCGTCCTACCTCAACTCTATCTTCTCCCCCTTGGTTCAGGTACTTGCCACCTTTATCCACAACCCCAACCACACTCTCCATCTCTTCAGTATCCTCCAGTTCCCCAACCCCCAGCATTTTACTATGCATGTGCAGTCCTTATACATGTCCATTGCCCACAAAGATGGCCTCCAGGCTCTCAGCTTCTTCCTCTCTAACAGACCCACCCTGTCCCCCTCCACCTCGCTGAACTAGTCCTCGCCCTTAATCACTTTTCCTTTAACTTGTCCCATTTCTTCCAAATCCAGGGTGTGGCCATGGGTACCTGGATGGCTCCCAGCCACGCCTGCCTCTTTGTCAGCTATCTCAAACAGTCCCTCTTCAGAACCAACACAGGCACTGCGCTCCAACTCTTATGCCATGACATCGATGACTGCAACAGTGCAGCGTCCTGCACCCAGGCTGAACTGGAGCAGTTCATCAACTTCACCCACAACTTCCAACCTGCCCTCAAATTCACTTGGTCCATATCGGACATCTCCCTGCCCTTTCTTGACCTCTCCATTTCCATCTCCAGCAACAGTCTCCATATGGAAGTTTACCACAAACACACAGACTACCTGGACTACACCTCCTCCCACCCAGTATCCTGCAAGAACTCCATCCCATTTTCTCAATTCCTCCGCCTCTGCCATATCTGCTCGGATGAGAAGACATTCCGCTCATGAGCATCCCAGATGTCCACCTATTTTGAACAACACGCTTTTCCTCCCTCTGTCATCCAGACAGCCCTCCACCACACCACCTCCATTTCCCATTCCACCGCTCTAAACCCCTCCCCCTCCCAACACAATAAAGACAGAGTCCTCCTTGTCTTCACCTGCCATCCCACCAGTCTCCGCATCCAACGCATCATCCTCAAACACTTCCACCAACTCCAAATAGACCCCTTTGCCAAGAACACCTTCCCCTCTCTGCCTTCCGCAAGGACCGTTCCCTCCAACAGTTCTTGGTTCATACTACCCTCACTACCGAACCCCAAGGTACCTTCCCTGCAACCAGAGAAGATGTAAAACCTGTTGGTACACCACCCCCCATCATCTCCATCCAGGGCCCCAACAGTCCTGCCAGGTGAGACAGAGATTCACCTGCCTCTCAACCTATTTGACTGCATCAGGTACTCCCAGTGTGGTCTTCTCTACATCAGGGAGACCGAACATAAACTTAGGGAATGGCTCATCGAGCGTCACAGCCAGGTCCGCAGGGGCCAACCAGTCACTGCCCATTTTAATTCCCCTTCCCACTCCCTTTCCAACATGACCATCCTTGGCCTCCTCCATTGCCACAACGAACCACAGTGCAACTCAGTGTTCTCTGGTGGAAGATGAGGTGTTGTTCCTCCGAGTTCTTCAATTTCAAATAACCTCCCGTCCCTTCCCCGACTCCTTTCCCAGCCCTCCTCCTTCCTTCCACTGCTCCCAGCCACCTACCAGATTAATTCCTCCCATTAACCAACCAGATCATACCCTCTGCCTATCTTCACCTATCCCCACTTCACCACCCAGCACCTGCCATCCCCCTTTATCTGCAACTCCCTCTACACCCACATCCAATCCTAAAGAAGGGTTACATCCAAAAAGTCGACTTCTCCACTTCCTAATGCTGCCTGGCTTGCTGTGTTCTTCCAGCCTCCTGCCTGTCTACCCAATACAACTGAAGCATAACATCCTTACTTTTATGTTCAACTCCTCTCATAATAAAGGATCATATACTACCTGCCTTATGATTACATATTAACATTTTGTGAGTCACACACTTCTGCAACTCAGAATTTTACTATCGTTCTCTATTTAAGTAATGTGCTGCTCTTTTATTCTCCTTGCTAAAGTGATCAACTTCATTTTTTGCCACATTATTTTTTATACCAAAAATGTACTTTATTAATTGAAGTCTTTGGTACATGCTGCATTTTGGAAAAGCAAATCAGAGCAGACCTTATACACTTAATGGTAAGGTCCTGGTGAGTGTTGCTGAACAAAGAGACTTTGGAGTGCAGGTTCATAGTTCCTTGAAAGTGGAGTCGCAGGTAGATAGGATAGTGAAGAAGGCATTTGGTATGCTTTCCTTTATTGTTCAGAGTATTGAGTACAGGAGTTGGGAGGTCATATTGTGGCTGTACAGGACTTTAGTTAGGCCACTTTTGGAATACTGCATGCAATTTTGGTCTCCTTCTTATCGGAAGTATGTTGTGAAACTTGAAAGGAGTCAAAAAAGATTTACAAGGATGTTGCCAGGGTTGGAGGATTTGAGCTACAGGGAGAGGCTGAATAGGCTGGGACTGTTTTCCCTGGACCGTCGGAAGCTGAGTGGTGACTTTATAGTGGTTTATAAATCATGAGAGGCATGGATAGGGTAAATAGACAAGGTCTTTTCCCTGAGGTGGGGGAGTCCAGAACTAGAGGGCATAGGTATAGGGTGAGAGGGGAAAGAAATAAAAGGGACCTAAGAGGCTGTTTTCTCATGCATCCCTCAGCATGTAGTCCTGGACCTTGAAATGTGCCAGTCTGCAACACTCAGTCGGTGTTAACTCCTTCAACTAGAAGACCAGCAAGTTTTGGGCAGACCAAAGAGCGTCTTTTACTGAGTTGATGATCCTCCAGGCACAGTAGATGTTCGTCTCGGTGTTTGTCCCGGGGACAGACCACAGAGCATGGCGTCCATGTCATGGAGCTGCATGGGTTGAACCTCAACATACACCACTGCATTCCTCTCCAGACTTCCTCTGCGTAGGCACATTCCAGAAGGAGGTGCGTGACAGTCTCATCCCCCCTGCAGCTGCTTTGAGGGCAGCGTGCGGTGCGGCTGAGAGTCCAGGCGTGCATAAAGGACCTCACAGGCAGAGCCCTTCTCACCACCAGCCAAGCCATGTCTTGGTGCTTGTTGGAAAGTTCTGGCGATGAGGCATTCTGCCAAATGACTTTGACAGTCTGCTCAGGGAACCGCTCGATAGAATCCGCCCTCTCCTTTTCCCAAAGGGTCTCAAGAACACTACGTGCTAACCACTTCCTGATGGACTTGTGGTCAAAGGTGTTTTTCTTCATAAACTTCTCCACGAAGGACAGGTGATACGGAACGGTCCAACTACTCGGAGCGTTCCGCGGCAGCGAGGCCAGGCCCATCCTTCGCAACACCGGGGACAGGTAGAACCTCAGTACGTAGTGACACTTGGTGTTTGCGTACCGGGGATCCACGCACAGCTTGATGCAGCCACACACAAAGGTGGCCATCAGGGTGCGGGTAGCATGGGGTGTGTTTTCTTTCCCCCTTTCTCCAGATCTTTTTCCGTGATGTCTCTTTGGACACGGCCTATCTTTGGTCTCCACATGAAGTGGTAGATGGACTAGGTGACTGCAGCGGTGCAGGTTCGGGGAACAGGCCAGACCTGCACCACATACAACAACACTGAGAGTACCTCATACTCCATTTGCCACTATTTTGTCCATACTGTGAGAAACAAAGCTCACTCACTTCAATAATTTCAGTCCGAGACAAGATCTGAATCAGTAGTGTCATTTATTGTACACTTGCAAGTGGGTGTGATGTCCACAAGGCAGGGACAAAACACACTGAGTTCAACAAATACTCGATATTTATATAATTTGGTTCCTACATATTTTTTTCTTATTTCATTGTTTCCCCCCCCCCCCCATTCACATCCTCCACTTCCCTAAGACTGGTCCCACCACTCCTGTTCATCTCTTGCCTTATCCGGCCTTGTCTGTGACAAAATGCTTATTTCTGGCCTCACAAGGCCGTTTGACCTTATCCCACTGCAGGTCATTGTTAGGCATATTCTTTCTTCATCAGTATCTACTCTTTCAATCTGGGCCTCTCCCGAGACCACTCTGATCTCTATGACCTCTTTAATTAGGGTTTGTTCCTGTGTCTCTGTAAAAGTGGGAAACAGATGTTTATACCTGTTTGTACAGGCGTATGTAGCTTGACTTCATCCCCTCACAACATCTTATCTATTTGCCCAAAACATTTACCATTGTTTTGCAATCACATTTCATGCTGACATACAATTTTAGCTAATACAAAAACAATTATATATTTCCTCCACATAGTTTCCATTCTTGTTGACTCAGCTCCTGGCTAAAACAATTACACACTGATGTGAGTTCATTCACCTTGTATCAGAAATTATAATTGCAGAAATAACATTAATTTACTTATATCCCACAATACACTCAATTATGCATATCTATCTGAAACTCCTTATGTCTTCTTCACGACATACCTTCCTATTTATCTTGGTGTCATCTCTGAATTTAGTTCCCATGCTTTCAGTCCCATCATCTAATTCATTGATGTAAATTATAAAACGTTGAGAGGCCAGAACAGACCCTTTTGACACTCCACACATTATTCCTGACAAAGACCCATTGATCCAAATTGTCTGATTACAAGTAGCCAGTCAAATTTCTCTCCTTGCTAAAATATTATAATGAGATTTTATCTTTCATAATAACATTCAATGTGACACCTTATCCTTCTTTTGAACTGTTCTGAAGAAGATTCATACCGGACTCAAAATGTTAAGTTTTGATTTGTTGACTGATTAAAATTCTGTTTGTCTCAGTCTTGAATATATTATAGAATCATACACTAGAGAACAGGCCCCTCAGCTTATCAAGTTTGCCCTGCCAAAAATACACTGGTCCCACTTTCCCTCACTAGGCCCACAGTGCTGAATATTATGACACTTCAATTGCTCATCCAGGTACAGTAAGCTTTGTTTTAACTGGCACCTTATGAACTGGCATTCTCAATTAACCAGCAAAAATAACAAACCTCAAATATCACAATGTTTACTGTAATATTGCGATGTCCAAGTAGTCAGTCGAGAGTGAGTGAAAAGACTCTCTACCACTACATTTTATTTAAGACAAAGTTATATTATTATTTAAGTAATTTATAATATAAATAAAGTATAACCGTGATGTGCATACCCCCTGCATTACGTTTCTATTAGTCAATGTGTATTTTTACATTGATTATGTAGACCCCCTGATCAACCAATCCTGGTCCTCTAAGTGCCAGTTAATAAAAGGTTTGCTGTATCTTTTAAAGATTGTAAGGTTTTCCACCTCAGCTACCCTCCCAGGCAATGCATTCCAGATCCCTCCTGCTTCTAGGTGAAAAACATTTTCCTCAAGCCCTCTGGCTTTCATAGAATGCCTACAGTGTGGAAACAGGCCTTTTGGCCCAACAAGTCCACACTAACAACCCCGCAAAGAGTAACCTACCCAGACCCATTCCCCTACCCTATTACTCTAATTTACCCCTGACTAATGCGCACCTAATCTACATGCCCCTGAACACTATGGGCAATTTAGCTTAGCCAATCCACTTAACTTGCACATTTCTGGACTGTGGGAGGAAACCCATGCAGACACAGGGAGAACATGCAAACTCCACACAGACAGTCACCCCAGGCTAGCACTAAACCCAGTATTCCTGGCGGTGAGATTGCAGTGCTAACCACTGAGCCACCGTGCCACCCTTCACACTAGAACACGCCTCACTTCCACTAAGGACAGCAGCTGCTTTCTGTTCACCTTGTCCATACCCCTCATAATCTTATTCATCTCACTCAGGTCACCTCTCGGCTTTCTCTGCTGCAAAAAAAACCTGAGCTTACCCAGTCTCTCTTCAAAGCTGAAATGCTCAATCCCAGGCAACATCTTGGTAAATCTCTGCTGCACCCCTTCTACTGCCACGACATTTTCCCTATAGGGTCACGAGCAGAACAATGCACAGTAGTCCAGCTTTGGCCTAACCAAAATACTGTAAAGCTCCAATGTATCCTCTTATAATGTATGCCATGGCTGCACTTGCTATAAAGGCCAGATGCAATTTAAACACCATTCTTGTTTATTAATTTGTTCATTTGTTGCCATATTTCTTCCTCCACTGCTTTTCCACTTTGTACAATAACACAATTAATGTGTTAAATTCCCACTCTTCCTGTATCCCAACCTAGCTGAATAACCAGGCTTAGGAAGTGTCTGTAAATGGCATTAACCTCCTGTTACACACCCATCTGTTTGATGTTCAGATTGAGTGGTGTTAATGGGACCTGGTGTCAGTTGAAAGTTGGACTGCAGGTTGGTTCAACATTATCCATTTTGCCTCAGGGCTCAACCTGAATCTCTAACCTTTTATTATTATATTGCAGCCAGCTTCCTCTCCAACTGGTTCCTCTGGTTTTGAACAACCTGAACTTGTGATTTGAGCTGGAAATTCCCGAGAAGTGAAACCACGCCCTGAGTCACTGTACCCATTCACCACATGGTGAACATTGCCGGGCCCGCTGTCAATATTCACCAATCACACGCTGTCTCTCAGGCGCATCATCTGTCTCCGGGTGAACTGAGCTGCTCCAGTGCTGAAAACTCTCAGTGGGTGCAGACTGACCCCTATAGGACTGTGATGGAAGTGCGCAAAATATCCAACGAGACAGACAATTCAATGATCTGTCAACTGTATCCGCTGTTTTATTTTAATTCATTCACAGACCACACTGACCCCTATAGGGCTGTGATGGAACTGCGAGACAAAAATTCAATTCCTCTCACTCCCAGACGAATGATGGTACAGTCACCTAATCTGGCAAATGTACCTCATATTTCTTTTTAATTCATGCACAGATAATATAAGCACGTCGATAAGGACAAAAGAGCAGGAAAAACAGATTTAGGATCACAATAAAAATAATTCTGAGCTGAGAATACAAACTTGAATGAAGCAATCAATAGAGCAAAGCAATGAGATAAGATGGCCACACACACTCGAGCCACCAGAATACAATTAACCACATCAAATTTCCATCTTGTGCTAACTAACAAAGCATTAAGCCAACATGAACACAGTTTAACCTTGTCCACAATCATAAACGTAACATTATAAATGTTAGAAAAATTCTTTACCAAAGGCCATTTATAAATCACGATAAATGATGCAACTTACTGAACAAACACATCTCCTGGGGGTAGGCTATCATTGTGATGTTGTAATATTGAGGACTTAATCGAATTCAGAATCAGAGTATTATAAACTCTCCAGTTTTGCATAGGAGGGTGAAAATGCTTGGCACTACCACTGTGCGTCTCGGATGTGTTTACTTTCACGTCGCTGCATCAGCGCAGTGTCCTGTAATCAAGCTAAATTGAATCAGTTCATCAACTTTGCCCACAACTTCCAATCTGCCCTCAAATGCATTTGGTTCATATCAGACACCTCTCTCCTCTTTCTTGACCTCTCCAATTCCATGTCATAGAGTCATAGATCATAGACAGCATGTACAGCATAGAAACAGACCCTTCGGTCCAACCCGTCCATGCCGATCAGATATCCCAACCCAATCTAGTCCCACCTGTCAGCACCCGACCCATATCCCTCCAGACCCTTCCTATTCATATACCTATGCAAAAGCCTCTTAAATGTTGCAATTGTACCAGCCTCCACCACATCCTCTGGCAGCTCATTCCATACACGTACCACCCCTCTGCGTGAAAATGTTGCGTCTTAGATCTCTCCCCTCTCACCCTAAACCTATGCCCTCTAGTTCTGGACTCCCAGACCCCAGGGAAAAGACTCTGCCTATTTATCCTATCCATGCCCCTCATAATTTTGTAAACCTCTATAAGGTCACCCCTCAGCCTCAGACGCTCCAGGGAAAACAGCCCTAGCCTGTTCAGCCTCTCCCTGTAGCTCAGATCCACCAACCCTGGCAACATCCTTGTAAATCTTTTTTGAACCCTTTCAAGTTTCACAACATCTTTCTGATAAGAAGGAGACCAGAATTGCACACAATATTCCAACAGTGGCCTAACCAATGTCCTGTACAGCCGCAACATGACCTCCCAACTCCTGTACTCAATACTCTGACCAATAAAGGAAACATACCAAACGCCTTCTTCACTATCCTATCAACCAGCGACTCCACTTTCAAGGAGCTATGAACCTCTACTCCAAGGTCTCTTTGTTCAGCAATACCCCCTAGGACCTTACATTAAGTGTATAAAATCCTGTGAAGATTTGATTTCCCAAAATGCAGCACCTCGCATTTATCTGAATTAAAATCCATCTGCCACTTCTCAGCCCATTAGCCCGTCTGGTCAAGATCCTGTTGTAATCTGAGGTAATCTTCTTCGCTGTCCATTACACCTCCAATTTTGGTGTCATCTGCAAACTTACTAACTGTACCTCTTATGCTCGCATCCAAATCATTTATGTAAATGACAAAAAGTAGAGGACCCAGCACTGATCCTTGTGGCACTCTACTGATCACAGGCCACCAGTCTGAAAAACAACCCTCCACCACCACCCTTTGTCTTCTATCCTTGAGCCAGTCCTGTATCCAAATGGCTAGTTCTCCCTGTATTCCATGAGATCCAACCTTGCTAATCAGTCTCCCATAGGGAACCTTGTCAAACGTCTTACTGAAGTCCATATAGATCACATCTACTGCTCTGGCCTCATCAATCCTCTTTGTTACTTCTTCAAAAAACCCAATCAAGTTTGTGAGATATGATTTCCCATGCACAAAGCCATGTTGTCTATCCCTAATCAGTCCTTGCCTTTCCAAATACACCTGCGACAGTCTCCAGATGGACGTTTACTATAAACCCACAGACTCTCACTACTACCTGGACTACACCTCCTCCCACCCAGTATCCTACAAGAACTTCATCCTGTTCTCCCAATTCCTCTGCCGCATCTGCTTGAGTGAGGAGACATTCCATTTCCAAGCATCCCAGATGTCCACCTATTTTGAACAATTTGCTTTTCCCGCCTCAGACAGCCCTCCATCACATCGCCTCCATTCCCTGTTCCACTGCTATAAACCACTCCAAATGCAATAAAGACAGGTATCCCTTGTCTTCACCTACCACCATCAGTCTCCACATCAAATGCATCATCCTTAAAAACTTCTGCCAACTCCAACTATACCCCACCACCAAGAACATCTCCCCCCACACCCCTCTCTGCCTTCTGCAAGGACCATTCCTTTCGACAGCCCTTGGTTCATGCCACTTTCCCTATCAAGCCCCCAAACCCTTGGGTACCCTTTCCCCTGCAACCGTAAAAGTTGCAAAACCTGCTGCCACATCAACCCCTCACCGCCATCCAGGGCCCTAAACAGTCCTTCCAGATGAGACAGAGGTTCACCTACCTCTCCTCCAACCTAGTTAATTGTATCTGGTGCTCCCGATGTGGTCTTTTCAACATCAAGGAGAGCAAATGTAAACTAAGGGCATGTTTCGCTGAGCATCTCAGCCTGGCCCGCAGGCTGATCTCCAAGTCCTCTCATCGACTCTTCCTTATAGCTACAAATCAGATTGTTCCTCTCATCAACCAACCAGGTCATACCCTCTATGTGTGTTCACCCATCCCCACTTCACCACCATGTCCCCTTACCCACTTTATCTGTAGCTCCCCTTACACCCACCCCCAGTCCTGAGGAAGGGTTACACCCGAAACATTAACTTCTCCACCTCCCGATGCTGCTGGCTTGCTGTATCCTTCCAGCCTTTTGCTTGTCTTGTTAAGCTCTTTTTCCTGAGATTCTTACACACTTGCAACTGCAATACACTAACTTCTGTGAACAACAACCAAATGTTATTAAGCAAATACACTCCAAGCTTTGGAGAAACTCTTAACACACACTTCGCAGGGCTTGCGGAGTTGTGTCAAAGACCTCCCTGAACAAAGGAAACAGTACAAGAGTTTCATCTTACAGTCAGTAACACCCACAAGACAACCCTCAGCCATTCCTCCATAGTCACATGCCACTCAAGACACAATGTAGTGATCACATCATTTCCAAAAGCAATGTAATGTAAATTATCTCTTAATGGTCAAATCTGTTGTGAATTTTTTTTTAACTGCAGGGAGTAGTCAAAATTCCAACTGTAATGTTCTCATTGATTTCTGAATAGGGGATGATAATGTAAATAGTAGGAGATGACAATGTAAATTGGCTTCTTGGGCTTATGAAATGTCAATTCTCCTGCTCCTCGGATGGTGCCTGACCTGCTGTGCTTTTCCAGCAACACACTCTCGACGCTGGCTTCTGAAAAACTCGGAAATGGCCATGCAAATAGCTCTGAATGGCAACAGATGGGAATGTAAATTCCTTACATTTGCACCCCACAAGGGAGAAAAGGCGACCAAGCACCAGTGGGCAATGTCTATGACACATTGCCCAGAACCTCCAGAGGGACCCAGGCAGGTCTCCTCTGCCTTCAATCCTGGCAGGCAGTCACTGACAGATGTCTTGGTCAGTGAGTTGACAGGTCACTGTCACTGACAAACTGGAGAATTGGTGGGGTGGCCTAGTGGAGAACACCAGGATGATTTAGAATCCACTGCTGGTGATGGAGGCACTTGTGCACACCCTCCAATGAAATCACCATTCATACCCTTCCCAAATCCTGGGAATTCCTGGACTATGTGCTTCCTGTGTTCCTGCAGCTGGAAGTGAGCTCAGACTGGCACCAGGTGTGGGAGGAGTTGGTTCCATTCCTCGCACAAGCGCGGTCCATGGACTAACTATTTAATGATCTGCTGTTAGACAACTAGGATGAGGGACTCGTGCCTTTGATTCTGAGCCAAGTGGAGAAGGAAGCAGGAGGGCTCTCGCTTCTCTTTGAGGCCAGCGTCAGACATAGATAAGACGCACAGCCATGTCCTTTGTCAGAAATATGTGATGAAGAGATGTGGGAGACCAAAGTCATGCAGCTGGACAGAGGTGCTTGAGCTGGAGCCCCATCTCAGCCAGGCTCTCAAGGACAGGGTCCTGAAGGTGTGTGAACAGAAAAAGACCACTTTGGAGGAATGTCAGGTCCTGATTCCAGTTTGAGAGGTTGTAGATGTAGTTCCCTCAGGACCTGGACCAGCACACCCTCATTCTATCCAAAGGGTGTCCAGGAGAAGCTCCTACGAACTGCTGACTGATGATGGAACCTTAGTTTCAAATCCAGAGGATTTCCATTCACAGATTCCAAACTATTCCAGTCTTCTGTTTTCTCTGGATTTGGTCAGTGAAGATGGTTTCACACAGGATCTGCTAATTCAGTGTTCTGTTCAGTCTCACAGTCACTTGAGGAGCAAGTCCCAGGCATTCTATGGGTTAATTTAAGATTTACACAGGTCATTCTAGGATATCCTGGGTGTGGGTGGGGTTTGAGGGTTGGAGGAGGAACATCTGATGATCCAGGGAGATGTCCTTATCCTGTTATTGGGCTGTAATTGTCCTGTTGCTCAAGAGACTGATCCCCACCTGCTTAAAAACCGGTGTCTGGTCTCCCTTCCCATCATGGATGGAAGGATCAAACTAGGGTTGTGTTTGCTCATTTTTGGCTGCATGCTGGCCCACCTGATCCATGAGCAGCCTGCACAGTGACAGGCCAAACCATTTGGTCAGGGACCAGATTCACCATCCTCGAGGACTGCTCTGCTGGTCACCTTCTTTTCATTGATCAGAGGAAGGCAATCTTCAAAAAAGGCATTAAAAGACACTTCAATTAATCTGTCTTCATGCAAGGCAGCTGAATTACTGTAGGGCTGGATTAACGGTCAGAGACTATGGCAAGGACTAACTGATATCACAGGTTCTAAAAAGAGACAGTGCAAGATAGCAGACGATGACATATCCCTCCTAGATCATCTCCACGCCTTCTATGTTCGCTTTGAGAAGAATTTCGGCGGAGAGGTAACACCCATCTAACAAGTCCTGATGATCTTATCCCAACAGTCACTTCATCAGAAGTCAGATCAGTTGTTTATCCTTCGTGTCAATCTAAGGAAAGCGATGGAATCAGACGAAGTACCAGGCCGTGCACTGGCAGAGGTCTTCTCAGACATCTTCAACCTCTCCCTGCAGCCGGCCACTGACCCTGCCTGCTTCAAGAGGGCCAACATCATCCCTGTGCCGAAGAAGGCTCGTGCAGCATGTCTCAATGACTACCGCCCAGTGGATCTAACATTGGTGGTCAGGAAATGCTTTGAAAGGCTGGTCATTGCATTACAGCTGAAAATGTGTTGCTGGAAAAGCGCAGCAGGTCAGGCAGTATCCAAGGAGCTGGAGAATCAACGTTTCGGGCATAAGCCCTTCTTCAGGAATGAGGAAAGTGTGTCCAGCAGGCTAAGATAAAAGGTAGGGAGGAGGGACTTGGGGGAGGGGCATTGGAAATGCGATAGGTGGAGGGAGGTGAAGGTGAGGGTGATAGGCCGGAGTAGGGTGGGAGCGGAGAGGTCAGGAAGAAGATTGCAGGTTAGGAAGGCGGTGCTGAGTTAGAGGGATTTGACTGAGACAAGGTGGGGGGAGGGGAAATGAGGAAACTGGAGAAATCTGAGTGCATCCCTTGTGGTTGGAGTGTTCCCAGGTGGAAGATGAAGTGCTCTTCCTCCAACCGTCGTGTTGCCATGGTCTGGCGATGGAGGAGTCCAAGGACCTGCATGTCCTTGGTGGAGTGGGAGGGGGAGTTGAAGTGTTGAGCCACAGGGTGGTTGGGTTGGTTGGTCCGGGTGTCCCAGAGGTGTTCTCTGAAACGTTCCGCAAGTAGGCGGCCTGTCTCCCCAATATAGAGGAGGCCACATCGGGTGCAGCGGATGCAATAGATGATGTGTGTGGAGGTGCAGGTGAATTTGTGGCGGATATGGAAGTATCCCTTGGGGCCTTGGAGGGAAGTAAGGGGGGAGGTGTGGGCGCAAGATTTACATTTCTTGCGGTTACAGGGGAAGGTGCCAGGAGTGGAGGTTGGGTTGGTGGGGGGTGTGGACCTGACGAGGGAGTCACGAAGGGAGTGGTCTTTTCAGAACGCTAATAGGGGAGGGGAGGGAAATATATCCCTGGTGGTGGGGTCCGTTTGGAGGTGGCGGAAATGACGGCGGATGATGCGCTGTACATGGAGATTGGTGGGGTGGTAGGTGAGGACCAGTGGGGTTCTGTCCTGGTGGCGGTTGGAGGGGCGGGGCTCAAGGGCGGAGGAGCGGGAAGTGGAAGAGATGCGGTGGAGGGCATCGTCGACCACGTCTGGGGGAAAATTGCGGTCCTTGAAGAAGGAGGCCATCTGGGTTGTACGGTTTTGGAACTGGTCCTCCTGGGAGCAAATGCGGCGGAGACGAAGGAATTGGGAATATGGGATAGCGTTTTTACAGGGGGCAGGGTGGGAGGAGGTGTAGTCTAGGTAGCTGTGGGAGTCGGTCGGTTTATAGTAAATGTCCGTGTTGATTCGGTCGCCCGAGATAGAAATGGAAAGGTCTAGGAAGGGGAGGGAAGAGTCTGAGACGGTCCAGGTGAATCTAAGGTCGGGGTGGAAGGTGTTGGTAAAGTGGATGAACTGTTCAACCTCCTCGTGGGAGCGCGAGGCAGCGCCGATACAGTCATCGATGTAGCGGAGGAAAAGGTGGGGGGTGGTGCCAGTGTAGCTGCGGAAGATGGACTGTTCCACATATCCTACGAAGAGGCAGGCATAGCTGGGGCCCATGCGGGTGCCCATGGCTACTCCTTTGGTTTGGAGGAAGTGGGAGGATTGGAAAGAGAAGTTGTTCAGGGTGAGGACCAGTTCGGTCAGTCGAAGGAGGGTGTCAGTGGAAGGGTACTGGTCGGTACGGCGGGAAAGGAAGAAGCGGAGGGCTTTGAGTCCTTCGTGATGGGGGATGGAGGTGTACAGGGACTAGATGTCCATGGTGAAGATAAGGCGTTGGGGACCGGGGAAGCGAAAATCATGGAGGAGGTGGCGGGCGTGGGTGGTGTCCCGAACGTAGGTGGGGAGTTCTTGGACTAAGGGGGACAGGACCGTGTCGAGGTATGCAGAGATGAGTTCGGTGGGGCAGGAGCAGGCTGAGACAATGGGTCGGTCGGGGCAGTCAGGTTTGTGGATTTTGGGCAGGAGGTAGAAACAGGCAGTGCGGGGTTGTGGGACTGAGGTTGGAGGCGGTGGATGGGAGATCCCCTGAGGTGATGAGGTTATGAACGGTCTGGGAGATGATGGTTTGGTGGTGGGAGGTGGGGTCATGGTCAAGGGGGCAGTAGGAGGAGGAACTGGTCCTCACCCTGAAAAATCTTCCTTTCCCGCCGTACCAACCAGTACCCTTCCACTGACACCCTCCTTTGACTGACTGAACTGGTCCTCACCCTGAAAAGGACACCTCCTCCTACTGCCCCCTTGACCATCACCTCCAAACGGACCCCACCACCAGGGATATATTTCCCTCCCCTCCCCTATCAGCGTTCCGAAAAGACCACTCCCTCCGTGACTCCCTCGTCAGGTCCACACATCCCACGAACCCAACCTCCACTCACGGCACCTTCCCCTGCAACCTCAAGAAATGCAAAATTTGTGCCCACACCTCCCCCCTTACTTCCCTCCAAGGCTCCAAGGGATACTTCCATATCCGCCACAAATTCACCTGCACCTCCACACATATCATCTATTGCATCCGCTGCACCCGATGTGGCCTCCTATATATTGCGGAACGTTTCAGAGAACACCTCTGGGACACCCGGACCAACCAACCCAACCACCCTGTGGCTCAACACTTCAACTCCCCCTCCCACTCCACCAAGGACATGCAGGTCCTTGGACTCCTCCATCGCCAGACCATGGCAACACGACGGTTGGAGGAAGAGCACTTCATCTTCCACCTGGGAACACTCCAACCACAAGGGATGCACTCAGATTTCTCCAGTTTCCTCATTTCCCCTCCCCCCACCTTGTCTCAGTCAAATCCCTCTAACTCAGCACCGCCTTCCTAACCTGCAATCTTCTTCCTGACCTCTCCGCCCCCACCCTACTCCGGTCTATCACCCTCACCTTCACCTCCCTCCACCTATCGCATTTCCAATGCCCCTCCCCCAAGTCCCTCCTCCCTACCTTTTATCTTAGCCTGCTGGACACACTTTCCTCATTCCTGAAGAAGGGCTTATGCCCGAAACGTTGATTCTCCTGTTCCTTGGATGCTGCCTGACCTGCTGCGCTTTTCCAGCAACACATTTTCAGCTCTGATCTCCAGCATCTGCAGTCCTCACTTTCTCCTGGGCATTGCATTAATCAACTCCAGCCTCCCCACTACTCTTGACTCCAATTTGCCTATCGGACCAACAGATCCACGTCAGGTGCCACATCACTTCCCCTTCACTCCTTCCTAGAACATCTTGACACCAAGAACATCTACATAAGAATCCTACTCATTGACTACAGTTCTGCCTTCAACACTGTTTTTCCCTCGAGACTGATTACTAAACTTAGTGATCTCAGACTGAGCCCCACTCTCTGCAACTGGATCCTCACTTTCCTGACCCACAGGCCACAATCAGTGAAGACTGGGGACAATATTTCATCTTCACTAACACTCAACACTGGAGTCCCCCAGGGATGCATACTCAGTCCCCTACTGTACTCACTGTATACCCATAGCTGCGTCACCAAATAGCAGACTAATGTCATTTACAGGTTTGCTGATGACACCAGTCGGTCGAATCTCAGATTGTGCCGAAACAGACTACAGACGGGAGATGGAAGATCTGGAAAAATGGTGTACTGAAAACAACCTAGCTCTCAATGCCAGCAAAACCAAGGAACTCATTATTGACTTTCGGCGGGATGTTACTCATGACCCCCCCCCACGCACTAACAACACAGAGGTGGAACAAGTGGAGAGTGTCAAGCTCCTGGGAGTGATCATCCACTTCAAGCTTTCTTGGACTCTTTATGTGGACGCACTGATTACAAAGGCCCAACAACGTCTCTTCTTCCTCAGGCAGCTGAGAAAATTCGGCATGACGGCGAATACCCTTGCCAACTTTTATAGGTGCGCCATCGAGAGCATTCCGTCTGGATGTATCACTACCTGGTATGGCAACTGTACCATTCAAGATCGAGGACTGTTACAGAGAGTGGGGAACTCGGCCCGGACAATCACAAAGGCCAACCTCCCATCTATAGAATCCATCTACCAGGTCCACTGTCAAGGAAAGGCTGCCAGCATTCTCGAAGATCCATCCCACCTTGGCAATGTTTCTTTACAACCTCTATCATTGGAGAGAAGGTACAGAAGCTTGAACACACGCACCAGCCGGTTTTGAAACAGTTTCTACCCGATTGTTGTTAGAATACCGAATGGACTCTCAAACTCTTAGCATTCACCTATACCTGTATTTTTGTTTTGCCGCTGTTTACCTATTATTTACTTATCTATGCTATTTAACTTTGTGATCTGCCTGTATTGCTTGCAAGACAAAGTTTTTCACAGGTGACAATAAATTCAATTCAATTAAATTCAGAGTGTGACTTTAAATCGAACTACAGAAAGTTAAACACATAGAATTGCAATGAAAACAGGGCATTTGGTGTTTATACTTAACACAAGCCTCATTTCTCTTCATCTCACCCCTTCTGTTCCTTTCACCCTCACATGCTTGTCTGGTTTCCCCTTAAAGGCATAGCTGTTCTTCATCTCAGTCACTGCACACTGCGATGGGAAATTTAACATTATTTGGAATTTGAGGAATAGGATTAAAATAAAAACATGAAAATTTTCAGTTTGTCCTAGAACCCCAAAAATTGGCCTTCAGGGAAACAGAACCTGCTACAACTGCTCTGTCTGGCATCATGTGACTCCAGTCCCACATAACATGGTTGATTCTGAACGTTTCTCTGAAACGGCCGAGCAAACAATGCTAAACAATCACTAAAGCGTTCATGATAAGAGAAAAATCAGAGAAATCTGGATAAGCCTGATGTATCAGAATAAGATGATGATCTCAGCCTAGTGAAAGCTGTAAAGTCTCTCCTACCAAAGTCTGAAGACAAGCCCCCATGGGAGATATCCCACAGAATGTTCAAGTAGCTATGATGCTCACTGAATCGTATCAATATAGAAACATCCCAGACCTCTCCATCACCTTCCCTGGGAATGATTAGAGTGGTGCTGGAAAAGCACAGCAGGTCAGGCAGCATTGGAGGAGCAGGAAAATTGACATTTCTGGCAAAAGCCTTTCATCAGAAGCCCCATTCCATTGACAGGTGGGGAAGTCCTCAATATTGACTCCATGGAGTCATATAACTGAAGTCAAACAAGTTCACTTTAGAATCCAGTCAATGTATCACAAAGGGCGACATGTAGGTTAAACACCAAGAGTTTAACAGGTAATAAACAAACCAAAACAGCTCCACAACCAACAGATCAGAATTCAGCTCTGTAATCCTACCACAGCTTGTTGAGAATTGTGGACAACCACAGGAGAAGCAGCTCCATGAACACCTCTACTCACAGCGATGCTGGAGCCCAGCACATGAGAGTGAGACACCATGGCAAAGTTCTTGAGGCAGAAATATCCAGAGGATGATCCTCCTGAGGAGCAGGGAGAACTCCCTTCCAAACCACTGCAATCCTCCTGAAGAAGGGCTTATGCCCGAAACGTCGATTCTCCTGCTCCTTGGATGCTGCCTGACCTGCTGCGCTTTTCCAGCAACACATTTTCAGCTCTGATCTCCAGCATCTGCAGCCCTCACTTTCACTCCAATCCTCCACCATGTTGAGAAGGTTTAAATCGGGGAGTGTGGTGATCACTTTCCAATGACACGGATGGGAACATCTGGAACAACAACGAACTGTCTGGACACCTTCAGGAACACAGCAGTGTCTCAGATCAGGACCTCCACCACTGGACCCAACCCATTGTATCATTGACACTGTGTGTCCAGTGATGTTACATCACCAGAATGTTCCTTCACAACAAATATTCAGTCCTGAACATTATTAACAGCCATTTTTGCCTCTGCTCTTGTAGCCAGAGAACAGTTGATTTTCCAATCCCAATTATCAGTTGGGAATGGCGATGACAGAGGTGCGAGGGAAAAGGGGATAAACGGCTGCGATGCCGGCTCGCGCCGTCAGAGGCTGCTATTTAAACGAGCGCACCTCCAATTGCAGCGCAGCTCGCGCGCTCTCAGATTTAAATTCCCGAACATTGGGCGCCAAGCGGATCAGAACTACACCTCCCGGCAGGCACCGCGGACAG
This sequence comes from Chiloscyllium plagiosum, assembly GCF_037043375.1. Taxonomy (NCBI): domain Eukaryota; kingdom Metazoa; phylum Chordata; class Chondrichthyes; order Orectolobiformes; family Hemiscylliidae; genus Chiloscyllium; species Chiloscyllium plagiosum. The sequence continues at coordinate 57,959,925 of NW_028270173.1, forward strand.
GCCCTCCCTTGATTCCATACAGTCTCCATTCACTACGCAGGTGCGCGGCCGACATGCGGCATGGGTAATGTAGTTCGGAGCGGGGTTGTGAGCTGTTTGGATGATTTGAGCTGAGTCCCTGGAGGAGATTTTAAACAATCTCAGTGAAGGGGGAACTCTCTGGGCTTGGGGCCCAGAGTCCAGTCACGTTTAAGGAGATGGTCTGTCCCTCCCTCCGTCAAACACAGGTAGGTACTTCCAGAGATTCTTCTTCCCGAATGTGCACAAAGAGAGCTCCGTGCTCAGCAGCCTGAAGGAAGAAGATGGCTCGATAACGTCATCTCAGGCTGACGTCATGAGGATCAGTAAATCCTTCTATGCCAGTCTGTATGACGCGAAGCCGACCGACAGCGTGGCCTCCCAGTCGTTCCTGTCCTCTATCACAGAGGTCTTAGACGACAGAACATGGGAGAGGCTGGACCAGCCGCTATCTCTGGTCGAGCTGACCAAGGCCCTCGAGTCCTTCGAAAAGAATAAAACTCCCGGAAGCGACGGCTGACCGGTCGAGCTCTATTCCGCTCTGTGGGACTTGATTGGCCAGGACCTGCTGGAGATGTATGTCAGTATGCTTCGGGCAGGTACCATGAGTGAATCCATGAGGAAAGGCATCATCACCCTCATCTACAAGCGGAAGGGGGAGAGGGAGGAACTCAAAAATTGGAGACCAATCTCACTGTTGAATGCGGATTACAAAATTCTGTCAAAGGTTATCGCCAACCGGGTCAGGTCTGCTCTGGGGTCGGTGATTCACCCTGACCAAACCTGTGCTGTGCCGGGCAGGAAGATCACTGAGAGTCTCGCACTCCTCAGGGATACGATCGCCTACGTGCAGGACAGAGGGTTGGACACCTGCCTGATCAGCCTGGACCAGGAGAAAGCCTTTGACAGGATATCACACACGTATATGAGAGATGTTCTCTCCAAAATGGGCTTTGGGGAGGGAATCTGCAATTGGATCAGACTGCTCTACACCAACATTGTCAGTGCAGTCTCAATCAACGGGTGGGAATCAGATAGCTTCCCAGTCAGATCTGGAGTCAGGCAGGGCTGCCCCCTCTCTCCTGCCTTTTTTGTGTGCTGCATAGAGCCATTTGCCGAGTCCATCAGGAAGGATGTGAGCCTGAGAGGGGTGACTATTCCTGGCAGCGGGGGCCTGCAGGTTAAGGCCTCCCTGTACATGGATGACGTTGCCGTTTTCTGCTCGGATCCGCTGTCCGTGCGCAGACATGTGCATTTGTGACCAGTTCGAACGGGCCTCGGGGGCCAAGGTAAACCGAGGCAAGAGCGAGGCCATGCTCTTCGTGAACTGGGCCGACCAATCCTCGATCCCCTTCACCGTCAGGACCGACCACCTGAAGGTGCTGGGTATTTGGTTCGGAGGGGCTGGGGCGTGCGCCAAGTCTTGGGAGGAGCGTATCAGCAAAGTGAGACAGATACTGGGCAGATGGAAGCTACGGTCGCTCTCCATCGCGGGAAAAAACCTGGTCATCAGGTGTGAGGCACTGTCATTACTGTTATACGTGGCACAGGTCTGGCCTATTCCCAGAACCTGTGCCGCTGCAGTCACCCGGGCCATCTTCCAGTTTATATGGAGGTCAAAGATGGACCGGGTCCGAAGGGACTCACTGTATAAAGATCTGGGCAACGGGGGAAAAAATACACCCAATGCCACCCTCATCCTGATGGCCACCTTTGTGTGTGGCTGCATCAAGCTGTGCGTGGATCCCCGGTACGCAAACACCAAGTGTCACTACGTACTGAGGTTCTACTTGTCCCCGGTGTTTCGAAGGATGGGCCTGGCCTCACTGCCGCGGAGCGCTCCGAGTAGTTGGACCGTTCCGTATCACCTGTCCTTCGTGGAGAAATTTATCAAGAAAAACACCTTTGACCACAAGTCCATTAGGAAGTGGTCAGCACGTAGTGTCCTTGAGACCCTTCGGGAAAAGGAGAGGGCGGATCCTATCGAGCAGTTCCCTGAGCAGACTGTCAAAGCCATTTGGCAGAATGCCTCATCGCCAGAACTTTCCAACAAGCACCAAGACATGGCTTGGCTGGTGGTGAGAAGGGCTCTGCCTGTGAGATCCTTTATGCACGCCCGGACTCTCAGCCACACCGCACGCTGCCCTCGAAGCGGCTGCGGGGGGGACGAGACTGTCACACACCTCCTTCTGGAATGTGCCTACGCAGAGGAAGTCTGGAGAGGAATGCAGTGGTGTTTGTCGAGGTTCGTCCCGAGCAGCGCCGTGACGCGGGACTCCGTGCTCTACGGTCTGTTCCCCGGGACGCACACCGAGACGAACATCAACTGTGCCTGGAGGATCATCAACTCGGTGAAGGACATTCTCTGGGTGGTCCGAAACCTGCTGATCTTCCAGCTGAAGGAGTTGACCCCGACTGAGTGTTGCAGACTGGCACATTCCATGGTCCAGGACTATGTGTTGAGGGACGCGCTGAAGCTTGGGGCAGCTGCCGCCAAGGCGCGGTGGGGAAAGACCACTGTGTAAGGTCTGCCTGCCTAACGAAGAACAGGGGGCCAGTGCTGTCATTTGGGCTCTGCTGACGCCTCAGCTAATTATAAGGGCATATGATCAAAAAAATGTACAGACCTGTATAAAAATTTTAAGTTTTGATCTCTGTATGTACATGTTTACATATGTATGGCATGACCAATTGTACAGACCATCAAATTATTTTATGAATAAAGTATATTTTTGAAATTAAAAAAAAAGTACTTCCAGAGAAAATCTCTCCAACATTTTCTCACCCGATGTGAGTTTTTGCTGCACCGTCCGAGGTATTTCTGGAGATGTTGGGTTCTCACAAGATTTTGGGACAGGCCTGATAAATGTTGACAACTATTCTTCTATTAGAGATATTATTGTGTCAATATAAAACATTTTAACACTAATTACAGGAACATTTTGTGGGGAAGGAGTTGAAACTTTCAGTTATTTTGAATGTCGGACAGACTTGCCAGTTGCAGAACATCGTATAAAAAGGACAATTTAATGACTTATTTTCACTTGTATTTAAGGGAAGTACAGTGAAAATCTCGAACAAGTAGCGAAGTAAGTACAAAATTGGCTAAATGGTAGAGAACAGAGTGACGGTCAATAGGCACTTTTTCAGCTGGAGGAAGATTTTTGTTCCCCTCCCGGATTGATTTTTACATTTTTTTCTTCCCCGCCCCCGACTGCAGTACAGCAGGAGTGCTTATATTCCCCAGCACCCGTGTTGTATGTGTATGGGTGCAACACACAGTGAAAACATCAACTGTAAATAACTTTACTGATACTCCACCAACAGAAAAGAAAACCCCATGTGGCCCAGGAACTAGTGACAAGCGAAGCCCAGAGCGAGCAATGCTTACGTGAACCAAAGGTGAAGGTTGTGATTTGGAGATGCCGGTGTTGGACTGGGGTGTACAAAGTTAAAAATCACACAACACCAGGTTATAGTCCAACAGGTTTAATTGGAAGCACTAGCTTTCGGAGCGCTGCTCCTTCATCAGGTGATTGTGGAGGATACAATTCTAAGGCACAGAATTTATAGCAAAAATTTACAGTGTGATGTAACTGAAATTATACATTGAAAAATACCTGTTGAGTCTTTCTTCTGTTTGAATACCTTGATAGTTTCACTTCTTTCATGTGTAAATCACTACACACACATATACACTCTCCCTGTAACAATGTAACTCTACAAGTATAAATTCACCCCACAAAATATATGTGCATGTGGGTCTTTGTGAGTTGTGAGTATGAGAGAGATGCCTGCGTGAGTGTGGGAGTGTCTTAAGTCTCTGAGAGGATGCCTGCGTGAGTGTGGGAGTGTGTGTGTCTGTAAGGGTGTGTGTGTGTCTGTGTGTATCTGTGTATATGTGTGTCCGTGTGTGTGTGTATAGGAGTGCCTATGTGTGTGTGCGCGCATAGAAGTGTCTATGTGTGTATAGTGCAATGGTGGTCACCTGTAATGTGACATGAAGCCAAGGTCCTGGTTGAGACTCTCCCCATGGGTACTGATCTTAGCTATCGGCCTCCGCTCAGCCACTTTTCGCTGCTGCCTGTCCTGAAGTCCGCCTTGGAGGATGGTCACCCGAAGATCCGACATTGAATGTCCTGGACCACTGAAGTGTTCCCCAACTGGAAGGGAACACTGCTGCCTGCTGATTGTTGTGCGATGCCCTTTTAATCCTCATCTGAGCAGTGACGGGAACCTGGAAGTACTCAGGGATGCCCTCACAAGAATGGGTACGATGCTCAGCTCATTGACCGCCAGTTCTGACGTGTCACAGCAAGGAACCATAATGACCTCCTCAGGAGACAAACATGTGCTACAGCCGACAGGGTACACTTCGTTGTTCAATACTTCCCAGGAGCTGAAAAACTACGCCATGTTCTTCGTGATCTGCAACACATTATGAATGAGGATGAGCACCTCGCCAAGACCTTCCCCACACTTCCACTGCTTGCCTTTAAACAACCGCCAAACCTCAAACACATCATTGTTTGTAGCAAGCTGCCTGGCTCTCAGGACAACTCCATACAACCCTGTCATGGTAGGCGCTGAAAGACATGTCAGAGTGTGAACATGGATACCGCCATTACACGTGGGGACACCTCCCACCTTGTACGTGGTAGGTACTCATGTGACTCAGCCAACGTTGTCTATCTTATACGTTGCAGGCAAGGCTGCCCGGAGGCATGGTAAACCGAGCAAAGGCTACGACAACAGATGAATGGGCACCACACAAAAATCAACAGACAGGAGGGTTCCCTCCCAATTGGGGCCACGTCAGTGGTCCAGGACATTTGACCTCGGCCCTTCGGGTGACCATCCTCCACGGCGGACTTTGGGACAGGCAGCAGCAAAATGTGGCCGAGCAGAGGCTGATAGCTAAGTTCGGTACCCATGGGGAGGGCCTGAACTGGGACCTTGGGTTCATTGTCACACTACAGGTGACCACCATTGCACTATACACACTCACAGACACTTCTACACATGCACGCGCACACACAGGCACTCCTATACACACACATACACACAGATACACGTATACACAGACACTCACACTCCCACACTCACACAGGCATTCTCTCAGACTCTTGGACCACCCTATACTCATGCACGCACACATACACTCTCTCTCACAGACACTCACAACCCCCCCACCCCAGACATGCGCACACACTCACACATGCACCCCCCTGCAGACTTAAGAGACTCAACACTCACAACACACACATATACACTCTCTCTCGCACTCACAACCCCCAACCCAGACAGACACACACACACACTGACACAAAGACCCACATGCACACATATATTTTGTGGCGTGAATTTATACTTGCAGAGTTACATTGTACTTTGCTCAAAAAGTGCATGGATTCATGTAAAACTCTGTTATCTCAATTTTTAGACTTGAATCAATCTAAACATCATAGCATAGACAGAGAACACATGGGGCTAACACCTTCAACATATTGCCTAGTTAACATCAATTGTTACAGCTAACCTGAGAATGCAACTTTTTAAAAAAGGTTTTGTGATTTACACATGAAAGAAGTGAAACTTTAGGGTGTAGGTTTGCTGGCTGAGCTGTAGGTTTGATATCCAGATGTTTCATTACCTGGCTAGGTAACATCATCAGTGGCGACCTCCAAGTGACGCGAAGTTGTTGTCTCCTGCTTTCTATTTATATGTTTGTCCTGGATGGGTTTCCTGGGGTTTGTGGTGATGTCATTTTCTGTTCGTTTTCTGAGGGGTTGATAGATGGTATCTAGATCTATGTGTTTATTTATGGCGTTGTGGTTGGAGTGCCAGGCCTCTAGGAATTCTCTGGCATGTCTTTGCTTAGCCTGTCCCAGGATAGATATGTTGTCCCAGTCGAATTGGTGGTTTTTTTCGTCTGTGTGTAGGGCTACGAGGGAGAGAGGGTAGTGTCTTTTTGTGGCTAGCTGGTGTCTGTGTATCCTGGTGGCTAACTTTCTTCCTGTTTGTCCTACGTAGTGTTTGTGGCAGTCCTTGCATGGAATTTTGTAGATGATGTTGGTTGTCCATGGGTTGTACTGGACAAAACCAACATCATCTGCAAAATTCCATGCAAGGACTGCCACAAACACTACGTAGGACAAACAGGAAGAAAGTTAGCCACCAGGATACACGAACACCAGCTAGCCACAAAAAGACACTACCCTCTCTCCCTCGTAGCCCTACACATGGATGAGAAAAACCACCAATTCGACTGAGACAACATATCTATCCTGGGACAGGCTAAGCAAAGACATGCCAGAGAATTCCTAGAGGCCTAGCACTCCAACCACAACGCCATAAACAAACACATAGATCTAGATACCATCTATCAACCCCTCAGAAAATGAACAGGAAATGACATCACCACAAACCTCAGGAACCCCATCCAGGACAAACATATAAATAGAAAGCAGGAGACAACAGCTTTGCTTCACTTGGAGGTCGCCACTGATGATGTTACCTAGTCAGGTAATGAAACGTCTGGATATCAAACCTACAGCTCAGCGAGCAAACCTACACCCTAAACACCTGAGCTACAAGCCTTCACAAACCTTGCAAGAAGTGAAACTATCATGGTATTCAAACAGATGAAAGACTCAACAGACAATCAAGGTATTTTTCAATGTATAATTTCAGTTACATCACACTGTAAATTTTTGCTATAAATTCTGTGCCTTAGAATTGTGTCCTCCACTATCACCTGATGAAAGAACGGCGCTCGGAAAGATAGTGTGCTTCCAATTAAACCTATTGGACTATAACCTCGTGTTATAATTTTTAACTTTGTACACCCCAGTCCAACACCAGCATCTCCAAATCATGTCTTCCAGAGCTGGTTCACTTTCTATAGGGGCTGAAAACCAAGTGAGGAGATGGTGAATGAAGGAGCAGATTTTATACAAATTGTATCCCATAATATCCACACCAATCTTCAGGCAGACTGACTATCCTGTGGGCAGTCAGGGGTGGAAATGTCCCTTATGCTGTGTGAGAGGATCCAGCTGAGAGAGCTGTTTACACGGTGCTTTGTGCTGAACTGTGTGACTGGAGCTGTGTGTTGGATATTGAGTGTATTTATTGGAAGCATTTCCCTCTGATTTCCAGGCTGAGTTTTGTTGATGGCTCATTCCTGAATATGGGAAGGTGAGGTGTTCCTGAGGTTTGTGGTGATGTCATTATCTGGGAGATGCAGAGTGTCTGGGGATTCTTACTGATTTCCTATTGAATAAAAACCATTAATGCAAAGAATAAAAAATAAAAAATTGTGGATGTTGTAAATCAGAAACAAAAACAGAAGTTGCTGGAAAAGCTCAGCAGTATATGTGAAGTGAAATCTGAGTTTCAGGTCTGCTGACGCTTCCTCAGAACTGATGGGGGATAGAAAAATGTTGGTTTATATGCAGAAGATAGGTTGGGAGATGGGGTAAGACGTAAATGATAGTTGGGGTAAGAGCCCAAAGGGAGGGAAGAACAGTTGGACAGTCAAAGAAGTTGTTAACGATCTGGCAGGGAGGGTCAACAGCTGTTAATGGAGACTGCTAGTGCCACTTTAACACATCGTCCTGTTCCCTGGCCAATATATCTGTCTCAAGTAGGAGGCTGCAAGAACAAGCAATCCAGGCAGCATCAGGAGATGGAGAAGTCAACATATCGGTTATAACTTTTTTTTCAGGATCTGAATAAGGATTATACCTCAAATGTTGATTTCTCCACCTCCTGATGCTGCCTGGCTTGCAATGTTCTTCCAGTGTCCTGCCTGTCTACTTTGGATTCCAGCACCTGCAGTTTCTTGTGTCTCTAACAGATGACAAAGCCTTGTCTGATCTATTGGTTGTGGAGCTGTTTAGTTTTGGTTTATTACCTGTTTCTGTTGGCTCTAACCTGCTTGTAGCCCTTTGATGGAGTTCAAACCTGGACCCTAAAGAATTCCCAATAATGTTCCTGATATGCCTATTCCATGGTTTGATGATTTTCATTGAATGAGAGCTGTACCAGGGCTATGAGATTGTTGTTGAATACAATCCTGCTGATGGCTTACTGCACCTCATGAACACCCAGTTTTGGGATCAATCCATGGTTTACTTCCCTCTTGATGTTGAAAATGGTGAAGTACTCTTCCATTACGTGGAAGGGGTTTGGTAGTTTGTGTTGAACTTGTTTAAGCTGAAACCCTGAGACACTGGGCTGCATGGTGCCACAGTGGTTAGCACTACTGCCTCACAGCGCTAGGGGCTCTGGTTCTACTCCCGCCTCAGGCAACTGTCTGTGTGGAGTTTGCACATTCTCCCTGTGTCTGCGTGGGTTTCCTTCGGGTGCTCCAGTTTCCTCCCACCGTCACAAAGATGTGCAGGTTAGGTGAATTGGCCATGCTAAATTGCCTGTAATGTTAGGTGAAGGGGTAAATGTAGGGGAATGGGTCTGGATGGGTTGCTGTTCGGAGGGTCAGTGTGGACTTGTTGAGCCGAGGGGCCTCTTTCCACACTGTAAGTAATCTAATCTAATCTAATCAATATTGAGGACTTCAGCACCTGCGAGCGAGATAGACATAACCAAGGATTGTGACGATTAGTTTTAAACCTTCTTGAACTACTGCAACCCATTTGGTGGAGGTAGACCCACAATTCCATTTGGGATTTCCAGGATTTTGACTTAGTGACACTGATGGACTGCTGATTTATTTCTTAGTTGGGATGGTGAGTAACTTTGAGGGAAACCTATTGGTAGTGGCGCATTTGGGAGACACTCTTGTGTTTTGTGGTAATATGGTCAGAGATTTGGAAGGTGCTGTTAAGGAGACATAGTTAAATTCTGCATTGCATCTTGTAAATGGCATGCTCTGTTACTACTGAACGTGGTTTGTGGATATGGTGCTAATCAAAAAGGTTGCTTTGTCTTAGATGGTGTCAAGCTTCTTGAGTGTTGCTGGAGTTGCACTCATCCAGGCAAGTGGGGAGTGTTCCATTCCAGTCCTGACCTGTGCTTTGTAGCTAGTGGACAGGCTTTGTGATTCAGAAGGTTAGTTAACTTGCTGTAGGAATCCTAGCTTCTACCCTGTCCTTTTAGTTATAGCATTTATATGGATAGGACAGGTTTGTTTCTAGTTAAGTACCTTAGATAATGGGGGGAATTCAGTGATGATACTGACGTTGAATATCATGGGCAATAGTTAGATTCTCTCAAGTCAGAGAGGATCATTGCCTCGTAAGCCAGTTACCAGCCCAAGCCTGGATATTGTCCAGGTCCTTGCTACATTTGAACATGGACTGCTTCAATGTCTGAGGAGGTGCAAATTGTGCTGAATGTTGTGCAATCATCAGTGAACATCTGCACGCCTGACCTTAAGATGGGGACAAAGTCAGTGACAAAGCAGCTGAAGATGGTTGGGCTTGAGTGCTAACCTGGCAAACTCCTGCAGACCTGAGATGACTGGTTTCCAACAAATAATCCATTTTCTTATATGCTAAACATGACTAACCAGCAGAGAGTTTTCCCCTGATTCCCATTAAGACCTGAGGGGCAACTTTTTCACGCAGGGGGTGGTACATGTATGGAATGAGCTGCCAGAGGAAGTGGTGGAGGCTGGTACAATTGCAACATTTAAGAGGCATTCGGATTGGGATATGAATAGGAAGGGTTTGGAGGGGTATGGGCCGGGTGCCGGCAGGTGGGACTAGATTGGGTTAGGATATCTGGTCGGCATGAACGGGTTGGACCGAAAGGTCTGTTTCCATGCTGTACATCTCTATAACTCTAAGTCAAGTTTTGCTTTGACTCCTTGAAGTCACATTTAATCATAAGCTGCCTTGATGTGAAGGACTGTCACTCTCACTCCACTTCGGGAACTCAGCTTTTTGGTCCATATTTTAACCAAGGCAGTAAAGAGGTCAATAATATGATGCTTGATAGCACCATGAATCACTCGGTCATGATATTCCTGATGATTGAGAGTAGGCCGAGTGGTTCTACTTTTGTTCTACTTTTTCTGTGTAGGACATACTTGAGCAATTTCCTACATTGTTAGATAGATGCCATTGTTGTAGCAGTACTGAAACAGTTTGATCAGTGGTGTGAAATTTCTGCAATATCAGCCTCAAGTAATATTACTGGAAAGTTATCAGGGCTTCTAGTTTTTGCAGTACCTAGCACCTTTATGCAGCTTGGACAGGTTGAAGAGGAGTGAGAGGAGGTTTGACTTTGGGCTGAAACACTGGCTGAAAACTTGTCTGTTTTCTTCATCTGGCACTGCTGGCAATGCCAGCATTTATTGTCTATCTCCAATTGCCCTCAAAAAGGTTGGGAGTGGGCTGCCTGTTGAACTGTTGCAGTTCTTGTTGTGTACACCCACAATGCTATTAAGAACGGATTTCCAACATCTCAATCTAATGACACCGAAGGAACAGCAATATATTTCCAAGTCAGGATGCTGAGTGGCTCTGAGAGGAACTTGGACATAGTCGTGTCCCCAATATTTCTGCTCTGTAGTCTATGGATGTAACTTTCTCTGGTCAGATTGGAACTCTCAGTCTCTGGATTGTTAAATCTAGCACCTTAGCAATTCAGCTGCTATAGCTGGAGACTCATTTATTTAAATACCTTTTAATGGTTTCTTTAAACAGTTCACCCCTTTCCCAAAAGCCTGGACTTGGATTTGATTGTTTTGCCCAATGCTGTGGCTGACAGATGAATTTGGGATGTGTCGTCTGATTGAGTGCAGTGTGTCTAATATCCCAGGATAAACCAGAACTCTTCAGTCAGCTACACTGTACCAACATTTTCCTCAGCTTCTAGCACTTCCAGCCCAGTGACGCTTCTTCAAATAATTTAAGAAAACAAGGTAATAAATTTCAAAATTTCTCTTTATTGCTTTTTGTATTAAACACATTACTGTAAGGGTAAAGTGGTATTCACCAGAATTATAATGAGCTGTTAATTAAGTGAAAACCATTTTACATTCTGACTGTCTTTGCCATTGTCCCATTGTGCATGGCTAAATGGAGGTCTGAGTGGAAGAAAGAAAACAGCCACATTGTCTGATCCTTTCTTTTTCATAGCTTGACTGTTGCACACCGTGCTTTAGCACAGAGTGTGTGACAGTCAAGTGATGAAAAAGAAAGGACTTAAATCTGATCTCTCTCATGCAGGGAAATAGCAGATTGACACTCACTGTAGAATAGTCTCTAACTGAGGAGTCAGCCCCTTCAGCAAAGGAGGAGAGGCAGTTGGAGGAAATTATGTTTCCTTTTCCTGTTTTGCAGAAGGATTGCACCATACTACACCAGATAATTCAGAAAAGATAGACATCACAGATCCTGACTGTCACCCAAGGAGCAACTGCACCGGTGTGGGAAGACAGCCAGTCCCTTCACTGCCTTGCTCTAGGTTGGGCAGTGAAACTATCAACTGGAAATTGGTCGGGTCAGGGCAGCTTTGACATATCATCAAATCTGAACCTGGTCAGTGGTGTGGAACCTTCCATCAGAACCAACCTTTCTGAAGGTTTGGCTGTGGGTGAAAGGTCAGAGCTAACTCCACTATTCAACATGATCATGGCTGATCATTGTGATCCTCTATCTCAAACCATCATATTACTTCTGTCTCCCCTTACTTTGACCTTTTTAGTCTCTAGAAATCTATTTATTTCCAAATTATATTCAATGATTTTGGCTCCGCAGCCTTCTGTAGTAAAGAATTCCATAGTTACATCCCCAAATGAAGAAATGTCAGCTCATCAGAGTGAAACGGTCTATCCAAATCTTGAGACCATGACCTATTGTTTTGTGTCAACCCCAGCCAATGAAAACATCATCTGCATCCAGTCTGTCCACCCTTGTCAAAATGTTCTCCAGTTCAACAAGATCCCCTCATTCTTCTAACCTCAAGTAAATACAGATCTAGTCAACCTCATATGACAAACCTGACATCTCAGAAGTCTGGTGAACCTTTGCTGTGGTCCCTCTATGTTTTTCTTCAGGTAAGGAGAACAAAACTGCATACAATATTCCAGTGGTCTCACTAAGGCCCTGTGGTAAAACTCCCTTGTTTCCGTAGTGAAATCTTTTGCAATGAAAGCCAAAGTACAATTGGCCTTTGGACAACAATATTTCCCAGTCTAACACCATTTAAATAATACACTGCCATTTATTTTACTACTGTACTCTAAATTCTACTCTATCAACTTAATTCTACTCTATCAAATTAAAAAATAACCCTTTCATTTTCTACATTCAAGAGAATGAAAAGTATTAAGCTACTCTATCAAATTGTTTAATCATCTTAAACACTTCAATTAGATTAACTTTCTACATTCAAGGTAATATAAGCTCAGTCTGTGTAACATGTCATAGTTTAACCCTTTTAGCCGTACGAACATTCTGGTGAATCTAAGCTGCACTCCCTCCAAGGCCAATATCTTTCCTGAGGAGCATTGCCCAGAACTGAACGCAGTTCTACTGATAGGATCTAACCAGAGCTCTGTATAACAGGAACATAACATCCACAAGGTCATAGTTAGTTGTGGGGAGGAGAAGTTGTGGGTTATCTTTTTTCTTCAGGATGGTCCTCGAGTAATGATCAGTTTTAACAGAGAAAATCAGGACACTTAAATCTTCAACCCTTCAAATAGCAAAGTAGGAATATAAACCAGACAATAAATGTGTCTTGATCAGATGAGCCAATAGGCTGAGGAATGGCAGATTGAGTTTAGTTTAGATAAATATGAGATGCTGCATTTTGGAAAGGCAAATCAGGGCAGGACTTACAAATTTAATGGTAAGGTCCTGGGGTATGTTGCTGGACAAAGAGACCTTGGAGTGCAGGTTCATAGCTCCTTGAAAGTGGAGTATTCGATAGATAGGATGGTTGAGAAGGCATATAGTATGCTTTCCTTTGTTGGTCAGAGCATTGATCAAGAGTTGGGAGGTCATGTTGTACAGGACATTGGTTTCACCAGTTTTGGAATATTGTGTGCAATTCTGGTCTTCCTCCTACCGGAAGGATGTTGTGAAAGTTGAAAGGGTTCAGAAAAGATTTACAAGAATGTTGCCAGAATTGAAGGATTTGTTTCCGGCAATCCAAGGGTAGCCACAGGGGAGAGAAACCAATTGAATTTGACAGTTTAAGCATGACTCCATACAGTCTCGAGACCTTGGGAAGCCACACTCTTCCCACATAGAGCAGAGGCCATTCATGTGTGGCAAAACCTTTGTACGGTCATCTTAGCTCCTGGAACACCAACTCACCCACACAGGGGAGAAACTGTTTAAATGCAAGGTGCGCGATAAATCTTTCTCTCGATCATCGTCCCTTGTGGTCCATCAGAGAACCCACACTGGGGAGAGACCCTACACCTGTGATGTTTGCAACAAAGCCTTTATAAAGTTGTCCAAGCTCTTGCAACACCAAAGCATTCACACAGGTGTGAGGTGTGTGACAAGTCTTTCACCCAGTCATTGACCATCCTGCAGCATCAACGTGTTCACTGAGGGGACGGGAAATTCAGCTGCCAGGTTTGCAACAAAGCCTTCATGCACTCTTCAACCCTCCTGCAACATCAGCGAGGACACGCAGGGGAGAAACCCTTCAAGTATGAGGTGTGTGACAAATCTTTTGTGAAGTCGTCAACACTCCTTGTTCACCAGCAAGCACACACGGGAGAAACCTTTCCAGTGTGAGGTGTGTGCTAAAGGTTTCAAGCTATCATCCACCTCCTGATACACCAGCAGACCCACAGGGCCCTTCAAGTGCCAGGTTTGTGACAATGCTTTCACCTAGTCATCATGCCTCTTTCATCATCATAGGGTCCACACAGGAGAGAAACCCTTCAGTTGTGGGGTCTGCCAGAAAGCTTTCACGCACCCCTCAAGCTTGCTGCAACATCAGAGGATCCACACAGGAGAGAAGTCGTTCAAGTGTAAGGTGTGTGACATAACCCTCACACACTCATCCCACCAGCTGGACCACCAAAGCATTCACATAGGAGAGAAGCCCTTCAGGTGTGAGTTGTGTGATAAAACTTTCACCTGTTTCTCAAACCTCCTGGATGACCACAGGATCCACACAACGGAGAAAGTTTCCTGTTGTGAGTTTTGTAACAATTCCTTTAAACAGTTGTCAGGCCTGGTGAAACATCAGGAAGCTCATCCAGGAGAGAGTACCCTCAGGTGCCAGTTCTGCAACAAAGCTTTCACACAGTTGTCTGATGTCCGGGAACAGCAAAGGAAATAAACCTTTCCAGTGTGACATGTGTCAGGATTGTTTTACCAATTGCTCATCTTTCAAGCTTCATCAGTGTCTCCATACAGGATAGAAACCATCTGAGGGTGACCTGGACCTGAGCAATATCTCCTCCTCTATCTTCCTTCCAGTTTAATCGCTGCAATATTTGTTTCATTAACATAATGAGTTGGCTTTTAATAAACTCAGTGGGGTAAGCACTATCTATGTTGGCCAATTTTTCTCAATTTGTAACGAGGACTTTTCAAATTGAGTGTTGACCTGCTATATCAAACTCTCAAAATGAGAGCAATTACTGAATCAAACAGCACATTTGATCAGCACCTTATCCACCAACAGTGTTCCCTCTAAGCTGCACAGGCACTCCGAGGTTCCACGCAAGCGTTAAACCCAGTTTCAGAAGTCATTTATGCGCACAGACATTGGAAGTGCATGTGCAGAAAAAAACATTAGTATTTTCCACCTTCAACATTCACTCACTATGACACCAATGCACTGTCACTCCAATGTCTACCATCAACAAGATGCACTGTGGCAACTCAACAAGACTTCCTCAGCAACATCTTCCAAACCCATGATCACTACAATGTAGAACGAAAAGAGCATCAGATACATGGGAACACCACCATCTGCACCTTTCCCTTCAGGTCACACATTATCCTGATTTGGAATATCATCAATCCTGCATTATGATGGAGTCAATACCTGGAAAATCATGTGGCCATACCAACACCAGATGGAGAGAAGTATTAGAAGACAACTCACCAACACCACTACCTGAAGGGAAAATACAGGATGGGGAATAAATGTTGGCCATACCAAGGATGTTCACATCTCATGAAATAAGTAAAAATGAGTTGTGTGAAATAGTCATTGAGCATTGATGGATTGTCTGAATTTGGCTGTAATGTAGCATATGTTGAGTAGATGATCATGGTGTTGGATTTGGAGTCTCTGTACAGTGTGTGTGATATCTGTATCTGAGAACAGGAGCTGTAGAACAGGGTAAACAGATGTTTGTGCAACATGTCTACACATGGTGATGAACAGCAAGACTCCAGAAGAATGTTCACTGGCAGAAGGTGAATTCGCACAACTAAAGAGAAGTAGTGAATGAAATAAACTGAAGGTAAACTGTACTGTGACTGGAAGTTTAAACCATTCTCAGTCACTGCTGAACCAAGAGGATCTGTTTTAATAAGATTGTGCTGATTCTTTATAATCTGAAATCCACGGTGAATTAAAAGGATCGATTCAACTCCACATTCTGTGTTTGACAAACTGTGTGGTCAAACTGGAGCTATCAACTTTATTCACCACGTAACTTATTGAACAATATAAAAAAGGAAGAAAGTCATTCAAAAAGATTTAATTTTGATACAGCTTTATTTGGTTAATTGTTATTATTTGAGGAGTCAAAGGGGACATCATTTTAGAGTGTAAGGAAGGAGATTTGGAGGAGGCTTGAGAGAAACTCTTTTCACCCAGAGGGTGATGGGCGTCTGGAATGCACTGACTGGGAAGGTAACCTCATAATCTTTAAAAAGCACATGGAGAGCACCTTTAATGTCATAAGATTCAAAGCTATGGGCTTAGTGTGGAAAGTGGGCAAGTATAGACTTAATTCATGGAGTCCTAAAACATGGAGACAGGCCCTTTGGCCCAAACTGGTCCATACCGACCAAAATGTCCATCCACAGTAACCCCATTTCCCTGCACTTGGCCCATATCCTTCTAATCCTTTCCTATCCATGTATTTGTCCAAACGTCCTTTAAATGTTGTGAATGTACCCATCTCAACCACGTCCGCTGGCAGCTCATTCCATATGCGTACCACCCTTTGTGTAAAAACGTTGCCCCTCAGGTTCCCTTTTATTACTTCTCCTCTAACCTTAAACTGATGCCCTCTAGTCCTTGATTCCCCATCCCTGGGAAAAAAGACTGAGTGCATTCACCCTATCCATGCCTCTCATGATCTATACACATCTGGTAGGACCCCCTTAGTCTCCTATCTTCTAAAGAAAAATGTCCAAGCTTGTCCAATCTCTCCCTACAACTCTGACCATTAAGTCCAGGCAAGATCCTTATAAATTTCTTCTGCGCTCTTTCCAGTTTAATAACATCCTTCCTATAGCAAGGTGACCAAAACTGAACACAATATTCCAAGTGTGGCCTCACCAATGGTTGTACAACTGCCACATAACAGCCCAACTTCTATTCTCACTGCCCTGACTGATGAAGGCCAGTGTGCCAAAAGCCTTCCTCAACTTCACTTTCAGAGAACACTGCACCTGAACTCCAAAGTCCCTCTGTTCCATTACACTCCTTAAGGTCTCACCATTCACCATGAAACTCCAACATTGATTTGACTTTCCAAAGTGCAAGACCTCACACTTAAACTCCATTTGCCATTTCTTGGCCCACTTCCCCAGGTGATCAAGGTCCTGCTGTAATTTCTGATAACCTTCCTCACTGTCCATGAAACTGCCTATTTTAGTGTCATCTGCAAACTTACTAATCATACCTTATACATTCTCATCCAAATCATATATATATAGATAACAAACAGTAATAGGCCCAGCATCGAATCCTGAGGCACACCACTAGTCACAGGCCTCTAGTATAACAAGCGTATTTCCACTATTACCCTCTGCTTCCTACCATCAAGCTAATTGTGTATCCAATTTGCCAGTTCCCCCTGGATTATGCACGATCTAACCTTCCAGAGTAGCCTATCATGTGGAACTTTATCAAAGGTCTTACTGAAATCCATATAGACTAGGTCTACCACCCTGCCCTCATCAACCTTCCTGGTCACTTCATCAAAGAACTCTAACAAATTTGTGAGGCGTGATCCCCCACTCACAAAGCCAATTCCTAATCAAACCCTGTCTTTTCAAATTCTTATCTCTCAGAATCTTCTCAAGTAACCTATCTACCACAAATGTTCAGTTTACTGGTCTGTAGTTCCCAGGTTTTTCTTTGCAGCCCTTCTTGAATAATGGCACAATATTCACTACCCTCCAATCTTCCAAACCTCACTCATGGTTAATGATGATGGAAAAATATCAGCCAGGGCCCCCACAATTTAGTCTCTAGCCTCTTGTAGTTTTCTTGGAAGTATCTGGTCAGGACCAGGAGATTTATCTATCTTCATACATTCTAATACATCCAACACCAATACTGTGATATGAACTGTCCCCAGGATATCACCACTAACTTCCGCAAGTTTCCAGGCCTTCATGTTTTTCTCCACAGTAAACACAGAGAAATATTCATTGAGAACCTCGCCTATCTCCTGAAGTTCTACAAATACATGTCCGATCTGGTCCATTAGGAGCCCTAGTCTCTCTAGTTATTCTTTTTCCTTTAATATATTCAAAGAACCTCTTTGGATTCACCCTAATCTTCTCAGCCAAAGCTATCTTGTGCCTCCTTTTTGCCCTCCTGATTTCCTTTTTCAGTAAACTCCTTATTCCCTATATATCTCCAGGGATTCTCTTGATCCCAGCTGCCTGTACCTGAGTCACGCCTCCTTTTTTTCTGGTTAAAGCCTCAATATCTCTGGTCATCCAGGGTTCCCTATTCCTGTCAACCTTGCCCTTCACCTTCACAGGAACATGTAGACTTTGAACGCTAGCTATCTCTCTTTAAAGGCTTCCCACTAGTTGGGGGTCCCGTTGCTGCAAACAAACTACTCCAATCAACCCCTGCAAGCTCCTGTCCAATTCTACCAAAATTCACCTTGCCCTGATTTAGAACTTGAATCTCAACTTATACTCACTTATATAGCTGAGGGGGAAAAAAGTCCCTCCTTTCCCAGAAACCTCTGCTCTCTGAGGTAAGCTTTTAATGATTTAAATTAGTGACTTACTTCTCTCAGCAGGCCCCTGGTCCAAGTTCCCGCTCTTCCACCTGCTGGAAACAGAAACGGACGGCTCTTATGCTCGAGGTAAGCTTTTAAAGATTTAAATTAGTGACTCACCTTTCCCATCAGGCCCCTGGTCCAAGCTCCCACTCTTCCTGCTGCTGAAAACAGAAATGAAGGACTCCAACTGAGCCACCGTGCTGCCCCAATGGGCATTGTACAAGAGTTATACAAAAAAACTTTGAGAGTTAGTGGATCTTATCATCTTCTGGAGTCCTCCTCACACAGCTCTCACTCTCCCCTGTAGGAATGAGTCTAGTTCATGAGGATCAATAGATGATTAAAGCTGTCACCCCACTTGGAACCATTCACATTTCTTCCCAACTTCACACTGACACATCAATAAGCCAGATCTTTGGAAAGGTCGATTCTTTTGGGAAACTGACCAGATTCAGATCTGATGATTTATCTGATTTCTCAATTATTTCACTGCCCAACTGTCTCTGCATTGAACAATACTGTGAAGGGACTGGATGCCTTCCCACAGTGTGCAGTTATTCCTTAGATAATGGTCAGGATCTATCTGTGGTGTTTATCCTCTATATATTGTCTAGTTTGTACGGTGCAATCCTTCTATTAAACAGGAAAAAGAAACATGATCTTCTCCAACTGCATCTCCTCCTTCCCTGAAGAGGCTGACTCCTCAGTTAGAGAATGTCCTATATGAGTGTCATTAGTACAATGGAAAAGGCAGTCAGGCAGAGTGTAAAATGGGCACTCAATTCTCTGTGAGCATATTGGTGAAGGTCAGTTTGATCCTTAGAGTGTGTTTAATATAATCAGCACTCAGGCAAATTGTTAGTTCAGGAGGGATTTTGAAATTTCTCATCTTGTTTTTCAAAATTGTTTGAGAAATAAAAACTGAGCAGGAAGCTGATTAAATGTCACTTCAGTGTGGCTGATTGAAGGTTTCTGGTCTATTCTTGGAAATTAGATACACTGCACTGGCTCAGACTGCACATCCCAAATTTAGCTATCTGCCACATCGATGCACAAAACTATCAAATCCAAAACCAGTCTTTTCAGAACAGCTGAGGCCTTCAGTTAAAATTTCTAAAGAAGTCGTTAAAAGACATTTCAATAAATGTAACTCCTGGTATAGCAGCTGAATTGCTATGCTGCTGGATTAATAATCCAGAGGTTGAGAGTTCAAATCTAACCACTGAAAATGTATTGCATTCAGCCCAGTTGGTCCATATTGGTGTTTATAATTCACACCAGTCTCCTCTCACTCCTCTTCATCTTACCCCATTCTGTTCTGTTCCTTCCTTCCTCATCTGTTTAATTGGTTTTCTACCAAGGACCCAGATAAGCTTTAGTGGAGGTGAAAGATTGCCCCCAAGTAAGAACTGCTAGTCAAGAGTCATTTCCCAGTCAGAGTTACATCCTAAGTCATGGAGTCACTCTCCAGTACAGTTCCCAGGTCACAGGGATACTCACTGAGCACTGGGTTGGCCCCATTTCATAGGATGACTCCCAAAATCAGTTAGGGTCAGTTCCAGAGTCTGAGCACAGGATCACTCTCCATCACTGAGAGTACAGAGCACTGCCAGGTGATTGGGATGGTCTTCCAAGCCCAGAACCACTGTTCCAGCACAGGGTCACTCCTGAGGTCAGAGGCACGCTCCCTGGTTAAAGAGCAACTCCAAAGAACAGAGTAACTCTGTGAGCCTAGGATTGCTCTCCAAGCGGAGAGCCACTCCCCAGTCAATTTCCAGTCATAGAATCAGCCTCAGTTACTCATTTTCGTCAGTCCCCAAGTTACAAGGTCACTCTCCGAGCCAAAGAGTCACTCACTAGGACAGAATCACTGTCTCAGAGAGTAGCAGGAATGCTGTCTAGGCAGTCATTCTCAAGAACAGAGTCACTCTCCAAGAATCATTCCCTGAGCTCATAATCACTCCCCCAGGAACAGACTAACTCTCCAAGTCAGAGTATATTCCAAATCAGACACAGGGTCAGGTGATGAAGGAGCAGTGCTCCGAAACCCAGTGCTTCCAATTAAACCTGTTGGACTATAACCTGGTGTTGTGTGATCTTCCAGAGCTGGTTCACTTCCTATAGGGACTGAAAACCAAGTGAGGAGATAGTGAGTGAAGGAGCAGATTTTATACAAATTGTATCCCATAATATCCATATCAATCTTCAGGCAGTCTGACTATCCTGTGGGTAATCAGGGGTGGAAATGTCCCTTATGCTGTGTGAGAAGATTCAGCTGAGAGAGCTGTTTACTCGGTGCTTTGTGCTGAACTGTTTGACTGGGGTTGTGCATTGGATATTGAGTGTGTTTATTGGAAACATTTCCCTCTAATTTCCAGGCTGAGTTTTGTTGATTGCTCATTCCTGAATATGGGAAGGTGAGGTGTAATTATCTGGGAGGTGCAGTGTCTGAGGATTCTTATTGATTTCCTGTTGTTGTGTTCTGTGTGTGTGTTAGGAGCTGGTTATTATTCTGTGGACTGTAATTTATACAATTCTAAGGAAATGTTATCTCTTCAGTTGATCACTACTGATTGTGTCTCGAATATGTTCCAGCATTCACCAAGATCAACACGCTAGATTAGTGTGGTGCTGAAAAAGCACAACAGGTCAGGCAACATCTAAGGAGCAGGAAAATCGACGTTTCAGGCAAAAGCCCTTCATCAGGAATGAGGCAGAGAGTCTCCAGGGTGGAGAGATAAATGGGAGGGGGGGTGGGGCTGCAGCTGGGGAGAAGGTAGCCAAGAGTACAATAGGTGGATGAAGGTGGGGATGAAGATGATAGGTCAGAGAGGAGGGTGGAGCGGATAGGTGGGAAGGAAGCAGGTAGGACAGGGCATGAGGATGGTGCTGAGCTGGAAGGTTGGAACTGGGATAAGGTGGGGAGAGGAGAAATGAGGAAACTAATGAAGGCCTCGGGTGGTGAGGGAGTGGAGGTGGAGGAGGCCCAGCACCTGCATGTCCTCGGCAGAGTGAGAGGGGGAGTTGAAATGTTCAGCCACAGGGCGGTGGGGTTGATTGGTTCAGGTGTCCCGGAGATGCCTTACTCATAGCCACACCCTCATGTCCCTGATCACTGGCTGAATTTGACTTAGTTAGTCTAACGGGTGTGACTATCTCCTGAAACACAGCATCCAGGTAACTCTCCCCATCTCTGATGTGCTGCAATGTTTGAAGCTCTGACTTCAGCTCATTGAGCCAGAGTTCTTCCAGCATCCAACATTTCCTACAGACATGGTCACTGAGAACCATAATGGGGTCCACCAGCTCCAATATGATGCAGAAACAGCACACCACCTGACCCTCCACCTTATTTTGTTTAATTAGTTTTGAATTTGGAGAGTTACAGATCTGTTAGCTTGATGATCGTGGTCGGAAAATATTAGAATTATATAGGATTTGATAACTTGACCTTTAGAAAATAATCATACAGTTGCAGAGTCAACATGGATTTATGAAAAAGAAACTCGAAGTTTTTCGAGGATGATAATTTTAACATAGGTAAATGTGAACGAGAGGATGCAGTCAATTTAAACTTCAGAGATTGTCTGATAAGGTCACACATATGACATTAGTTAAAAAAATCTTTTTAAAAACATTATAGAAGAGGTAAGATATTGATTTAAATTTCAAACTGGTGAACAAAACAGATTAGGAATAAGTGGATCATTCTCATAATGGGTATCACAAGGATCAGTGTTGGGGCAATATTTGTTCATGATCTTTTTCAATGATTTTTATTCATGGATCAAATGTAATATTTTAAAATTTGTTCATGACGCAAAACTGGGAGTGGAAATTGTGTGGAGAATTCAAGTAGTCTTCAAGGGGAAATAACCTAAGGGAATGCTGAAGAATAGAACAGTTACAATATAATGTGAACACGTGAAGTTATGCACTTTGGTAGGAAAAGTCTCAGAAAGACAGAGTTTAAATGCTGAGAGGCTAGGGATTGCTGGTGTATAAAAGGATCTGATATCTTTGTTCTCGAATCTCTAAAAGTTAGGGTGTAGATGCATCAAACAATTTGAAAGGCAGTTGGCATTTCGACCTTCATTTCAAAGTCTTTTGAGTACAGGAGTAAAGATGTCTTGCTACAATTGTATTGATCCTTGGTGAGACCTCACCTGGTGTGCAGTTTTGATCTCCCTACCTAAGGAGCAATATACTTGCCATAGAGAGCATTCAATGGAGGATCACTAGATTAGCGCTGCATATCCAGTGAGTGAAGGAACAGAGTTTATACAGGTTAAAGATTTTTGCAGAAGGAGCCCAAATTAATTTTGTAAAGGTGAAGTATGTATATTGAAAACAAGATGAGATTCCTCATTCTGACCGCTTTACTGTATGCCTCAGCGACCTGGACAATAAATAAAGGAAGACAGTAGAGACCTTTGAAATGTGAATCCTAAGCTGTAAAAATTACATTGAAATATCTTAAGATTTAAGTGAATTACTGTTTGAAAATGCAAGAGCAGAAAGAACTCCAAGAAGTGACATCCTGCAAGCAAAGTAGTTGTGTTCCCATATATCCGTTAATGTAAAGGACAAGAATTTTAGAGAGTAAAGTGCCAGAGTTTACACATACAGATTGAATCCTGTAATATTCGCACAAATTCTCAGTGCTGTATATATGAAATGAGAGAATATTCTGATGATGTGATGTAGGTGGATAGTGTACTCATGGTGGAGGATGAAGGGATTAAGTCAAATGGGAGTGGCTGTTGTGGTCAGATAGCCAGCAGCAGAAATAACTACGAGACTGTTTAAGAACTTAAATGTTGAGAGTGTGGTGCTGGAAAAGCACAGCAGGTCAGGCAGCATCCAAGGAGCAGGAGAATCGATGTTTCGGGAAAAAAGCTCTTCATCAGGAATGGGGCTGTGTGCCTCAGGGGTGGAGAGATAAATGTGAGGTGGGTGGGGCTGGGGGTGAAGGTAGCTGAGAGTGCAATAGGTAGATGGGAATTTTGGTCAAGTTAGTTTAAACTCTGACCTCAGTTAAAGTTGCAGCCAAGACTTATTGTAGCATGTCGTTTCCTGTGTTCACCAAATAAGGCAAGTGACAGGGTGCTGTCTGGTCAGGCTGGCACCATACTACTGTATGGACTGTGGAATGTCACTGTTTATGGCTTGATGTAAGCATTTGGGAGTAAACCCCATTGGCTGGGATCAACAATGTGGCCAGGATTTGATCAATTAATTGGCTGAGTGCCAGAGAACTTTCTGGAATCTACATTTGCAGAGAAGTAACAGAACAAAGGAATTCTCACAGAGGGGCAGAAGCTTCCAGACCATGTTGGAAAAGCCATGCCTAAAGTACTCTTCAAAGAACAAAAAACCAACAGGCATGAACAACACGGTGGCACGGTGTGTTTAGGGCGGCACGGTGGTTAGCCTCACAGCGCCAAAGACCCGGGTTCAATTCCCACCTCGGCCTACTGTCTGTGTGGAGTTTGCACATTCTCCCTGTGTCTGCGTGGGTTTCCTTCGGGTGCTCCGGTTTCCTCCCACAGTCCAAAGATGTGCAAGTAAGGTGAATTGGCCATGCTAAATTGCCTGTAGTGTTAGGTAAGGGGTAAATGTAGGAGTATGGGTGGGTTGCGCTTCGGCGGGTCGGTGTGGACTTGTTGGGCCGAAGGGCCTGTTTCCACACTGTAATGTAATGTAATCTAAAACACTGCCACTTCACTCGAATTGGTGTAGTATTTGATTCAAGCCAAGCTTTTAAAGTTAAAGTAAGAATTAGGGTTAAATGTGGATTAAGTTAAAGCTAAGATAAAGTGAAGTTCAATTAAGTGAGTTAAAGTTGAAGTTAGATGAAATAAGAAGTACATGCTGCAATGATTTATATTGAGTATTAGTACTTAATGAAGGTTTGTTTAATTATGTTCTGAGTCAGTTCCCTGTGTTTTGTTACACAGGGAAAAGGTTGAAGTTTTCTGTTTTGTGCAACACCCTAATCATGGCAACTGCTGTGCTCTAGATTCTATTGATTCGTGTTCCCATCCATGGAAGAGGAGAGTGATCACCACACTCCTAAATGAGGTCTTCTTCACAGTGAGGAGGTTTGGATGGTCTGCAAGGGAATATTCTCAGCACCTCAGCAGGAGGCTGCGTTTGACCATCCACTAATATTGTTTGCTGAAGACTCTTTAACACTGTATCTCACTCCCATGTGCTGCGTTGCAACATGGTGTGAATGGAGGTGTTCATGGAGCAGCCTTCTGTTACTTGACAGGTTGTCTATAATTCTCAACAAGGTTTGGTAGGACTAAAGAGATTTTTTTTTCTGATTTGTTGGTCATGGAGCTGTTTCAATCTGTTGATTACTTACTATTCTTTGTATTTAGTCTGTCCTCTGTCAAACTTTTTTTTAGATTACTTACTTACAGTGTGGAAATAGGCCCTTTGGCCCAACAAGTCCATACCGACCCTCTAAAGAGCGACCCTCCGAAGAGCAACCCACCCAGACCCATTCCCCTACATTTACCCCTTCACTTAACACTACGGGCAATTTAGCAAGGCCAATTCACCTAACGTTTGGGAGGAAACTGGAGCACCCAAAGGAAACCCACGCAGACACAGGAGGAATATTTAAACTCCACACAGATAGTTGCCTGAGGCGGGAATTAAACCCGGGTCTCTGGTGCTGTGAGGCAGCAGTGCTAACCACTGTGCCACCGTGCTGCCTTTTACTAGGTTCAAACCTGGACTCAAGTGTATTCTCAGTGCTGCTCCTGACCTATGAATCTACTGGTTTGATAGTATTAGGGCCGTGCTGGGTGTGAGATGTGGTGGGAATACAATCCTGCTGCTGCTGCTTATGCCTCACTGGAGCCCATGGACATCCAGTTGATGGATGTGTCCTCAGTCTACTTCCCTTGTGATGATGAACATGGTGAAGGTTTCATTCATCAGTTGGGAGGGGAGTGGTAGTTTTCCTTGAACTGGTTTGATCTTAAGGCATGAGACTCATGGAGTCAACATTGAGGACTTGACTACCTGCCAATGGGGTGGGACATTCCTAGGGAAAGTGATGGAGGAGACTGGGATGTTTCCAGGTTGATATGATTCTGTAAGTATCACTGCTACTTGACCAGTCTGTGAAGTAATACCTATCACATGAGGGCTTGTCCTCAGACCTTGGTAAGAGAGACTTTACAGACTTCACTGAACTCAGATCACCTTCATCTTATTCTGACACACTGTCAGAATTATCCAGGTCCATCTGATTTTCTTCTTTGAACTTTGTAGTGATTGTTTATCATTGTTGGTATGTTCACATCAGAGGGCAGTTCAAAATCAACCATGTTGTGTGAGACTGGAGTCACGTGTAGACCAGACCAGACAGTTATAGCAGGTTCCCTTCCCTGAAGGACAATGATTGGGTTTTTAGGACAAGCTGAAAGTTCTTATAGTTTTTCTTTTCATTCTATTCAGAAAATTGCAAAATGTGCTAAATATAATTTCACAACATGGAGTGATTGATGTGAAGATTAGAGATCCTTTAAGGGGGAACCAGATAAGCATTTGAGGGAGAAAGGAATGGAAGGATCCTCTGATGGAGTGAGATGAAGAGGATGACAGGAGGCTGGTGTGAAGCATAAACAGCGGAATGGTCTAATTGGGCCATGTGGCCTCTTTCTCACTGTAATTCGATGGATGTAACTTACTGTGGTTAGTTTCAAATTCTTAGTCTCTGAAAAACCGAGTACCATAGCAATTGGGCTGGTATACATGGAAGCACATTTGTTGAAATATCTTATAATACCACCCTTGTAGATTTTACTTGAAGGCCTAAGCCTTTCCATAAAGCCTGGGCTTGCATTTGTTAATTTTGCTCAGTGCAGTGGCTGATTGCACATCCCAAATTCAGTTGTCTGAGTAAGTACAGTGTATCTAATTTCCCAGGATAAAACGGATACACTAAAGCAATATATCCCTCAACTTCTAGCATTTCCTGCCCAGCCTGTTTTCTTTGGATACTTGGATCTTCACCAGCACAATGCAAGCTCTGTGACATGAGAGCCCATTTTACAGTTCACCTGACTGTCTTTTTCATTGCCCTCACAGTCCCGAGGAAGATGGGAGTCTGGGTGGAGAAAATAAATTAGCCATTTTGTATGTTCCTGGTCACTATCTTGTCACCCTTCTGGAAACAGAAAGTGTGGGACAGTGAAATGAGGAAAATGAAAGGATTTGTAACTGATTCTCACACACAGGGGAACAGCAGACTGACACTCCCTGTGGAGCAGTGTCTAACTGAGGAATCACACTGACAACACAGGAGGAGGGGGAGTTGGAGGAAATCATGTTTCCTTTTCCTGTTTTACAGAAGGGTTGTACTGTACTACACCAGAGAATACAGAGAGGATAGACACCCCAGTTGGATCCTGATAATCATCCAAGTAATAACTGAACAACTGTAGGACAGCAGTCCTATTACACCATTACTCATCAAGTCATAGAGATGTACAGCATGGAAACAGACTCTTCGGTCCAACCCGTCCATGCCGACCAGATATCCCAACCCAATCTAGTCCCACCTGCCAGCACCTGGCCCATATCCCTCCAAACTCTTCCTATTCATATACCCATCAAAATGCCTCTAAAATGTTGCAATTGTACCAGTCTCCACCATTTACTCTGGCAGCTCATTCCATACATGTACCACCCTCTGTGTGAAAAAGATGCCCCTTGGGTCTCTTTTATATCTTTCCCCTCTCACCCTAAACCTATGCCCTCTAGTTCTGGAATCCCCGACCCCAAGGAAAGGACTTTGCCTTTTTACCCTATCCATGCTCCTCATAATTTTGTAAACCTCTCAGGTCACCCCTCAGCCTCTGACGCTCCAGGGAAAATAGGCCCAGCCTGTTCAGTCTCTCCCTATAGCTCAATTCTCCAATCCTGGCAACATCCTTGTAAATCTTTTCTGAACCCTTTCAAGTTTCACAACATCCTTCCGATAGGAAGGAGACCACAATTGCAAGCAATATTCCAATACTGGCCTAACCAATGTCCTGTACAAACGCAACATGACCTCCCAACTCCTGTCCTCAATACTCCGAGCAATAAAGGAAAGCATACCAAATGCCTTCTTCCCTATCCTATCTACCTGTGACTCCACTTTCAAGGAGCTATGACCTGCACTCCAAGGTCTCTTTGTTCAGCAACACTCCCTAGGACCTTACCATTAAGTGTATAAGTCCTGCTAAGATTTGATTTCCCAAAATTCAGCAGCTCACATTCATTTCAATTAAACTCCATCTGCCACTTCTCAGCTCATTGGTCCATCTGGTCCAGATCCTGTTATAATCTGAGGTAACCCTCTTCGCTGTCCACTACACCTCCAATTTTGGTGTCATCTGCAAACTTACTAACTGTACCTCTTTTGCTTGCATCCAAATCATTTATGTAAATAACAAAAAGTAGAGGACCCAGCACCGATCCTTGTGGCACTCCACTTGTCACAGGCCTCCAGTCTGAAAAGCAGTCCTCCACCACCACCCTCTGTCTTGTATCTTTGAGTCAGTTCTGTATCCAAATGGCTAGTTCTCCCTGTATTCCATGAGATCTAACCTTGCTAATCAGTCTCCCATGGAGAACCTTGTCGAATGCCTTATTGAAGTCCATAAAAATCACATCAACCGCTCTGCCCTTATCAATCCTCTTTGTTACTTCCTCAAAAAACTCAATCAAGTTTGTGGCACATGATTTTCCATGCACAAAACCCTAATCAGTCCTTGCCTTTCCAAATACATGTACATCCTGTCCCTCAGGATTCTCTCCAACAGCTTGCCCACCACCGATGTCAGGCTCAATGGTCAATATTTACCTGGCCTGTCCTTACCACCATTCTTAAACAGTGGCCCCACGTTTGCCAACCTCCAGTCTTCCGGCACTTCACCTGCGACTATCCATGATACAATTATCTCAGCAGGAGGCCCAGCAATCACTTCTCTAGCTTCCCACAGAGTTCTCAGTTACACCTGATCAGGTCCTGGGGATTTATCCGTTTCAAGACATCCAGCACTTCCTCCTCTGTAATATGGACATTTTGCAAAATGTCACCATCTATTTTCCTACAGTCTATATCTTCCATATCCTTTTCCACAGTAAATACTGATGCAAAATACTCATTTAGTATCTCCCCCATTTTCTGTGGCTCCACACAAAGGCTGCCTTGCTGATCTTTGAGGGACCCTATTCTCTGCCTAGTTACCCTTTTGTCCTTAATATATTTGTAAAAACTCTTTGGATTCTCCTTAATTCTATTTGCCAAAGCTATCTCATGTCCCCTCTTAAGTATATTCCTACTTCCTTTATACTCTACTAAGGATTCACTCGATCTATCCTGTCTATACCTTACATATGCTTCATTTTTCTTAAACAAACCCTCAACTTCTTTAGTCATCCAGCATTCCCTATATCTACCAGCCTTCCCTTTCACCCTGACAGGAATATACTTTCTCTGGATTCTCGTTATCTCATTTCTGAAGGCTTCCCATTTTCAGCCGTCCCTTTACCTGCGAACATCTGCCTCCAATCAGCTTTCGAAAGTTCTTGCCTAATACTGTCAAAATTGGCCTTTCTCCAACTTTTAGATCTGGTCTATCCTTTTTCATCACTACTTTAAAACGAATAAAATTATGGTCGCTGGCCCCAAAGTGCTCCCCCACTGACACCTCAGTCACCTTCCCTGCCTTATTTCCCAAGAGTAAGTCAAGTTTTGCACCTTCTCTAGTAGGTACATCCACATACTGAATCAGAAAATTGTCTTGTACACACTTAATAAATTCCTCTCCATCTAAACCCTTAACACTATGGCAGTCCCAGTCTATGTTTGGAAAGTTAAAACCCCTACCATAACCTTCCTATTTTTCTTACAGATAACAGATCTCATTACAAGTTTGTTTCTCAATTTCCCTCTGACTATTAGGGGGTCTATAATATAATCCCAATAAGGTTATCATCCCTTTCTTATTTCTCAGTTCCACCCAAATAACTTCCCTGGAATATCCTCCCTCAGCACAGCTGTAATGCTATCCCTTATCAAAAATGCCAGCCCCTCTCCTCTCTTGCCTCACTTTCTATCCTTCCCGTCGCATTTGTATCCTGGAACATTAAGCTGCCAGTCCTGCCCATCCCTGAGCCATGTTTCAGTAATTGCTATGATATCCCAGTCCCATGTTCCTAACCATGCCCTGAGTTAATCTGCCTTCCCTGTTAGGCCCCTTGCATTGAAACAAATGCATTTTAATTTATTAGTCCTACCTTGTCCCTGCCTGCCCTGACTGTTTGACTTTCTTCTGTTCCCAACTGTATCAGTCTCAGATTGATCTCTTTCCTCACCATCTCGCTGGGTTTTCCCCCCCACTGTCCAACCACCTTACTAGTTTAAATCCTCCCGAGCAGCTCTGGCAAATCTCCCTGTTAGTCCCCTTCCAATGTAGGTGCAATCCGTCTTTCTTGTACAGGTCACTTCTACCCCAAAAGAGGTTCCAATGATCCAAAAATGTGAATCTTTCTCCCATACACCAGCTCCTCAGCCATGTATTCAACTGCTCTATCCTCCTATTCCTGCCCTCACTAGCTCGTAGCACTGGGAGTAATCCAGATATTACTACCCTTGAGGACCTTTTTAAATTTCTGCCTAACTCTCTGTAATCTCCCTTCAGAATCTCAACCTTTTCCCTTCCTATGCCATTCGTTCCAATGTGGACAATGACCTCCTGCTGGCCCCTCTCCCCTGTGAGAACATTCTGTACCCTCTCTGAGACATCCTTGATCCTGGCACCAGAGAAGCAACACAACTTTCTGCTCTTTCGCTGCTGGCCACAGAAACGTCTATCTGTACCTCGAACTAGAAAATCCCCTAACTCAATTGATCTCTTGGAACCTGATGTCCCCCTTGTTGCATTAGACGCAGTCTCAATACCAGAAACTTGGCTGTTCATGCTACATTCCCCTGAGAATCGATCACCCCCTACATTTTCCAAAATAGCATACCTGTTTGAAATGGGTATATCCACAAAAGACTCCTGGAGTTAACTCATCTATGTGACTGTATCTGAGATTTTTCCCCCCTTCCTATAACTGCCACCCATCACATACTGTTGCTGTTGCAAATTCCTCATTGCTTCTAACTGTCTCTCCAACTGATCCATTCGATCTGATAAGATTCGAAGCCAGCAGCATTTATGGCAGATATAATCCACAGTAAGCCTTAAACTCCCATATCTGACAAGAAGCACACATCACTCTATTAATGGCCATTTTTGCTCCTTCACAGTCTACAGACCCAGAAAATATCACAGTCTTATTCCTCTACAAACACTGCCCCAAATTAAATTCATAGTTATGGCTTATATTTCAAGTTTAAGCAAGAGACATATCTTCAAAAACACATAATCAACAAAGATTCTACTCTACTTACTACTGCAGATTCTCTGTGGGCCACACTTAAAACAACGATTAATTTATCTGATTCTGTGCTATGAACTTCGCCCAAACAGTTCCTCCAAGATCAGTTCTGAATTTCACTGTTTGATAATTTTCCCAGATGCACTGCGATGTCCAGTGATACACGAATTCAAACATCAAAGGCAGTTACTGTGCAGGTTCTCTCTCTCTCTGTCTCTCTCTCTCTCTCCTGCACTGTCCTCACCATGTGCTTCCTTTGTCTGTTCTTTTCCCTTTTAAAACTGCTGTTGTTTTGAATTTTTCTTTTCAAAATTCCAAAACAATGCAACAGCATATGAAACAGTAATTGCTGCTCCTGCAATTCGAAGGAATCACCTCCAGCACCTAAGATACTTCAAAAAAGGAGCAGCTGTTACAGCCAGAAAGTTTTCTTGTCTTCCGTCTTGGATTACCCAGAATCCTCAAGAGAACGTTAGGCAGTGAAACCATCATCTGGAAATCAGTCGAGTCAGGGGAGCTTTGACATATCATCAGTGATGTGGAGTCTTCCATCAGAACCAACCTTTCTGAAGGAAGGCTGGTGGTGATCGGTCAGGGTGAGGTTGGGAAGAAGTGTAAGTGGCTCCCAGTGTGGTGGGAGCTTCAATCATTCATGAACCACTGACTCATTCCTACAGGGAAGAGGCTGTTAAAGTGTAAGGTATGTGAAGATAGCCAAGGCTGGTAAGATCTTGTAAAACACAAGGTACATCTGTTGTACCACCTGGTCAGTTATACAGAAGAGAAATAATTGAAGTGTCAATTTTGCAATCAGTGCTTTACACATTCGTCCTTGCTCATGAATCACCAGTGCATTCACACAGGGAGAAACCATTCATGTGACTTATGCAAAAAAATCGTCCTCAGATTTATCAACTCTCCATCTACACCAACGCATTCACACAGGGGAGAAACCGTTCACATGTGATGTGTGCAACAAATCATTCTTGCAGTCATCAAACCTCCACACACACACCAACGCATTCATACAGGTGAGTTATTCATGTGCACAGTCTGCAATCAATCTTTCTTGAAGTTATGGAGTCTCCGCATGCATCAACACAAACACACTGAGGAGAAACCATTCATGTGTGATGTGTGCAAGAAATCATTTGTGGTGTCATCATAACTCTGCATTCACCAATGTGTTCACACAGGAGAGAAGCCATTCAAATGTAAGGTTTGCAATAAAACTTTTGTAAAGTCTTCTGACCTCTGATGTACAAGAGGTTTCACTCAGGTGAAAAACCCTTCAAGTGTGAGGTTTGTTAGAAGGCTTTTACATGCTCCTCAGACCTCCTGAAGCACCAAACAGTACACACAGGGGAGAAATCTTTCAAATGTGAAGTGTGCAACACGTCATTCTCATGGTCATCAATGCTTGTAAATCATGTCCTTCAGCCCAACAAGTCCACACCAACCCACTGAACAGCAACCCACCCAGATCCATTCCCCTACATTTACCCCATCACTTAACACTGCAGGCAATTTAGCATGGCCAATTCACCTAACCTACATAGTTTTGGACTGTGGGAGGAAACCGGAGCACCCAGAGGAAACCCACACAGACACGGAGAATGTGCAAACTCCACACAGACAGTTGCCTGAATTGAACCCGGGTCTCTGGCGCTGTGAGGCAGCAGTGCTAACCACTGTGCCGCCCATTAGATGTGGATGTCAACTCTCTATATAGGTTCCTCACATCTCATGCTGTATAATTTAACATTATTCTTTCATTATTCCGTGAACATAAGAAATAAGAGCAGGAATAGGCCATCTTCCTCCTCCTCATGGCTGATCTTTTTGTGGACTTAGCTCCACTTACCCACCTGTCCATCATAAGACCTAATTCCTTTACTGTTAAAATATCTGTGTTTGCCTTAAAAATTTTCAGTGAGGTAGCTTCAACTGCTTCATTGGACAGGGGAAGCTTTTATTTGGCTAAGCAATTTACAATGTCCAATATTCCTTACATCTCTCCCTTATTCTTTAAATCTTAAAATAATCCTTTGGTCAAGCTCTATCAGTAAAAATATTTCATTTCTCTGTTTCTGTGTGTTATCATATTTTGGTTTTCATGGTATTTATATGATTACGATGTGCCATTATCAGCTGATTAGTTCCAGTATCTCTCCTGCAATGAACATTTTAATTTCACATCCAGGTATGATACTGTCATGTCCCTTTCCAGATCTTTTTTCAGTGATTAAACTATTGTTTGTATTATTGTCTGTGCTGAGAACTAATTTCATTAACAGCATAAAGCATATAGAGGGGTCATGGAGATGTACAGCATGGAAACAGACTCTTTGGTTCAACTCGTCCACGCTGACCAGACATCCTAAATTAATCTAGTCCCATTTGCCAGTACTTAGTCCACATCCCTCTAGACCCTTCCTAGTCATATACCCATCCAGATGCCTTTTACATGTTGTAATTGTAACAGCCTCCACCATTTACTTTGGCAGCTCATTCCATACACGCATCACCCTCTGCATGAAAAGCTCCTTTTCAATCCTTCCCCTCTCACCTTTAAACCCATGCCCTCTAGTTCTAAACTCCCCCACCCCAGGGAAAAGACCTTGTCTATTCACCCTATCCATGCCCCTCATAATTTTATAAACCTTTATAAAATCACTTTATAGCTCATTCCAGACACGCATCACCCTCTGTGTAAAGGGATATGGGCCAAGTGCTGACAAATGGGACTAAATTAGGTTGGGATATCTGGTCGGCATCTGTTGGACTGAAGGGTCTGTTTCTGTGCTGTATTTCGCTATGACTTGTCAGCCTCCGATGCTCCGGAGAAAACAGCCCCAGCCTATTCAGCCTCTCCCTATAGCTCAAATCCTCCAACCCTGGCAATATCCTTGCAAATCTTTTCTGAACCCTTTCAAGTTTCACAACATCCTTCTGATAGGAAGACCAGAATTGCACATGATATTCCACATATATGCTTAATTTTAAAAAATCCCTTTCCTACTAGCTGCGATAGATTCTTTCATGATTAAATCCTACATGAATCTTTATCTTTAAATGTTTTCTTTTAATATTTGTACTACCTAATGAGTTATTCTTTTTCGATAAAATGTTTATTTCTTACCAGCAGTCATGCTGGCTGCTGCCTGCTGCCTCATTCCCACACCTCTCTGCTGACCACTGTGCAACCCCAAACTGTCACTGTGAGCTGCTGCCCCTTCCTCTGCTGCTGGTCTCATCCTTTTCTTCACAGCACACCACTTCAGGCTGTTTCCAAGTACCCTGGTCACTATGCCATTTACTGGTGGCTTTGGTAATAAACATAGCCTTCACTATACTTTGTGTTAGGCTTTTGGGTGATCTTTGAGCAATCGTGAGTGTTTTTTTTTTTGCTGGTCTGCCCCTAACTCCACTTTTCTCATAGGCCCCATTATTTCTATGAAGTGATTTTCTATTAAACGAGTTTTCACTAGAGGCTATGTGGTGTATCACAGCCCTTCCTTCTCCTGCAGTTTTGCACATTCTTCCTTTTCAAATAGTAATCCAATTCTCTCTTAAACACTTCAATTGAACCTGCCTGTACCATGCTGTCAGGAAGTGCGTTCTAGATCCTAATCACCCACTGTGATTCTCAATCTGTCCACCAGGGGGAACAGTTTCTCCTGATTGATTGTGTCCAGGCCTGTTATAATTTTGATTAGCTATGTCAAGTTGGGAAATCAAAAGCCATTCTTGTGAATCATAGCAGCACTGTCTGTGGTACCTATCCACAGCCTTCCCAATGAATGATGTCCAAAGTTGGACGTAATACATCAGCTGACACCAAACTAGTGTTTTACACAGACAGTTGACAATTTCCTATATAGACAATTATAATCTATCAACCTATTAAAAATGTTTAGGATGCAAAAGCTTTCCTAATTGATCTATAATTCTGTCTTGCAACCATCAATGATTTATACATATGTATTCCCAAATTCCTCTGTTCCTGGACCCTCTATAGGAATGTATTCTTTATTATTGATTCTCTGCATTCGCACAACAACAGTGAATCATGTTTCATAATTGTTAACACAGGGAGTTCTCATATAAAGCATGTTTCAGCAGCGCAATTTAGCTATAATGTCACTGAAGAATTAAGGAGTGGTATTTTCGGGATTCTAATGGCGATCATTTTATGTGCTTTGTTCTGCACATGTGCCAAAGTCTCCACACTGCTCTGCACATGTGCCAATGTCAGCTACCATCAGAGCATAATGATTCAGCAGCTTCATCCCTGCATTAACAATAGTTTTTCAATGTAATGTGTTAAATTTCCTTCCGTTTTGTTAATAAATATGATTTAAACCTTCATTCAGGCTGTGCTATACTTTGTGTTAGGCTTTTGGGTGATCTTTGAGCAATCGTGAGTGTTTTTTTTTGCTGGTCTGCCCCTAACTCCACTTTTCTCATAGGCCCCATTATTTCTATGAAGTGATTTTCTATTAAACGAGTTTTCACTAGAATGCAACTACAGCATTACAGGAGAACCGATCTGTACATTTATATTTATTCTCTTTCAATCTGACTCATTTCCAAAGGTGAGATGTTGCTGTCAAGTGTGAGTATTGTGAGGAAGAATCCACAGGCTCATAAAACCTCTGAACAGGCAAGGTGCATCTATTATACAACTGTTAACACAGGGTAGCTAAGGAAAAGAAACCCTTCAAGTGTGGGGTGTGTGAACAAGCATTCACATGGTCATCAACTCTTGTGAAACACTGATGCATTTGCTCTGTTCAGATGTGAGGTGTGTAACAAGATCTTTGCAGAAACATTCACCTTGCTGGCACACTGGTGAGTTCATATTGAAGAGCTGCTCACATGCAAACACCAATGCATTCAATTCACACAGGAGGGAAACCATTCATATGTGAGATATGTGACAACTCATTCTTATAGTCATGAAATCCCCACAAACACCAACTCATTCACACAGGGGAGAAATTAATCATGTGAGAGGTTTGTGACAATGTCATTCTCGTAGTCATCAAACCTCCACAAACACCAACACTGGAGAATCCATTCAAGTGCGAGGTGTGACATAAACCTTTCCTAAGGTCATCAATCGTCCACAACACCAGTTAATTCACACAGGGGTGAAACCATTCACATGTGAGGTGTATGACAAATCATTCTGATCCTTATCAGACTTGCATGTTCACCAGCGAATTCACAAAAGGAAGAGAATGTTCAGTTGCAAGGTGTGAGACAAATCATAGATGAGAAACCATTCATATGAGGTGTATGACAAGAGTTTTGCACAGTGAGTCTCCTAGTCCATTAATACTCTCACACTGAAGAGAAACCCTACCAATGTGAGTTCTGTAGTAAAGCATTCATGGAGTTATCCGATCTCCTGGAACTTCAGGGAACACACACAGAAGACAAACCCTCCCAGTGTGACATGTCAGAGTTGTTTCACCTACTCTCTCACCACACACAGATGGCTTCACATGGACTCTCTTGCAATAAGAGCGGTGTGTGTTGTTTATCCTCCTGTGCTCACACAGGAGAGCTGTCGTTTCAAAGCACAGTCTGTCGCAGCAGGGTCTTTCTTAAACCTCTCCCACCAGCATACCAATCATTTCAAGGAGGTTAATTTAGCCTCTGATTTGATAACCAAACCACACCAAATGAAGACATCAATAGGTATAGAACTCCTGCTCATGCACAAATATCACTGTGTCTCTGTGAGTATTTCCTCAGCCATAGACAAAAGGTGATTTAGGAAAATGTGTCAGGATTTTCCCTGCTTTGGACAAAAGGGAAATACCTCAATAGATTTTGCAGCATGACTTATTTCCCTTCTTGAAGATAGTTACAATTGTCACATTCTTAAAGTTGGTGGTTATCAGGGAAATTCTTTTTCCTCCCAAACCTGTAAGATAAG
The DNA here is from genome assembly GCF_037043375.1 of Chiloscyllium plagiosum. Classification (NCBI taxonomy): domain Eukaryota; kingdom Metazoa; phylum Chordata; class Chondrichthyes; order Orectolobiformes; family Hemiscylliidae; genus Chiloscyllium; species Chiloscyllium plagiosum. The sequence goes on from NW_028270173.1 coordinate 57,996,512, forward strand.
TGCATGGAATGTTTGTACAAATAAAACTGTAGCCCACAACTGGAATACCATTGGCTTGCAGGTATTGTTTTTCATCTCTTTCGTTATTGCAGCTCTCCCACTGATGGTGACTTCCCCATGGATTCTAAAACAAAGTACTGGGGGATAGACTGAATCAACTATCCCTGCAGATTCATAGTTGAGGATTTATTCTAAATTTTCTCTCCAGCATTAATGAATGAAATTGTCAGCCTGAAGAAGAGAAATACCATCCTATGAATGAAGGAAATTATTGACCCTGTGATGTCAGTCTTGGTAGTTTTAGAAGAGAATTGCCTGTCATAATTGAACAATGTATTGATTGTCCCTTGGGATTAGTTTGCTCACCACACATCCTTTTTCTTCTAGACTTCTCTTTGGGTATCAGCCTTGAGCTGTTGAAATGCTGCTATGTTGAATTGTGACCGTGGGTTGTTCTGCCCGGCAAGGAAGGCTGATTGCTTTTGTTCCTGAAAGTCATGTATTTGAATTTTATGTTCATCAATGACAACAATGTTCAAACCTAATGGTCTGGAATTCAGTACAGCTGACTTTATATTAATGCCACTGTTTGGGAATTGAGTTGGATGTGTGAAGATTTTTCAGATTGGTCATGAGCTGCTCCTGGAGTCAGGCTGTTTTCAGGCTGAGAGATTGTTCTCCTTCCTCTCGGACTTTGGGCTTTGTGATGTCTTGGTGTTGGGTGGATTTTCATGACTGATCGAACAAATCAATGATCTATCCAGCAGCATCAGTCCCCAGATAGATTGAATAATACAGGCATCATTTAGAACTTCGACGTGAATTCAGATTTTCCAGAGAAACGTCCAAGATGTTTGTGACCAGAAAAATATCGAGAACAAGACCAGGAACTGGCTGTTACATTCAATTACCCCAAAGCATTTGACTCACTAAATCATGGGCATCTGTAGATTGTGTTGCGATTATTTGGATGTCCAAGAAACTTCACAATCCTGCAATTGCTTGACAATGATATGACTGTAACTATCCTGAGTGGGGTTTCTGAAACAGAAGCTTCAAAATCTAGACTAGTATTAAACAGGAATTAAGAGGAAGAGGTGAATTAAATTAATTTTACTTTACCTCTCCTGTCCATAATAGCGACGTTTGCAATTACTTTCTTATTTTTACCTTTCCCCATTTAAAAATAAGCAATGACACTTTGCAAAGTTCAATTTAAAAATTACTCTTTGACACACCACATCTTTCTTCGGGTTTATTACAGCATTCAAAACCCAGGTTCACACAGACAAAGAGAAGTTACAAACTACTTAAAATCAAAGATATCTGAATGAATCCACAGGAATCAGAGAGTAAGTCAACGTTCAGTTGAGTTTCTTTCAGTTGGCTGTATATAACAGTCTCTTTTGAAGGAGTCAGACACAATTTAATTGCTGATAAAAGTATAGGCTTGGGATTAGTTCAATTCACAAACAAAACACCAGATTCTTTCCAGAAATCATAACTTTTTAGAAATATTGTGATCAGCTATTTATTGGAGCTGCTTAGTCTTACGAGCAGGCTCATTAAAGTCGACAAACACTAATTAAAAAGTGATTCAAAGAAGCCAGTGGTTCCAGTGATGTGATTTAGGCTTCCTGCTTAGCCACTCAGCAAATGTGGTGTGGTTTGAAGATGTCCCAATACCATGATTTGGAGATGCCGGTGTTGGACTAGGATACACAAAGTTAAAAATCACACAAAACCAGGTTATAGTCCAGGATGTATTCTGCTTCTTCATTACGTAAGCTCTGAAAGCTAGTATTCCAAATAAACCTGTTGGACTATACCCTGGTGTTGTGTGATTTTTAACTCTTCCCAATACCAATTGTCTTTTGAGACAGACTTGACTCCAAGTCAAGCAATAATGGGTTTTGATGGTTTCCTTTGCTCAGAGGTTTTGATAGTCTGGAAGGGAATGTTCCCAGCACTTTAGCAGGAGGCTGAGTTTGACCATCCATGAATATTCTCATTCCTGATGAAAGGCTTGTGCCTGAAATGTCAACACTCCTGCTCCCCGGACGCTGCCTGACCTGCTGTGCTATTCCAGCACCACACTCTCAACTCCTTTCTTTACTCAGCGAGTCGTGAGTTCATGGAATGCCCTGCCAGTAGCAGTGGTGGACTCTCCCTCATTATGGGCATTTAAGCGGGCATTGGATAGGCATATGGAGGATAGTGGGCTAGTGTAGGTTAGGTGGGCTTGGATCGGCGCAACATCGAGGGCCGAAGGGCCTGTACTGCGCTGTATTCTTCTATGTTCTAATCTCCAGCATCTGCAGTCCTCACTTTCGCCATTCACGAATATTGTTTGCTGAAGATGCTTTAATATTGTCTCTCACCCCCATGTGCAGGGCTGCAAAGTGATGTGAATGGAGGTGTTCATGGAGCTGCCCTCTGTTACTTGACAGGTTATCCATAATTCTCAACAAAGTTTGGTAGGACTACAGAGATTTTTTTCTGAATTTTTGGTTGTGGAGCTGTTTCAATCTGTTAATTACCTACTATTCTTGGTATTTAGTCTGTCCTCTGTCGAACATTTACTAGGTTCAAACCTGGACTCAAGTGTATCCTCAGTGCTGCTCCTGACCTACGAATCGACTGGTTTGATGGAATTCGGTCCGTGCTAGGTGTGAGATGGTAATGGGAATACAATCCTGCTGCTACTGCTTATGCCTCACTGGAGCCCATGGACATCCAGTTGATGGATATGTCCTTAGTCTACTTCCCTCATGATGATGAACATGGTGAAGGATTCATTCATCAGTTGGGAGGGGAGTGGTAGTTTTCCTTGAACTGGTTTGATTTTAAGGCATGAGACTCATGGAGTCAACATTGAGGACTTGACTACCTGCCAATGGGTTGGGACATTTTCAGAAAAGGTGACGGAGGAGTCTGGGATAGTTCCAGATTGATACAATTCTGTGAGTATCGCTACAACTTGACCAGTCTGTGAGGTAATACCTCTCACATGAGGGCTTGTCCTCAGACCTTGGTAAGAGAGACTTTACAGAGTTCACTAGGTTGAGATCACCTTCATCTTATTCTGACACACTGTCAGAATTATCCAGTTAAAACATTTGCAGATGATATCAAAATTGAAGGTGCAATGGAGAGTGAAGAAGGTTATGTCAGAGTACAATGGGATCTTGATCAGATGGGCCAATGGGCTGAGGAGTGGCAGATGGAGTTTAATTTAGATAAATGCGAGATGCTGCATTTTGGAAAAGCAAATCAGAGCAGGACTTACACACTTAATGGTAAGGTCCTGGGGTGTATTGCTGAACAAAGAGACCTTGTAGTGCAGGTTCATAGTTCCTTGAAGGTCGATAGGATAGTGAAGAAGGGGTTTGATATGCTTTCCTTTATTGGTCAGAGCACTGACTATAGGAGTGGGAGGTCATATTGTACAGGTCATTGGTAAGAGTCCAGAATGTGGTGCTGGAAAAGCACAGCAGGCCAGGCAGCATCTGAGGAGGCATCCTGTCTCCCCACTGTAGAGGAGACCGCATTGGGACCAATGGATACAGTAAATGATGTGTGGAAGTGCAAGTGAAACTTTGATGGATGTAGAAGGCTACTCGCAGAACGCTTCAGAGAACATCTCTGGGACACCTGCGCCAACCAACCCCACTGCCCCATGGACGAACATTTAAACTCCCCTCCCACTCCGTAAAGGACATGCAGGTCCTGGGCCTCCTTAACCACCCAAAGCCTGGAAGAGGAATGCCTCATCTTCCCCCTCGGGACCCTCCAACCCCATGGCATCAATGTGGATTTCACCAGTTTCCTCATTTCCCCCCCCCCCCCCCCCCCACCTTATCCCAGTTCCAACTTTCCAGCTCAGCCGCCCTCATGACCTGGCCTACCTGTTCATCTTCCTTCCCATCTATCTGCTCCACCCTCCCCTCCGATCTATCACCATTACCTCCACCTCCATCCACCTATTGTACACTTTGCTACCTTCTCCCCAGCCCAACCCCCCTCCCATTTACCTCTGCACCCCCGAGGCTCCCAGCCTCATTCCTGATGAAGGGATTTTGCCTGAAACGTCTATTTTCCTGCTCCTTGGATGCTGCCTGACCCGCTGTGCTTTTCCAGCACCACACTCTGCACTCTAACCTCCAGCAGTCCTCAATTTCACCAGGTCATTGGTTAGGCTAATTTTTGAATATTGTGCATAATTCGCATCTCCCTCCTATAGGAAGGATGTTGTGAAAGTCAAAAGAGTTCAGAAAAGATTTACAAGGATGTTGCCAGGGTTTGTAGTTTTGAGTTCTAGGGAATTGGATGGGGCTATTTTCACTGGAGCGTGGAGGCTGAGGAGTGACCTTATAGAGGTTTACAAAATTATGAGGGGCATAGATAGGATAAATAGACAAAGTCTTTTCCCTGGGGTCGGGGAGTCCAGAACTAGAGGGCATAGGTTTAGGGTGAGAGGGGAAAGATATAAAAGAGACCGAGGGGAAAGATATAAAAGAGACCAAAGAGGCAACTTTTTCACACAGAGGGTGGTACGTGTATGGACTGAGCTGCCAGAGGATGTGGTGGAGGCTGGTACAATTACAACATTTAAAATGCATTTGGATGGGTATATGAATAGGAAGGGATATGGGCCAAGTGCTGGCAAATAGGAATAGATTAGGTTGGGATATCTAGTAGGCATTGATGGTTGGACCGAAGGGTCTGTTTCCATGCTGTATATCTCTATGACTGGGTTCAGCCAATCACAGATCCTCGGGTGGGACAGCGTTGATGCCCTCTATCCGTCTTGGGTTTGTCGTATTTTTTAAATCAACCTGTTCAGCAATATTATTGCACACCTCTGCAGCAGGTAGCACTTGAACCCAGGCCTCCTAGTTCAGAGGTAGAGACGTTACCAGTGCTCCATAGGAGCCTGTCAAGGCTATAGTACAAGGCAGGCTTACTGTCTCCAGTTGGAACGACATGAACATTACCTGAAACGCTGCTCCGCCTGCCTGCCTGCCTGCCCCCGGGGTCTGACGGGAGCTGTAGTCCTGCCGCGTGACGCGGCGGTTGGGAGTTTGAATCCGAGGGCGCGCGAGGGTTGGGCGGACGGCGGGACCTGGATTTGTAACCGCTTTCTTTCCCCTAATTTGCTCGACGTTCTCAGTTCCGCATCTTTATGGTCAACTGGCTTTCCAATGTACTGTGGCTGGTGATAGGCTGTTTTCTCAACGCTCAAGTGTTTTTTTTTGAAAAGTTTGAGGCTCCTAATTTCTCCCGCACTGTTGCTGAAACTCCTCTCCTCGTCACAGTTTAAGAAACTGAACGTGCACCGCTGCACCACACGGTCCTCAAATTATTTATCTTCTTTGTGAAGCTTTCTGCTTGGCATTCCTTTACGACTGGTTTCCTTTTTTTTTTAAATCCAGAGGTGAGTGTCATTTCTTTCTGACTCGACTGTCAGTGGGTGAGTTTGTAAGAGAACCAGTGTGAATCTGGCATCCTGTAATCAGACGGATTTGGTCAGAGGCAGCATGTGAATGAGAAATAGATGGGGGTGGGGGGTCGAGGACAGACCCCCAGGGAGTGGGGGTGAACTGGGTGGAATAGTGTGTATCAATGTTTTAAAAACGGAATAGAAATAATTTTTAAAAAAATAAAAATTGCTGGAAATCTTCAGCATCAAGTCAGGGAACTCTGGAAAGAAACAGCGTTTCAGACTGAGATGACCTTTCATCAAAATTGCGCAGTTGCTGAAAACCTGAAATAAAAGCTAAGTGCTGCAGAAACTCAGCAGGTCCAGGAGAGAGAAAAACAAAGTAAATGTTTAAAGTCCAAGATGACTTTTTGCAACTGGATGTCGGGCAGTGCTTCTGTAACTCAAAAAGAATTCTCTGTTCACCAACAACATCCTTCCTCCTCTATTCCATCCTCCAGTTCCTCTGTCATCTTCGCAACTGTTCCGATTGTGCCACTTCTTTCTCAACCATCTGTGGTGGACAAAGCCCTCAGCCGTGCCCATCTTCTGCACTTCAGACCTCACTCCCTCTCTTTCTTCCTTCTGAATAGGCAAAGTATTTTCTCTGGGGTGGGGGGAAGTCCAGAACTAAAGGGCATAGGTTGAGTGTGAGAGGGGAACGATATAAAAGAGACCTAAGGGGCAACTTTTTCACGCAGAGGGTGATACTTGTATGGAATGAACTGCCAGAGGATGTGGTGGAGGCTGGTACAATTACAACATTTAAAAGGCATCTGGATGAGTATATGAATAGGAAGGGTTTAGAGGGATATGGGCTGGGTGCTAACAAATGGGACTAGATTGGGTTGGGATATCTGGTCAGCATGGACGAGATGGACCGAAGGGTCTGTTTCTGTGCTGTACGTTTCTATGAAAGCAATTGGATGAGGCTTGGCCTCGTCCACCATCCCACCACCATCTAAATCAAAAAGATGATTCGCCACCATGTCCAGCAGGATGACAGCACCAAAAACCTCACATTTCTCTCTCTTCCCTTTTCAGCCTTCCACAGGGACATGCTGGTCCACTCCCCTCCATTCCCACGGTATTTACCCAGAAGATGTAACATCTGTCTGTTTACTACTCCCCCCTCAGTATCCCAGGCCCCCCCACCACATTGAGGAGATAATACACAGACTGGATGATCGCTTTGCAAAGCACCTATGTTCTGTCTACAAAAATGACAGTTTGTTGCCTGCCGATTTAACATACTACCACGTTCCCTGGCCAATATCTTTGCCTTTGGACCTGCTGAGTGCTCCAACAAAGCTCAGCATAAGCTGGAAGAACAGAATCTCATTTTCCACTTGGGGATCCTGCAGCCTTTGGGATTCAATAGCAAGCACAATAATTTTAGGGCCTGATCACCACCTCCCATTTCCATACTCCAACTCCCACACACCAGGTGTTATCATTAAATGTACCACAAACAACTCATTGCCAGCTACTAATGGTCCCTGTACCGATCCTTACTTGTTCATTTGTCTATTCAATTGTTTTTCTTTCTCTCTCTGGGGGCTTCATCTCGAGCTATTGTTAACTCCTTCCCCAACCCATCTTCAGCATACCATACCAATCAATCAGCTCTGAAGAAGAGTGCTGGACTTGAAACAGCTAGCTCTGCTTTCTCTCCTCAGATGATGCCAGCCTGATGAGGTTTCTGTTTTTGCGCCCTCCACTTTCACGAGTATCCGTAGTCATTCCATCCTCCTGTGACCCTCCCTCCTGTGCATGTGCTGATCCACCAATGCACATCACTGCCTTGGATATTGTGGATCTTCCGCTTCTGATCTTGTCATACACATCCCACTTTGTCAGTTTGAAAATCTCCGAGGATGTAGAATACTATTCCCATACTAGAAATCTTTGTCAAACATTTATCAGGGGAACTGAGAAGCAGCTGCAATAACTGAGGATTTATTCAGATCGGACAATGACAAGTTTAAATCCCCACCTGATCTGCTGTTCAAAGTTACCTCCATTTCCCCATGATTTGGAGATGTCGGTGTTGCTTCCAATTAAACCTGTTTGACTATAACCTGGTGTTGTGTGATTTTTAACTCCATTTCCCCAAGTTTCAGGAAACTCATGTTGCTCCAGAAATATTTGGATTGACTGTGAGAGACGTCAATCAGAGAGCGCACCCACTCTGCACATTGTCTCCTCTTCCTCTTCCAGAGCTGGTTCACTTCCTATAGGGACTGAAAACCAAGTGAGGAGATGGTGAGTGAAGGGGCAGCTTTTATACAAATTGTATCCCATAATATCCACACCAACCTTCAGGCAGTCTGACTATCCTGTGGGTAATCAGGGGTGGAAATGTCCCTTATGCTGTGTGAGAGGATCCAGCTGAGAGAGCTGTTTACTCGGTGCTTTGTGCTGAACTGTGTGACTGGAGCTGTGTGTTGGATATTGAGTGCGTTTATTGGAAACACTTCCCTTCTGATTGCCAGACTGAGTTTTGTTGATGGCTTCGTCCTGAATATGAGAAGTTGAGGTTTATTTCTCTGGGAAATGTAGAGTGTCTGAGGATTCATATTATAAGAGTCATGTTGTTGTGTCGCCAAAATCTTATAAGAACATAGGGGCTGCTCTTTCCTTAGAGAGAAGTGACCGGTGGTTATTTAACCTGAGGGCCATCAGGCCTCGGGCGAGGGAAGAGGTTGAGAAGGGGATTCCTTCATGGTAACCTTGAACCGTGATGGGAATTGAACCCACTCTGTTGGCATCAAGCTATATTGTTGTCCATTGGGCGGCACGGTGACTCAGTGGTTAGCACTGCTGCCTCACAGCGCCAGGGACCTGGGTTCAATTCCAGCCTCAGACTGACTGTGTGGAGTTTGCACATTCTCCCCGTGTCTGCGTGGGTTTTCTGTGGGTGCTCCGGTTTCCTCCCACAATCCAAAGATGTGCTGGTCAGGTGAATTGGCCATGCTAAATTGTCCGTAGTGTTAGGTGCATCAATCAGAGGGGAGTGGGTCTCTTCGGAGGGTCGATGTGGACTTGTTGGGCCGACGGGCCAGTTTCCACACTGTAGGGGAATCTAATCTAAACATAGAAACAGACCCCATTGCCAAACAGATATCCTAAACTGATCTTGTCACATTTGGCTCATATCCCTCTGAACCTTTCCTATTAATGTACCCATCCTTTTAAATGTTGTAATTGTACCAGCCTCCACCACTTCCTCTTGCAGCTAGTTCCATATACACACCATTTTCTATGTGAAAACAGTGGCCCTCAGTCGCTTTTTAATTTTTCCCCTTTCATCTTAAACCTATGTCCTCTTGCTTTGGAATGCCCTCCCCTTATAAAAAGACCTTGACTATTCACCCTGTCCATGCCCATGATTTTATAAACCTCTAAGGCCATCCATCAGTCTCCAATGCTCCATGGAAAGAAGCCCCAGCCTATTCAGTCACTCCCTAGAACTCCAATCCCAGCCATGTCTTTGTAAATCTTTTCTGAACCCTTTCTAGTTTAATAAATCTTTCCTATAGCAAGGAGACCAGAATTGAACACAATATTCTAAAAATGGCTGAACCAATGTCCTGTACACTGCAACATGACATCCCAACTCCTATACTCAATGCACTGACCAATGAAGGCAAGTGTGTCAAACCATTCTGTCTCACTGTGACTTCATTTTCAAGGAACTATGCACCTCTACTTCTAGGTCTCTTTGGTAACATTCCCCAGGGCCCTACCATTAATTGTATAAGACCTGCCCTGGTTTGCCTTCCCAAAATGCAACACCTCACATTTATTAAAATTTGCCACTCCTCAGCTCATTGGCCTATCTGATCAAGGTCCTGTTGTGCTGAGATAACCTTCTTCAGTGTCCACAACACCAATAATTTTAGCATCATCTGCAAACTTGCTAACCATCCCTTCTATATACATATCCAAATCATTGATGTAAAAGTTGAAATGCAACAGTCCTGAGGACAAGACAAAGTACGTGTTGCCAGCCAGGGAGTAGGTACTGGGTCTGTGGAATAAGCAGAAGGGGCAGATTGATTTCTTGTTCAGTTCTGTTAGTGTGTTGGCAATTAGCTATCATCCTGTGGGCTGTAAAGGGATCTAGATGTTTTCTGTCCTTTCAAATCCCTCCAAGAGTCCAACCACCCTATCTCTGTAAGCTCCTCAAATGAAAAACAAAATGGATTTTATAGAGTCTTCTCAACCATCAGATGTCTCAAAGCTCATTACATTCAATGAAGTACTTTTGAAGTGTAGTCACAGTTGCAAGGTAGCATGCACAGCAGATTCCATTAACTGTGGTGTGATAATTGCTAGACAACCATTTTTACTGGTGCTGGCTGAGATATTATTACAATCTCTGCAGAGACTGTGATTTAAAATCCCCTTGATCAATTGTATGGAATCACTCAAATTCAAAGTTTTAAAACTTTTCCTTCAACAAACCAAATAAACAATATCTTGTTGACAACTAGAGAAAAGATATCTCCCCTTAAGTTTTAACACAACTGAACATTTTACGGCAGAGTTATATTCTACATGCTGCTACGTGCAGAGTCACTGGTTTTGCAGAGAGCAGATCAACATTGAGAGTACTTTCCAACAGCTTCACTTCTTTCAGTTTCATTGATTTGTAACTGAGTGACCAACAAAAGCTGTTTCTGAGTTTTCATGAAGTTCTGAACCAGCTATCAATGTTAATGCTCCCTCCAGCAATTCTTTTGCAGGACTCATTAGGACAATTTTTTCAAAGTCTTTAGATATCCTCTGGCTTTTTTTTTTAAACAGAGACCATGTTCCCTCCCAAATTCTATCTGGCAGTTCACAGAAAGGACACCCTCTCCTCTCTGCTGATTACACTGGCTGTAATCCTTGGTCCCTGCCAGAGAAATGGACCAAGGTGTCCCAAAGGGGATGGTCCTTGTGGAATGTTGACTAGGGAGGGGAGGGGATTATGAGCTGGTGGTGGCATCCTGCTGGAGACGGTGGAAATGGCAGCTAATGATCTTTTGGATCTGGATGCTGGTGAGCAGGTAAGTGAGGGCCAGTTGCTCCCCATCACTGCTGTGGGAGGGAAGAGAGGGAATGAGGGATGAAGTGTGGAAGATGGCTGAAGGCCCTATCAATCGTCATGGTGGGGAATCCTTGGTTGAGGAGAAAGGTGGGCATTTCTGAGGGCCTCTTGAAGAGGCTGTCATCATTGGAACAGATGCAACAGAGATGGAGAAACTGGGAGGATGGAATAGAGTCTTTACAGGAATTAGTGTGATGATGCATAGTCATGGCGACTGTAGGAATCACTGGACCCGAAACGTTAACTCTGTTTTCTCTCTATGAATACTGCTGGACCTGCTCAATTTATCCAGCAATTTCTGTTGTTATTTCTGATTTACAGCATCTGCAGTTTTTTTAAATTATAGAATTCATAAAACACTCCAATCCAAGATTAGAGTTCTAAGTCTGAACAAAGGAAACTACTATACTATGAGGGGTGAGTTGACTGCAATAGATTAGATAACACAAGTTAGACATGGTAATGGTTAATATTTAAGGAACAAATGCATATATTGCAACTGTTGTATCTTTCTTTCGGATTAAATAACATGATATGAAATGTGACCCAACAATGTCCAATGAGATTGAAATTTATTTTAGTTCCAAATAGAAGACATATAAAGTTGCTGGAAAAAGTAGCAAGCCTAAGGATTGCGAGCTATTTAGAATTCAGAGGTTGATTAAGAGTGAAAAATAGATTGAGAATAAACTTGCAAGGTACATAAAAGCAGATAGAGCTTCTATATATAAAAGAGGAAAAATGATTAGCAAAGACCAAATGTTGACTTGTAGACTTAAATAGGAGAATTGATTAAGGAAATGGCATAGCAATTAAAGTAACTAGTTCTGTGTTTCCAAAAGAAGACACAAATAACTTCCCAAAAATGGTAGGGAAGCAAGGTTTATTGAGAAGGAGCAATTGAACAAAATTAGTATTCGTTTGAAAAAAAAAGCATTGGAAAAAATTAATCAGACTAAAAGCTGATAAATCCCCAGGGCTAAATAATTTGCTTCCCAGTGTAATAAAGGAAATAATGAGTGCACTCACTTTTTTTAATATTCTGTAGGTTCTGGAACTATCCTGGTAAATTAGTGGCAAATGTAACTTCACTATTTACAAAAGGAGTGAGAAAATGTAAAGTTAGAGACCGGTTAGCCTATCGTCAGTAGAAGGAAAAATGCTAGAGGCTATTACAAAGGATAACAGGGCATTTAGAAAATACCAACAGGATTACACAAAATCAGCATGGATTGTGATGTTTTTGTGTTTCATGAGCCTACTGGAGCTTTCTGAGGAACAGATTGGTGTATTTGGATTTTCAGAAAACTTTTGTTAAAGTTCCACATAAGAAATTATTGTGCAAAGTCAAAGCATGTAGGATTGTTGAATTTGCTGATGTGGATTGAGAATTGGTCAGCAAAGAGGGAACAGAGAATAGGAATAAATAATCTTTTCCAGCGTGGAATGTGTTGACCAGTGGGGTACCACAGAGATTAGTGTTTGGGCCCCAGCTATTCACAATCCTACTGCATACATTAGAGAGAATATTTCCAAGTATACTGGTGAAACAAAATTAGGTGGATTTCGAATGATGAGGGAATTTTGAATGATGCGGGAATAAAGACATTTGAAGGCTATTTAGACAAGTTGAGTGAGTGTAAGATGCAGTGTAGTGTGCAAAAGTACAAAGTTGAGGAGAAAGTGAGGTCTGCAGATGCTGGAGATCAGAGATGGAAATGTGTTGCTGGAAAAGCGCAGCAGGTCAGGCAGCATCTAGGGAACAGGAGAATCGACGTTTTGGGCATTAGCCCTTCTTCAGGAATGAGGGAAGTTGGTCCAGCAGGCTAAGATAAAAGATAGGGAGGAGGTACTTGGGGGAGGGGCGTCGGAAATGTGATAGGTGGAAAGAGGTCAAGGTGAGGGTGATAGGTCAGACTGGGGTGGGGGCGGAGAGGTCGGGAAGAAGATTGCAGGTTAGGAAGGCGGTGCTGAATTTGATGGATTTGACTGAGACAGGCTGGGGGGAGGGGAAATGAGGAAACTGGAGAAATCCGAGTTCATCCCTTGTGGTTGGAGGGTTCCTAGCCGGAAGATGAGGCGTTCTTCCTCCAACCGTCGTTTCGCTGTGGTCTGACGATGGAGGAGTCCAAAGACCTGCATATCCTTGGTGGAGTGGGAGGGGGAATTTAAATGTTGAGCTACAGGGTGGTTGGGTTGGTTGGTCCGGGTGTCCCAGAGGTGTTCCCTGAAACGCTCCGCAAGTAGGCGGCCTGTCTCCCCAATATAGAGGAGGCCACATCGGGTGCAAAGGATGCAATAGATGATATGTGTGGAGGTACAGGTGAATCTGTGGCGGATATGGAAGTTTCCTTTGGGGCCTTGGAGGGAGGTGAGGGGGGAGGTGTGGGCGCAAGTCTTGCACCTCCTGCGGTTGCAGGGGAAGGTGCCGGGAGTGGAGGTTGGGTTGGTGGGGGGTGTGGATCTGACGAGGGAGTCACGGAGGGAGTGGTCTTTACGGAATGCTGATAGGGGAGGGGAGGGAAATATATCCTTGGTGGTGGGGTCCGTTTGGAGGTGGCGGAAATGGTGGCGGATGATGCGCTGTACATGGAGGTTAATGGGGTGGTAGGTGAGGACCAGTGGGGTTCTGTCCTGGTGGCGGTTGGAGGGGCGGGGTTCAAGGGCGGAGGATCGGGAAGTGGAAGAGATGCGGTGGAGGGCATCGTCGACCACGTCGGGGGGAAAATTGCGGTCCTTGAAGAAGGAGGCCATCCGGGATGTGCGTTTTTGGAACTGGTCCTCCTGGGATGAGATGCGGCGGAGTCGAAGGAATTGGGAGAATGGGATGGCGTTTTTACAGGGGGCAGGATGGGAGGAGGTGTAGTCCAGGTAGCTGTGGGAGTCGGTCGGTTTGTAGTAGATATCCGTGTTGATTCGGTCGCCTGAGATAGAAATAGAAAGGTCGAGGAAGGGGAGGGAGGAATCTGAGATGGTCCAGGTGAATTTGAGGTCGGGGTGGAAGGTGTTGGTGAAGTGGATGAACTGTTCAACCTCCTCGTGGGAGCACGAGGCGGCGCCGATACAGTCATCGATGTAGCGAAGGAAAAGGTGGGGGGTGGGGCCAGTGTAGTTGCGGAAGATGGATTGTTCCACATATCCTACGAAGAGGCAGGCATAGCTGGGGCCCATGCGGGTGCCCATGGCTACTCCTTTCGTTTGGAGGAAGTGGGAGGATTGGAAAGAGAAGTTGTTCAGGGTGAGGACCAGTTCGGTCAGTCGAAGGAGGGTGTCTGTGGAAGGGTACTGGTCGATACGGCGGGAAAGAAAGAAGCGGAGGGCTTTGAGTCCTTCGTGATGGGGGATGGAGGTGTACAGGGACTGGATGTCCATGGTGAAAATAAGGCGTTGGGGACCGGGGAAGCGAAAATCATGGAGCAGGTGGAGGGCATGGGTGGTGTCCCGAACGTAGGTGGGGAGTTCTTGGACTAAGGGGGACAGGACGGTGTCAAGGTATGCGGAGATGAGTTCGGTGGGGCAGGAGCAGGCGGAGACAATGGGTCGGCCGGGGCAGTCAGGTTTGTGGATTTTGGGCAGGAGGTAGAAACGGGAGGTGCGGGGTTGTGGGACTATGAGGTTGGAGGCAGTGGATGGGAGATCCCCCGAGGTGATGAGGTTATGGATGGTCTGGGAGACGATGGTTTGGTGGTGGGGGGTGGGGTCATGGTCAAGGGGGCAGTAGGAGGAGGTATCTGCGAGCTGGCGTTTGGCCTCAGCGGTGTAGAGGTCTGTGCGCCAAACTACTACCGCGCCTCCCTTGTCTGCTGGTTTGATAGTGAGGTTGGGGTTGCAACGGAGTGAGTGGAGGGCTGCGCGTTCCGAGGGTGAGAGGTTGGAGTGGGTGAGAGGGGTGGGGGAGTTCAGGTGGCGGTTAATATCGCGGCGGCAGTTGGCTATGCAGAGGTCGAGGGCAGGTAGGAGGCCAGCACGGGGTGTCCAGGTGGATGGGGTGTGTTGGAGGCGGGAGAAGGGGTCGTCAGAGGGTGGGCGGGAGTCTTGGTTAAAGAAGTAGGCGCGGAGGCGAAGGCGGCGGAAGAATTGTTCGATGTCACGCCGCGTGTTGAAGTACAAAGTTGTCTACTTTTGGTGCAAAATACAGTGACATTAGAATGGAATACAATTTAAATGGTGATATACTGGGAAGTATTGATGCATAAATGAACCTGGGGGTCTTTCTGACACCGGTCACAAGCATGTAGATGCAGCAAGCAGTTAGAAAGGCGAATGGCTTGTTGGCCAACATTGCATAAGAGCAAGAAGTATTAATGAAGCTGTACAGTGTCTTTGCAAGACCATTATGGCACATTGATCATCTCTTGAGAAAGGATACACTTGTCATAGAGGAATATAGTGAAGGTTTACCAGACTAATTCCATGGATGACAGGTTTGTCATAGGAGGAGAGGTTGTGTCGACTTGGCCTGTATTCACTGGAGTTTAGAAGAATGAGTGGAGATTTCTTTAAAGTGTATAACTCTGATGGACACATTGAATGCATGAATGATGTTTTCCCGAGCTGGGGAGGTGAGGGGTACAAAGCAAGGTGTCATGTTCTTATGATACACGGCAGTTATTTTGGACAATGATGAGAAATGTCTTCACTTAGAGACTGCTGAATCTGTGTAGTTCTCTATCACACAAGTCTGTGAAAGCTGACTCATGCTTAAGAAAGAAATAAGTTTCCAGAGGCTTAATGTGTTCAGGAGTACAGGGGAAGAGTAAGAGTATGATGTTAAAATAGACAATCGGGCTTGATTGTGTTGACTGGTGGAGTAGGCTTAATCAGCCAGATGGCCTATTACCGCTTGAATTTTGTATATTTCTCTGTTTGAACATTATCTGAACAATGCAGTGAGGGTAGCAAAGGCATGAAATGTACTCTAGTTGAGGCATTTCAATGTCCAACACCAGGAGTGGCTTGATAGCACCACTACTAATTGGCCAAATCCGAATTAAATTAGAATTGCTACAGTGTGGAAACAGGCCCTTCTGCCCAACCAGTCCACACCGACCCTCTGAAGAGTAACCTACCCAGACCCATTTCCATCTGACAAATGCACCTAAGACTATGGGCAATTTAGCATGGCCAATTCACCTGATCTGCACATCTTTGGAGTGTGGGAAGAAACTGGAGCACCCGAAGGAAACCCACAGACACTGGGACCCTGGTGCTTTGAGGCAGCAGTGCTAACCACTGTGCCGCCCCAAAATGTACCTACTTGTTAGAACTGATGAATTAAACTCGAGGATGTGGTGCTGGAAAAGCACAGCAGGTTAGGCAGCATCCAAGGAGCAGGAGAATCGATGTTTCGGGCATAAGTCCTTCATCAGGAATGAGGCTTGTGGGCTGGGTGGCTGAGAGATAAATGGGAGGGAGTTGGGGCTGGGGAGGAAGGGGGGAAAGTAGCTGAGAATGCAATAGGTAGGTGAGGGTGGGGG
This sequence comes from Chiloscyllium plagiosum, assembly GCF_037043375.1. Taxonomy (NCBI): domain Eukaryota; kingdom Metazoa; phylum Chordata; class Chondrichthyes; order Orectolobiformes; family Hemiscylliidae; genus Chiloscyllium; species Chiloscyllium plagiosum. The sequence continues at coordinate 58,012,569 of NW_028270173.1, forward strand.
AGAAGGTGATGGGTGAAGTGGATAGATGGGAAAGGCAAAGGACCGATCAAGAGGGCGGTGTTGAGTTGGAGGCTTGGGACTAGGATAAGGTGGGGGGAAGGGAAATGAGGAAACTGGTGAAATCCACGTTTATCCCATGTGGTTGCAGGATCCCAAGGTGGAAGGTGAGGCATTCTTCCTCCAGGCGGCGGGTGGTTAGAGTTTGGTGATGTAGGAGGTCCAGGACCTGCATGCCCTTTTTGAAGTCAGAGGGGGAGTTGAAGTGTTCAGCCACGGCACGGTGGGGTTGGTTGGTGCAGGTGTCCCAGAGAAGTTGGCACCCTGTCTCCCCGATGTAGAGGGTGCAATGGATACAGTAGATGACATTTGTGGAGGTGTAGTAAACTTCTGGAAGGATCCTTTGGGGCCTTGGAAAGTAGTGGTGGTGATGAGGGGGTGGGGAGTTTGGGGTGCAGGTTTTGCACTTCCTGCGGTGTCAGGGGAAGGTGCCAGGAGTGGGGTGAGGGCTGGTGGGGGGCATGGATCTGGCAAAAGAGTCGTGGAGGGAATGGTCTTTCAGAAATGTTGAAAGGGGTGGGGAGGGAAATATATCCCTAGTGGTGGGGTATGTTTGTAGGTAGCAGAAGTGACGGAGGATGATGCGATGTAGTATGTGGAGGTTGGTGGGGTGGAAGGTGAGGACCTGGGGCATTCTGTCCGTGGGGGGGGGCGGGGATTCAAGGCTGGAGGTGCAGGAAGTGGATGAGATGCGCTGGAGGGCATCGTCTACCACATGGGAAGGCAAATTGTGGTCTTTGGAGAACGAGGCCTCACCCGACTCCCAGCACTCCCTTGTCAGATCCATGAGCCCCCACCAGCTCTCACCCCACTCCTGGCATCTTCAGTCCTCACTTTGTCCTCCCTGATGAATTAAACTGCATTTATTTCCATGCAAGAGGCCTGACAGGTTAAGCAGAGGAACTGAGGGCATGGATGGGAACATGGGACTGGGATATTATAACTATTACAGTAACATGGCTAAGGGAGGAATAGGACTGGCAGCTCAATGATCCAGGGTACGAATGCTACAGGAAGGATAAAATAAGAATCAAGAGAGAGGGGGAGTGGAATTTTTGATTTGGAAAAAAACATCACAGCAATCCTTAGAGATATTCCTGGGGTATCATCCGGTAAAGCAACATGGATGGAACTGAGAAATAAGAAGGGAGTCATTACTTTGAAGGGATTGTACTACAAGTTCCCCACTAGTCAGCAGAAAATTGAGTAAATATGTAGGGAGAATGCAGGTAGCTGTAAGAATAATAGGGGTGTAATAGTAGGGGATTTCAACTTTCCAAACATAAACTGAGACTGCCACACTCAAAATGTGGCGCTGGAAAAGCAACAGCTGGTCAGGCAGCATCTGAGGAGAGGAGAGTTGACGTTTTGGGCATAAGCCTTTCATCAGGAACGAGACTGCCAGAGAGTTAAGGGCTAGGGTGGGAAGGAATTTAAGATGTCAAGAAAACATTCTCAATCAATACATAGAAAGCCCAACTGGTCAAGGGCACACCTGAACTACTACTTAAGAAATAAGGCAAGGCAAATGTCTGCGATGTTAGTGTGGGTGCACTTTGGGACCAGCGACCATAATTCTATTAGTTTTAAAGTAGTTATTGAAAAGGATAGGCTACAAGTTAATGCTCTAAATTGAGACAAGGCTAATTTTGATCGTATTAGACAGGAACTTTCAAAAGTTGATTGGGACAGGCTGTTTGCAGGTGAAAGGGACATCTGACAAGTGGGCGACTCTCAAACGCGAGGTAATGAGAGTTCAGGGACAGTGTGTTCCTATTAGAGTGAAGGGCAAGATTGTCAGGAGTTGGGAACATTGGATGACTAGAGATACTGAGGCTCTGGTCAAGGCAAAAACATATGTCAGGTGTAGACAGCTGGGATGAAGTGAATCTATTGAGGTGTATGGGGGTGAAGGAGTACACTTCAGAGGGAAATCAGGAGGGCAAAAAAGGGACAGCAGGTAACTTTGGCAGATAGGTGAAGGAGAATCCAAAGAGATTCAACAAGTATATTAACAGCAAATGAGTAACGAGGGAGAGTTGGGGCCCCTTAAAGATCAACAAAGTCATTTATGTGTGGAACCACAGGAGATGTTTGAGATCCTAAATAAGTATTTCACATCAGTATTTACCGTGGAGAGAGACATGGAAGCTGGGGAACTCAGGGAAATAAATTGTGATGAAAAAGAGTCCACATCACAGAAGAGGAGGTGCTGCGGGTCTTAAAACACATTAAGGTAGATCAATTTAGAGTCTAGCTTTGCTTGCTGAGCTGTAGGTTTGATATCCAGACATTTCATTACCTGGCTAGGTGACATCATCAGTGGCGACCTCCAAGTGAAGCGAAGCTGTTGTCTCCTGCTTTCTATTTATATGTTTGTCCTGGATGTGGTTGCTGGGGTTTGTGGTGATGTCATTTCCTGTTCATTTTCTGAGGGGTTGATAGATGGTATCTAGATTTATGTGTTTGTTTATGGCTTTGTGGTTGGAGTGCCAGGCCTCTAGGAATTCTCTGGCATGTCTTTGCTTAGCGTCCCAGGATAAATGTGTTGTCCCAGTCGAATTGATGGTTTTTTTCATCCGATGACACAAAACGTGGTAGTGTGATGGACTGTGAAGAAGGTTATCTAAGAGTATAATTGGATCTTGATCAACTGGGCAAATGGGCTAAAGAATGGCAGATGGAGTTTAATTTAGGTAAATGTGAGATGTTGCATTTTGGTAAGACAAACCAGGGCAGGGCATCCCTTGGGAATGTTGTTGAACAGAGAGACTTATGGGTGTAATTACATAATTCCTTGAAAGTGGCATAACAGACAGGATGCTGAAAAAGGCATTTGGCACGCTTGCCTTGATTGGTCAGAGCACTGAGTACAGAAGTTGGGACATCATGTTAGGGCTGTACATGCCATTGGTAAGGCCACATTTGGCGTACTGCATATAATTCTGGTCTCCCTACTATAGGAAGAATGTTATTAAACTGGAAAGGGTGCAAAAAAAATTTACATGGATATTACTGAACTGGAAGGTTTGAGTTATAAGGACAGTCTGGATAGGCTGGGACTTTTTTCCCCCTGGGGTGTAGGACACTGAGATGTGACTTTTTGAGGTTTATAAAATCACGAGGGACATAGATAATATAAAGAGCCAAGGTCTTTTTCCCAGGGTAGGGGAGTCAAAAACCAAACGGTATAAGTTTAAGGTGAAAGGGAAAAATTTAAAAGAGACCTGAGGGACACCTTTTTTTCATACAGAGGGTGGTGCATATATGGAATGTGCTGCCAGAGGAAGTGGTGGCAACAGGTAATTAACATTTAGACAGGTACACGGATAGGAAATGTTTGGAGGAATACAGGCCAAACACAGGCAAATTGGCCTGGTTCAATTTAGGAAACCCAGTCAGCATGGACAAGTTGGGCAGAAGGGTTTGTTTGTATTGTTTAACTCTGTGACTGTACACTGAGTCTACAGTAGATAGTGAAGCAACCAACAGAGTACTTGACTTCACCTTAATAATAAACCAGATTGATATGATTTATTATTTGATTTATTGTTATCATTGTCACAGTGAAAAATTTATTGCATGTACTACAGGCATAGAACAGATTGAGGAATACAATGTTACAGCTGTAGCAAAGATGCATAAAGAATGAGGTCAGCGTTTAAATTTGAAGAATGACAGGTCCATTCAGAAGTCTAATAACAGTGAGGAAGAAGCAGTTCTTGAATCTGTTGGTATGGGTGTTTAAACTTTTGTATCTTCTGCCCAATGGAAGTGGTTGGAAGAGATCATAATGGGGTGGGAGGAGTCTTTGATTATGTTGGGTGCCTTTCTGAGGCAACGAGAAGTATTGATAAAGTCAGTAGATGAAAAGTTGACCTGCATGATGGACTGGGCTAAGTTCACAACTCCCTGGAATTTGTTTTACAGTCCTGGGTAGAGTAGTTGCTGTACCGAGCTGTGATGCATCCATGTAGCATGCTTCTATGGTGCATCTATAAAAATTGGTAATGCCAAATTTTCTTAGCTTCCTGAGGAAGTAGAGGAGTTGCTGTGCTTTCTTGACCGTCACATCAACGTGGGTTGCAGCAGGACAGATCGTTGGTGATCGTCACTCTCGGGGACTTGATCGGACCATCTCCACCTCAGCTCCATTGACTTAGATAGGAGCGTGCCCTCTATCTTTCTTCCTGAAGTCAATAACAAGCTCTTTCGTTTTGCTAACGTTAAGGGAGAGATTGCTATCTTTACACTATGCCACCAAGCATTCTATCTCTTTCCTGTATTCTGTCTCGTCATTGTTTACGATCCAGCCTACACAGTGGTGGTGTTAGTGTACAAAATATACGTACAAAACCTTGTCCTCATTAGTCTACCTGTAGAAAATGCATCTGTGCCTGACAATATCTGTAGGAGTGATCACTGCAAAGTTGTTTTAGAGGTGATGTCCCTCTACTGTCCACAAAAAGATCAGCCATGATCTTATTGAATGGTGAAGCAGACTTGACAGGCCAGATGGCCTACCCCTGCTCATATTTCTTATGTTCACATTGTGGATGCCGTTCAGCGTGTTGAATGACACAACCACTATACTAAATGAGAGAAGTTTAAAATAGTCTTGCAACTCAAAACTAGAAACTGAAAGCACTGTAGAACATCAGCAACAGCAGAATTGTATTCAGTTACAACCTGTGTCAAGCCAGGAGTTCAAACCTGATTCAATAAATAATGCAGGAGGGCATGCCAGAAGTAACAGTAGGCATGTATTAAGATTTGGTAGCAAGCTGGTATAGCTACAACACAGGAACACATGCACACCAAACAGTGAAAGTAGCATGCAATCAGCAAGACCCCAAAAATATCCCCATTTCCAATAATGGGAGAGTAGAGCATATCAATGCAAAAGGCTGAAACAATTGTATCTATCTGGATCCAGAAGTACTGAGTGAATGCTCGATCACCGTGTCCTCCTGAGTTTGCTGGCATCAAAGAAGCCAGCCTTCAGTCAATTCAGTTCACTCCAAATGATACTTGGCTGAAGGCACTGGACACTGCAAAGGCTATGAGCAACAGTACTGAACATGTGTGTTCCAGAACTAGCTGCACCCCGAGCCAAGTTGCTTCAGTGTAGCTACAGCACTGACACCTGCCTGGAAAAATGGAAAATCACCCAGCTATGTCCTGTCCACAAAAAGACTAACCCAACATGGCCAATCACCATCTCCTCAACCTACTTTCAAACAATTAGCAAAGTGATGGAGGATGTCATTAACAATGATATCAAATGACAATTACATAATCTGCTCATTGACACTCACATTAGATTATGTATTTAACTCTATTTACCAAAGCTCACATGCCCTTTTTGTCTTTCTGATTTCTCTCAAGTATACTCCTACTGCCTTTAAACTCTTCCAGGGATTCATTTGATCCCTGCTGTCTGTACCTGACATATGCTTCCTATTCCTTGATCAAAACCTCATTTCCTCTGGAAATCCAGCATTCCCTACACCTACCAGCCTCGTCTTTCACCCCCTGCAGGAACATACTCTGTCTGGACTGTTGTAATGTCATTTTTGAAGGCTTCCCAATTTCCAGCCGTCCCTTTACCTGCGAACATCTGCTCCCAGTCAACTTTTGAAAGTCCTTGCCTAATACTGTCAAAATTGGCCTTTGTCTAATTTAGAACTTTTAATTTTTAGATCCAGTCTATCCTTTTCCATTACTATTTTATGATCACTGGCCCCAAAATGCTCTCCCACTGACACCTCAGTCATCTGCCCTGCCTTATTTCCCAAGAGTAGGCTAAGTTTTGCTCCTTCTCCAGTAGGTACATCCACAAACTGAATCAGAATTCTTTTCTTGTATAGACTGAACAAATTCCTCTCCATCCAAGCCCTTAACATTATGGAAGTCCCAGTCAGTGTTTGGAAAATTAAAATCGCCTACCATTGCCACCCTATTATTTTTACAGATAACTGAAATCTTCTTACAAATTTGCTTCTCAATTTAATGCTAACTATTGGGAAGGTCTATAGTTCAATCCCAACAAGGTGATCATTCCTTTCTTAGTTCGCAGTTCCATCCAAATAACCTCTCTTGAAATACTTCCAGGAATATCTTCCTAAGTATATCTGTAATATTATCCCTAATCAAAAACACCACTCCCCCTCCTCTTTTGCCTGCCTTTCCATCCTTCCTATAGCACCTATACTCCGGAACATTAAGCTGCCAGTCCTGTTCGTCCCTGAGTTACATTTATGTAACTGCTATGATATTCTAGACCCACCTTCCCAACCATGCCCTGATTTCATCTGCCTTGCCTGTTGCATTGAAATAAATGCAGTTTAATTTATCAATCCCATCCCATTCTCTGCTTTGTTCCTGATTGTCTGACTTCCACGTATTCCCAACTGCCCCAGTCTCAAGACTAATCTCTTTTCTCACTATTTCCTTGACCCCACCCCCAACCTTACCAACTCCCCCAATCCCCCCAACTAATTAAATCCTCCCGAGCAGTTCTAGCAAATCTCCCCACCAATACAATTCAGCTACAATCTGTCCTCCTTATACAGGTCACTTTTACCCCAGAAGAAATTCCAATGATCCACAAATGTTGAATCCTTTTCCCCTGCACCAGCTCCTCAGCTACGCATTCATCTGTTCAATCCTCCTATCAGTTTGCATGGATTGTTGGAGCATTAGAAGCAATGAGGAATTAACAAGAGCAAGGGGGTGTGACAGATACTTTCACGAGCTCATGGCACCAGGCATAATCCAGATATTACTACCCTTGACGACCTACTTCTTAAGTTCCTGCCTAATTTTCTATGTTTTCTCCTAAAAATCTTGTCCTTTTCTCTTTGTATATCGTTAGATCCATTGTGTATAATGACCTCCTGCTGATCCTCTCCCCTTTAAGATTGTTCTGCACCCCCTCCGGGATATCCTTGAACCTGGTTCCAAAAAAGAGACACTATTCTGATGTCTCTTTGTTAGCCACAGAAACGTCTGTCTGTGGCTCTGACTTGAGAGTACTCTATCGCAATCAGTCACTTGCAACCTGACGTACCCCTTGTTACATTAGAGCCATTCTCGGTGCTAGAAACCGGGCTGTCAGTGTTACATCCCCCTGAGAGTCCTTTACCCCCTACATTTTCCAAAACAGCATACTTGTTTGAGATATGGGTAGCCACAAGAGACTCCTGCACTACTGCTCACCTCTCCAACCTTTCCTGGAGCTAACCCATCTTCCCGACAGTATCTGTAGTTTCTCTACCTTTTCTGAAACTCCTATCTGTCACACCCCCTTGCTCTTGTTAATTCCTCATTGCTTCTAATGCTCCAACAATCCATGCAAACTGATAGGATTTGCAACCAAATACACTTCCTGCTGATATGATAATCAGGAACATTGAAATTTTCCTTAATATTCAATACATCACTCTACTAACGGCCATTTTTGCACCTTAATAATCTACAGACCAAAACAAAAGCATAATCTTACTGCTCTAAAAACACTGCTCCAGGATAAATTAGTACATATGTTTTATATTTTTAAAGTGTAATCAAGAGACAAATCCCAACGAAATAATCAAAAGAATCCCACTCTACTCATTATTGCAGATTTACAAAAAAAGTAAGGTTACACTTTGGGGAAAAAAAGCTACTTAGCTGTTCCCCTGCTCTGAATTCTCCAAGATCAGCTGTGAGTTTCACTGTTTATTTTTCTTAGAACAACTCTGATGTCCAGAGATACCTGAAACCAAACTGCAGAGGCAGTCAATTGTGCAGGTTCATGGATCCTCCCACATTTTCTCTCAGCAATCAGCTCCAACATTGAAAATACCTCTAAACAGGAGCACCTCTTAATTCCAGATATTTATTGAACCTGGATCCCCAGATTGTACCTGGGTCTCTGGGTTAACAGTTCAGTGGTAACACCACTCGGCCTTTGCCTCACTATTGTCCAGCATCATTCACAACTCCTCAGACCTGAAGCAGTCTGAGTCCACTTGCAGCAAGAGCTGGATACAATTAAGATTTGAGCTTATGAATGGCAAGTAACATTTGCACTACACAGATGTTATGCAATGACCTCTCCAAGAATAGAGAATCTTACCATTACCCTGGGCAGTTAATGGCATTACTGTCACTGAATTCCATCAATATATGTCATGGGAGTTACCACTGACCAGCAGAGGATTGGGAAGCTCACTTGGCTCGACGGCAGTGTGATGCCAACTGTGCAGATTCATTTCCTTTACCAACTAAAGTTACCATAAAGGTCTTGTCTTCTCAACCTCACCCCTTGACTAAGCTGTAGTGACCCACAGTTTAAACCACCAACAGTCTTCTTTATCTCTAATGAGAGAGCAGCCCTATGATCCTCCGCGACTGTGGCGGCTTTATCTTTTATTGACCAGAAGCCGAACATGCACATATGTATTAATACAAGGTCAGACACTAGGAATTCTGTGGTGAGTAACTAACCACCTGAGCATGTCCACCATCTACAAGGCACAAGTCAGGAGTGTGTCTCTCCACTTGTCTAGATGCATACAGCTCCAATGACATTCAAGAAGCTTGACATCATTCAGGACAAAGTAGGCAAGCAGGAGGAACACAAAAAACCATTCCGCATCAGGTGGTGCAGAAGTCAATGTTTTTGGTATAACCCTTCTTCAGGGATGGAAGTGGGGGTAGGCAAACTGTAGATAAAGGTAAGTGGGGAAAGGGTCAGAATGATGAGGTAGTGATAGATTAATATAGGTGGTGGGTACGATCTGGTTGGTTGATGAGAGGAATAAATCCGATTGGTAGCTGGAAGGAAAGGTCAGTAGGTGCTGGAATGGAAGGGAGGAGGCCTGGAGAGGGAGTCAGGTTATTTGAAATTAGAGAACTCAATGTTGAGTCCTCCAAGCTGTAAGCTGCCCAGGCGGAAGATAAGGTGTTGTTCCTCTGATTTGCGGTCTGATTCACTGTGGCAATTGAGGAGGCTTAGGCTGGACATGTTGTTGGAGAGGGAGAGGGAAGGGGAGTTGAAATGGGTGGTGACCGGGAGGTCAGGCTGAAATGATTGGTGAAACGTTCTCTTAGTTTATGTTTGATCTCACCAATGTAAAGAAGACCACATCGGAAGCACCGGATGCAGTAAACTAGGTTGGAGGAGAGGCAGTGAACCTCTGTTTCATGTGGAAGGACAATTCGGCCTTTTGACTGACTCACCATCTAACACACTTACACATTTTCAAATAGTGAAATGGCAGTAGCAGCAATGTGTACCATCTGCAGCACTGATGCTTTGCAGCAACTGAACATGGCTCCTCCAAAAGCACTTTTCACACTTGCAAGCTCTACCACCTGGAAGGACAAGGGCAGCTCTACTGACCTGGGGACATGTCCTCAGACCTTGGTAAGAGAGACTTTACAGATTTCACTGGACTGAGATCATCTTCACTTTATTGATACAGATCTATCTGATTTTCCTCTTATCATTTGAACATTGTATTGATTTTTTATCATTGTCTGCTCAGCCACTTCAGAGGATAGTGCAGAGTCAACCATGTGTGGGACTGGTGTCACATAAAGCCCACTCATAGCAGTTTTAGCAGGTTATCTTTCCTTAAAGGTCAATATTTGGGGTTCTTTGACAAACTGAAAGTATTCTTTTTTGTTTAGTTGTTTCCTCAAATTCCAAAATATGTTATATTCCCCTTCACAGCATGCAGGGATTGAGGTGAAGAGCAGAGATACCTTTTAAAGGGGAAACCAGACAAGCATATGAGGGAGAAAGGAACAGAAGATCTGCTGATAGGATGAGATGAAGAGGAGTAAGAGGAGGATGGTGTGAAGTGCAAACTCTTGGATGGACCAATTGAGTGGAATGCCTGTTTCTCACTGTAAATCTGTTTATGTAACATCCTGTTGTTGGATTTGAACTCTCAATCTCTGAACTGGTAATCCAACACCATAGCAACTCAACTGTAATACATGGAAAAATTTATTTGAATGTCTTTTAATATTTTCTTTAAAGACTTTAGCTGAAGGTTTTGCCTTTGCCAAAAACCTGAGCTTGGATTTAATAAATTTGCTCAGTGCTGCAGCTGATGGCTGAAATGGGATGTGCAGTCTGAACAAAGGCAATGATCTAATTTCATGGGATAAACTATAAGTCTTCAAACGGCTGCACTGAAGCAATATTTTCCTCATATTTTCTTCACATAATTTTTGAAAGCATTAAAGAAATTTCAAATCTTAACTAAATTAACATATCTCGTGAGTATCACCTTACTTATTAAATATATTACTCTGAGGGTTGAACTAATCTTTGCCAGCCAGATATGAACTCATCGTGAATTGATAGCCCATTTTACACTCTTCCTGACTGTTTTTCTATTATCCTCAGGCTTCCTGGAAGATGAGGACCTGGATGGAGGAAAGAAAGTTGCCACATTGTCTGCTCCTGGACACCATTCAGTGTCTATGCTTTAAGCAGATGGAATGTGACAGTCAAGTGAGGAAAAAGGGCTTGCATCTGATACCTCAAACCAGGAAATAGCAGATTGGTACCACTGTGGAACAGTCTGTAACTGAGGAGTCAGCCCCTTTATCAAAGGAGAGTGAGTTGGAGGAAATCATGTTTCCTTTTCCTGTTTTACAGAAGGATTGTACTACAGCAGAGAATTGAGAGAGAAAGACACCGTGGATAGATTTTGACCGTCACCCAAGGAACATTGCTCAATACAAAGAAGGTTGGGTAATTAGGGGACTTATGACTTCTTATTAGGTCTGAAACTGGTCAGTGGTGTGGGCCTTCTATCTAAACACCTTTCTGAAGGTTTGGCTCTGGATGAGGAAGGGTGAGGAAGAGGTGTTTGACAACTTCAAAAATTCATCGAGCCTCATGAGCTACTGACTTGTTCCTACAGGTGAAAGCCGCTCATGTTAGGTGTCTGAGTAGGGCACACAATGTGCATCTGTTCTAACCATTGTTAAAACAAAGGCAGCTACATGGAGAAGAAACCCTTCAAGTGTGAGGTTTGTGCTAAAGCCTTTGTGACATCTTCAAGCCTTCTGATGCATCAGAGGATTCACACAGGGGAGAAGCCATTTAGGTGTGAAGTGTGTGAAGCGTGTTTCACCCAATCCTCCAATCTACTTACACACCGGCGGATTCACACTGGGGAGAAACCTTACACATGTCAAGTATGCAACAAATCATTCTTACAGTCATCGAGCCTTCGCAGACACCAACGCATTCACACAGGGGAGAAACCATTCAAGTGTGAGATGTGTAACAAATCATTTTCACGGTCATTGACTCTTCTTGATCACCAACGTATTCACACGGGGGAGAAACCATTCACGTGCGAGGTCTGTGACAAATCATTCTCAAGGTCATCAACCCTCCTCGAACATCAACATATTCACACTGGGGAGAAACCATTCATGTGTAAAGTGTGTAATAAATCATTCACACGGTGTTCTGACCTGCGTGTACACCAGCGCATTCACACTGGAGAGAAGCCATTCAGGTGTGAGGTGTGCAACAAGTCGTTCTCTGATTCCTCAGCCCTCCGGGAACACCGACGTATTCATACAGGAGAGAAACCATTCACGTGCAAAGTGTGTAACAAATCATTCACTCAGTCGTCAACACTCCTTGTTCACCAACGTATTCACTCAGGAGAAAAACCATTCACATGCGACATGTGCAGCAAATCATTCTCACAGTCTCGGACTTTCCGTGTACACCAATGCATGCACCCAGAAGTAGCCATTCAAGTATGAAATATACTTCCAAGTTTGCAAAGCTCCTCTTCTAACACAGTTCTCATAGGAGAAGCCATTCATACTCAATGTGTGTGATAAATTATTGTCATCTGTCTTCGAACATTTGCGTGGGGGAAACAATTCACATGCGAGCTGCACAGCAAATTTCCAAATTCATTGAACTTGTGTAATCAGCAAAGTACAGGAGAACCTCGATTTATCTGAATATTAAGTATCTGAATTTTGGATTATCGAAACAGGATCTCAAGGTCCCGCAAAAACGTTACATTAAGGTGTAAGTGAATTACCCGTACTGAAGAACATGTGAAAATGTTGGCAAAAACAAAGAAACACAAGCACCTCAAGCATCAGCGACTGGATTTTTTTACATAAGTTATACAGCCCTTTACAAAAGTAAGTGTTTTATTCCTATCACCATACTGGGCTGTTCATAAAAATAATGGCAGAGAAAGTAAACACCTGCGCAAGGTAGTGCTTCTGCCTTTATCGCGCGACACTGAATTCAGCGGAAACTGACCAATGCTATTGTGATTGTAGAAGCTGTTTTGGGACCTTGTTTAATGCTAGGATTTCATATATTTATGTGATGGTAAGGGTTTAGTCCTTCTCAGTTTAACCTGCAATTTGCAGAATGTAAAGATTGTTTAAATTATACATTTAAACAAACTCTCCGTGAGGGGGGAGTAACCTTTCAAGTATGAGATTTGCAATAAGTCTGTCTTTGTCTCTTTAACTGTCCTGAGACCCCAGAGGATTTATACAAGGTAATCTTGGAAGGTATAATGTGTTTGTGACAAGGGTTTCATGTGCTGTTCAGATCTGCTAAAGCACCGGTGGATTCTCATAGGATAGAAACCATTCAGGTGTGAGGTGTAATACTTGGCTTTCAAACCGTCACCATGTCTCCTGTTCCATCAATGCACTTTCACACAGGATAAACTGTTGATGTGAGTTTCATAATGAAGTCTTCACATGTTTGTTGGACACTGCTTGGAATACCAGCAAACCTAACAAGAGCTACCTGGCTAAGTTCTTGCTCCATATGTTCTCAGTATAAACCTCTACACAAGCTCACAGTGCAGGACATACAGTGAGATTGAGGCACAGAACAAGAAGCAGCTTCCACTCCTATCAAACAATGAATCGCAGCAACTCCTGTGCTGCTGGACAATAATGTTAACAATGGAGTCCTCAAGCAGTGTGTTGTCAGTGAAACATGGGACTTGGAGCAACCCTCATGTAGTGAGGACAACCAATTTTGTTTCTATCCAGAGCAGTTACACAAACTGAATGACACACTGTACATCTTGAGAAAAACAGACTGGCAGATGTTTTGTGTATGAATTTTTCAACCAAAGAGATGTACAGCGTGGAAGTAGACTCTTCAGTCCAACTTGACCAGGCCGACCAGCTATCCTAAGTTAATCTAGTTCCATTTGCCAGCACGTGGCCCCTATCCCTCTAAATCCTTCCTATTCACATACCCATCCAGATGTCTTTCAAATGTTGTAATTGTACCAGCTTCCATTACTCCTTTGGCAGCTCATTCCATACACACACCACCGTATCCATGAGAAAGGTGCCCTTTAGGTCCCTTTTAAATTGTTCCCCCCGTCACCCTAAATCTATACCCTCTATTTCTGGACTTTCCCACCCCAGGGAAAAGATCTTGTCTATTTACCCTACCATAGAACAGTACAGCATAGTAAAGGCCCTTCGGCCCTGGATATTGTGCGAGTCCTCCGTCATGCCCCTCATGATTTTATAAACTTCCACGAGGTCACCCCTCAGGTTCTGACAATCCAGGGAAAACAGACCCAGCCTATTCAGCCTCTCCCAATAGCTCTAACCCTTCAACCTTGGTCCTATTCTTCTAAATCCTTTCTGAACCCTTTCAAGTTTCACAGCATCTTTCTTATAGCAGAGAGACCAGAATTGCACACTATTCCAAAAGCGGCTGAACAAGTGTCCTGTTTAGCTGCAACATGAGTTCCCAACTCCTATATTTAATGTACTGACCAATAAAGGAAAGCATATCAAATATTATCATCACTATCTTATCTACCTGTGACTCCACTTTCGAGGAACTATGAATGTGCACTCCAAGGTCTCTTCGTGCAGCAACACTCCCCAAGATCTTGCCATTAAGTGTATAAGTCCTGCCCTGATTTGCCTTTCCAAAATGCAGCACTTCACATTTATCTAAGTTAAACTCTATCTGCCATTCCTCAGCCCATTAGCCCACCTGATCAAGATCCTGCTGTACTCAGGTAAACTTCTTCGCTGTCCACTATACCTCCAATGTCATCTGCAAACTTATTAACTATATCGCCGATGTTCGCATCCAAATCATTTATATAAATGACAAAAAGCAGTGGATCCAGCATTGATCCTTGTGGCACTCCACTGGTCACAGGCCTCCAGTCTGAAAAGCAACCCTCCACCACCACCCTCTGTCTTCTACCTTTTGAGCTAGTTCTGTATCCAAATGGCTAGTTCTTCTTGTATTCCACGTGATCTAACCTTGCTATCCAGTCTATCATGAGGAACCTTATTGAACACCGTAGTGAAGTCCATAGAGATCACATCCACTGCTCTGCCCTCATCAGTCCTCTGTTACTACTTCAATAAAGTTAGTAACCACTACCTGTTTGGGAGAGAAAAGTAGAGTCTGATGGCTGACCACTTTAAACTATCTTTCTCAAACTACTCCTATCTATTCTGAACTGGTTGCAAAAAAATGTTACTTTCATTTCAAAGATATCAGTTCCAACTGAACACTTTTTTTTAAAAGGTTGTGGTTTCCATGCTGTGTATAGGCAGAGGAAATTGGAACCAGAAAGATCAAACTTTTTTTTGGATCACATATGATCATTTTCTTTACGGATTGTGTGTGTGAAATCATTGTAAATAATACTGCATTTTTTTTTCTTATCCAACATTCCTTTTGTGATAAGTACATTTATACACTGTAACTTTCCATGTTGTGAAATCTGAAACTGAAGCTGGGGGGTGGAATCAATAGCAAATTTCGAAACTCAGATTCACAGATATTCAAAAGCATTGAGGGTTACAAAGTGAATGTAGCTGATGAGATAGGGATATAAAATGGAGAGAGGTGCTGTTTTGTTCAAAGACACAATTACAGGTATGGGGAGGGCAGATGTGTTGGAAGGATCATCAACTAAGGAAACATGGATTGAGTTAAGGAACTAATAAGGGGAAACAACACTGCTGAGAGTATACTATAGCCCTCAAAATGTCAGAGGAGCAACAAGTACCCAGGCAAATCTCTGAGAAATGCAATTACAATTAGTTCGAGCCTTGTCATTAATGCCCGCATCATACAAGACTAAAGAAGAAAAATCAAAAGTTTCTGTCTGACACCAAGCGCTCAATACTACAGAAAGCCAAGAAGAGGACAAAACGTGAAGAGGTGAAATCAAAAAGTAGATTCAGAAAGCAAAT